>NW_023416379.1:67324806-67924806 GCF_014108235.1 Myotis myotis | reverse complement strand
CCAGCAGGAGCTACAGAGATCTTCAAATTTCTCCTCTTTGTATAGGGCAGTGGTTCTCAGCCTTCTGGCCCTTTAAATACAGTTCCTCATGTTGTAACCCAACCATAAAATTATTTTCGTTGCTACTTCATAACTGTAATGTTGCTTCTGTTATGAATCATAATTTAAATATCTGATATGCAGGATGGTCTTAGGTGACCCCTGTGAAAGGGTCATTTGACTGCCAAAGGGGTTGCGACCCACAGGTTGCGAACCACTGGTATAGGGATTGAAATGCCCAGCTGAGGCCCAACTATGAAGAAAGGCAGGCTGGTGCTGCTCCTAGGTCTTGAGCCTTTTATTGACAGGCTCCCTGATCCAGCTGCAGCTTGTTTGATTCCAGCGTAAACAAGGACTGGCTATTCATATGCAAAAGCTGCTGCACACAGCTTGGGTGGGGTTGTAAATTGGATGAGGTGGGGTCTTAGGGAATCACTAGGGCGGAGCAAATAGGAATGGCTACCAGTCAGCCAGTATAGGAACAATAATCCCTGCGAGGAGCACCTCAGTCTGGAAGAAAGCCTCCGCGGAGTTCCTGCCCTGATGCCAGACAATCCAGTTCCTCTTCGTATGTGTCTGTGTTCCCCAGAGCCTCGTCCTGATGCTGGAACTCAGAGGAAACAGAACCTTGTAAGTTCAATTCATGGTGCTGGCCTTTTAAGTGGAACAGCTGGGTTTCCAGCAGCCTCTGTGTCACTGAGCCCCAATCTGCACTGGTTTTTACAGCCCGTAGTTCTTATTGACCATAGGGACTTCTTTTTCCAGCTCTGGGACACTGGCTTCCACAGAGACAATCTCCCTCCCAATTAAAAAAAGTGGCACAGGTGGGTGCCAGAGCAGCCCATTCTGTGCCTCCGTGTCTCCTGCCAGTCTGTATGCTTTCTTCTTTACTTCTCTAGTTGTAGAACTTCCATTAAGCCAGCTTTTAGTGGTTGTGGATGATAGTTGTTCTGTATTTTAGTTGTAATTTTGATGTGGTTGTGGGAGGCGGCGAATAAAGGCATTTACCTATGCCACCATCTTTCTCAATCTCCGGTTGATTGTTTTTAAACAGCTTTTCCAGATTACATTCAATACTATCCCATTATCTTAGGAGAAAAAGCAAAAGATATATATACAGAAATCTGTGGTGGTAATTTAACTCTTTATCCCCAAAGTCACTTTTTTACATTAAGACACGTTTATCATTATAAAGATTTATTGCAATTCTATATTTTCTTTCATTGGGACTGTCTCAATTTAATTTTAAAGGGCTCGTAAGATTTGTTTTCTATATGGAACATTATTTTCATTCCTTGAAAATCCAAATGTCACATGAAAAAGTAGAAAATTGATGCTAGAAATTATTGGTATGAGTTCACTTAAATTGACAGTGAGTTTTCACGGTGACAAAATGGTTGTCATTTCCATCAGACAACAAAAAACATTTCCCCCTAGTCCAGCTGAACTACTTCACCAAAGAGGACTGTTGAACTTTTAATAGCTTCCAAAAATGAAATAATCAGCCAGTTATTTGTCAGAAGCTTAATATAAATTTCTTTTGTTTGATTTTATCTGGGCATTTTTATTGAATTTTACTTGATTTGCTTTTTCTGACTCTTCTATTGGGGATGGCTTTTTGCTTGTAAGTTTTACTCAAATTGACATTTTGATGGTTTAATACATTAATGAAATTCCTAGAAGATAGGCTATGTTCTTTGAAAGCTGAAGTATTGACAGAGTACACTAAAGGGACATTTTAAAGTACATTTTGATTTCCTTTGCAGCTTGATAACATATTTGCTGCTGTTTGTTAGCTCCCAGGAACATCCTTTCCACTACATGTCCAGATGATATTTGACAATATTGCAGTACATCTTCCTGTATCCAGATTTAGGTATGCAAATTGAGTTCTTGGCAGTCTATCACTACCACAAAAGCCTCATCTCCCAGTCTGGCAATATGGGACCAAAAAAAAAAAAACCAAAACAAAAAACATTCTGAAGCCATAAAGAAACCTTTTTCATAGCCATTGAATTTTCCAGACCATGCAGAGTCTAGTCTGCTTTTCATGTTACTTTATTTTGCAAAACAAAAGTGCATACATAAAAACATTTTCATAGCACTATGCGCTAGACACTCTTCCAGATTATATACATAAATTATTTTATTTTAAATAGCATCCCTGTGACATAGGGATTATTATTAGCCCTGTTTTATAGGTGAGGAAATTGAGGCACAAGGTTACACAGGCAGCACGAAGAGGCAGGGCTAGGGCTCAACAGGACAGTTTGACCCCAGGGTCTTGAAACTTATCCAGTAGACAGTGCTGTGCAGCTCTGACTTAAGTGGGAAAATTACAGTGTAGGAATATAGTTCCCAGTCAGACAGTATATTTATCAGAAGTTCTTACTCAAGCCAGGATTATGCAATGCACTATTTTTTTTTCTCTATTTTTTTCCCTAAGAGACATATATAAACCTTTTTTCTCTTCCATTAGTGATTACCAATCTAAGCTAAGCCACTCTGGTGTAGGCAAGGAATTTAGAAGATATAAGGATAGAATAATCCAAACATAAAACTAGTAAGTAAATTGAGGACATTTTTGCATTCTAATGGGGGGAGGGTGTCAGACTTTGTTTATCTTAATACCTTTACTCACCTTGTTATACTAAGGAAATGATATGCCATCTGATATCACATCCAACTAAACAGAAATTCAGAGTGTTCTGTCCAGTGCTAGAGAGCATGATGGATACTGTGGATAAAATGCCAGAGCAGGATTCCAAATGACCAGCGTGGAGCAGGATCTGGAGGGACATGTCTGGCTCATGTAGACCCACAGCCTTCATTTTGTATGGGGTTCTTGTGCTCCAGGGCAGGCAGTGATGGGCACTGAGCCAGGTAGGGGTCATATAAGAATCCCTGAGAATCTCTATCCTATGCTTACTACTAAAAGAATCAGAGCCAAAGTTTCAATTATTGTTGTGTGGTTGTTGCAATTACTGTTGCTATTATGGTGGCACTTTTCAGAACAGTTAACATCAGTGCTGTGCTAAGGGAAGTGTAGTCAGATAATGGCTTTTCTTCTTACTTTATTGATTCTCCATTTACAAATACACATTTTTTTCTCTATATTCTTATACTATAGATCCTGTTTCTAGAAGCCAAAAGTCTATTGTGCCAAGTTAAAAACGGGTAAAGCAGTCTTCTCAGCTCTGGGAATACAAAGAGGAATAAGAAATCGCCTTTGCCTTAGAGACGTTTACAACCTAGTGGCAAAATAAGACAACTGGTACTTGCTTGAAAAATAAGGCAATTGGTATTTGGAAATAAGGCTGCATTCTATTCCTACTTGTTTGTTTCTATGATTAAATAGTGAAATATTGGAAAATAGGGCCAGTGTCTTGTTCATCTTTATGTGTCCAGTGCCTGGCACATAAAAATCTTTCCAAAACTGAATTAGGTAAATATCTATGCTTAAATTAAATTTGCAGTAAAATCATATTTAAAATGTTAGTAGATTCTTAGCCATAAATAACCATGTGACCTGGTATAAGTCATTTCCTTTTTTAAAAACTTTGGAACCATCCATCACAAGAGGTGAATGAAGCATCACAAGAGAAAATGAAATTAACGCCATAACAGGGGTAGCCTTTTATTCATGTGTAAATTTCTGCAATGCTCTACAGAATTTAAACACTCTGATGTGTCTTTCCTTTAAAATTTTGCATTTTAAGATGGATTTATGACATACATCCAGTAAACATTCAACATAGAATGATGACTTGGGCAGGAGAGAGAATTAGAAAATATGGACACATAAAAATTGAAGTGATCCACTTGGAGGAAGCACACGCCTCTTTGACTCTTGGCTATTTAAGGACTGTGAATTATACAGTCATCTTTCATTATCCCCAGTTTACTTTTTGCTTTAGGTTATTGTTGGTGAGCAGGAGAGAAGGAGGTAAAACTTGAGAGTCAATTCCAGAATCCAGTTATACAGAGAAGTAGTTGTGGAAGATTCTAAAACTCATGATTTAAATGAGGCCTTTTAATTATATATAACTTTCATTTATACATGGGTGTCCTTGTTTTTAATTAGTCATAAGTCTGCAGGTAGCTTTGATTTCAGATGTTAATCTACAGCTTTAGACAGTGCTTGCTCTCCAGAACTGCTGCTTGCTTTGATAATGCTCAGAAAGGAAGAAAAAAATCTTAATTATTCAGAAAGGGGAGGAAAATCTTCATTAGAGAGACAAGAAGGACTTAATGATTTCTCGGAACTATAGTCAAGGATAAGTGAGTCAGATGTATTGTTTGAACAAATTTAAAAAATTATAGGAAAGAAATACAAAAGTTATTTGTTCTTTTTTCCAACTCTGCTGAAGATGAAAGAGACTTGAAATTAGTAGTGACGAGAGACAGATATATAAATGAATATTTGATCAATAATCTCATAAGAAATCTTTCTCTTCTCCCAAAAGTGTTTTCCAATAGATATCTATCTCTTTAATTGCTTGATTTTGATTGATTGAGAGAGAGAGAGAGAGAGAGAGAGAGAGAGAAGGAAACATCAATCTATTGTTCCAGGTATTTATGCATTCATTGGTTGATTCTTTTTTCTTTTCAATCCACTGGGAATCAAACCTGCAACCTTTTGGTGTCCAGGGTGATGATGTAAGTCACCTGGCCAGAGCATTGGTTGATTCTTGCATGTGCCCTGAAGGAGATCCAACTGGCAACCTTGGCACATGGGGACAATGCTTTAACCAACTGAGCCACCTGGACAGGGCCGCCAGGAGTTATCTTAATCTTTATGTTACATGTTTTCTGCAGGTCAAGTATATGTTGTAATTTCTTAAAACAAACAAAGAACAACAACCCCACAACAAACCTTGCTTCCACTTGGGCTTATTTAAATTATTCCTACTTGATTCTTCTAGAAGGAATATGCATTAAATTTTGGTGCAATAATATAAACTAAGATATAGTCATGCTTCTTTGCCTAATTTAAGCTGCATTTCAAGATTTCAAGACAAGTAGAGACCAATCACACAAAGAAAGCTACAAGAAAAGTTTAAAATTTCAAATTATAACATATGGCCTACAGTGCTGAAATATTTAGTAAAATGCTTCAAGTTTGTTTAGAAGACAAATGTTCTAAAAGATTGTGTCTTTCTAATGTTTCACACTTTCTATAATTATAATGTACCCTTAATATTCAGTCTCATAATTTTTATACATTTTCTGATTACTCAGGTTTTAGTCACAAGCATAGTTTATAACCTATATTCATTTATGCCTAAACCAAATTATTTTTCTTTATATTAAAAACAATGAGTAATATTATTAGTCCCTTTTACAGTGTAAATTATATTAATTTTAAGGATGAGAAGGAAATGAGATATATTTGGATATTACTAATTTATAGACATTGATCACTTTATCACTATGTACAAAAATTGATCATGGTTTATAGAAGTAATGAACTTGTGTAAATTTAATGACATATTTAAACAACTTAAATGCATATATGTACACACATACACATGCATAATTATTCAATTATTTTGGATTGTTTTTCTAAGACTTCATTATTAATGGAGCGAAAATCATGCAGTAGTATCTTTGTGGGTATATTTGTGTTTACTCATGAACATGATGTCTTTTTATAAATCAATTTAATTTTATTACTCCATATAATAGTGAAATAATTGCTCATAGAATAATTAGTCATTTAGAAACAAAATTTACCAGTCTTAAAATTTTGTTCAGTGTTATTGTAAAAATTTTAATATTGAACTGTTTTTAAAGGAAGCTTGTTTCTAGTTATAAAAGCTGTAAATAACAATTTGAAACTCAAAAATGAAGAAGATAAAAACCCATGCTCTCATATCATATGACCATAGGTAAAATTGTGGTGTGGTCTGGAGAGGTGGTGAATAATGTGAGAGACTGAAAAGAGATTTGAGAAATTGGAAAACAGGAATGTCAGGAAGGTTTTGCAAAGCATTGCCCTGATGGAGGACAGGAGTCAGGTTGAAGTGTCAGAGATGTGTGGGAGGTGAAGGAGATCAAGATACTACCCTCCCTGTGTATCCGAATCTTTGTGAAACCCGGGGCTCCGCCATATTTGGAATCGCATGGTCTGTGGTGGGTCCTAGGCAAGGGTATTCTTTTAAAGCTTCCAAATATTTTTAATGTGGAGTTGGGATTAAGAAAATTATTCATAGTTTTCCAACTTTGGAGAGCATCAAAATCACCTGGAGGGCTTCTTAAAGCACAGGCTTTAAAAATATATATATTGATTTCAGAGAGGAAGGGAGAGAGATATATAGATAGATATATAGATAGATAGATGTTGAGAGAGAATTATTGATCGGCTGCTTCCTGCACATCCCACACTGGGTATTAAGCCCACAACCTAGACATGTGCCCTGACCAGGAATCTAACTGTGACCTCTTGGTTCATAGGTCAACACTCAACCACTGAGCCATGCCGGCTGGGTAAGCATAGGCTTTTGGAGCTTGATTCAGTTAGGCTGGGATGGACAAATTTTTTTATATTTTATATGATCCCTGGTGATGATGATGCTGTTGGTCTGGGACCATACTCTGAGAACCACTACTCACCATCCTTATGAGAATTTTCATTTCAGGATGCAAGAGAGTGCTATTCAGTAATGATAGAGGGTGCTCTCTCAAATCCTTCATGGAAGCAGGTGGTCTCCTAAATAAATATATAATCACACAAACTTGAAAATGAAACAAAGTTCATAGAAATATTTTATACTAAAAAACAAAGCTGTAGGATATGCAAAAGTTTCTCAGGGGACTTGAGATGGAAGGAACTATTATTGATGCCATACATGAGAGGCATATGTAATACAGGGGGAAAGGAACAAAGACATATTTCACACTTCCGCCAAGCAGGGTGATTTTGAACATTTCATTTTTGAACATTTCTTTACCATTTTTTCCTTTCTGAGCACTGCACACCTACAGATTGTCTTCTGTCAAGCCCATAGTACTTATTTATAGCTATACATTCACATTGAAAAATCAGCATCCTTTCTCTTTTCTTGACTGGGAATTGATCAATGGAAGGTATCTCATTTGGCAAAAGTCATACTTAATGGTATTTTAACTTATCAAGAAGAACAAAGAAATTAAAAATAGGGAGTTCTTGCAGGCTTTGACAACTCAGAGGGTCATAATGTTGTGGCGAGCGATAGGAAATCCCACCTTTTATCATAATGATGTGGTTTAAGATTTGTGCATGTGTGAAATGAGAAAATACAAGAGAACATTGTATTTGGTGTCATGGAACTCTGAAAGGGCCATCCCTGTGGATGTTTCAAATATATCTAGGGTGATACTAATGTAGAAGAAAAACATTGATTCCGTAAGAACATGGAGTAGTGTCTAAATACTAGAGGATGGTAATGTAAATGGGTAGAGTTGGCTATATACAGTTGACAAGGACATTCACAGAGAAGGAAGCTACTAAGCAATTTAGGGCACATGCATCAACTACAGATGACCTGTTTAAGGAAATTAATAGGTCAGTTTATCAGGCCACCTGAGTAGCTTTCTACTTCCTACCCTATTGATAGAACCTAACCTAGGCTTTTGCTAGAAAATTCAATACTTGAATGAATAAAGTGAAGTGATTAAAATAGAGAAATCTCACAGCTCTATACTACTTATGAAGATGACTGACACTGACACAAACTTCAAGGAAAGATTCAAACATTGTGATAGATTGTATCACTGGCCATGTCATCCTAACTGAATATCCTTAGTTTCCCACTGCAACTAAGAAGCAAAGATAAAAAAGTAAATATTTATACCCTTATCTTGTTCATTTCCCCACCTCATTTGCTATTCTGTACTAAGCCATACAGGACTCATTTCATTTATTAAAAATTCACCTTGATCTTTCCATCCTCATGGACTTGGATATTCTACCTGCCTTGAATGTTATCCGCTTCACTTTTCTTCCAAGTCCTCTTTATCCAACTAGGGTTACTGATTGTTAGTTCCATTACCATCTCCTTTATAACATTCACCATACCGCTGATTATTCTTCAATGCTTTTTTCCCTTTTTGCCTGCTATTTCCAAGAAATAATCTAGTTTATCTTATTCACTCCCATTCATGGCATGTTTAGTATATACATAGCCTGTGATTAAAAAACACCAATATGTTAGTTGAATGAATTAATAATCAAGCTCTAGAATAAAGTTCTAGAGTCAAATTATAGAATTGTTATTAATTAATTAAAATACAAGCTGTAGGCAGTTTAATCTAAGATATGTCTGAAAAGAAAAATAGTTTTACTCCATTTTCTGAAAGCCTATTCAGTGCTCAGAATATCTAACATATTTTTACTTTTCTATGAGGGAGAATAAAGTGATGATTTGCTAAAATATGAGAATTAAATTGAACATTTATAGACTATGTAAACAGATTCAATGGATAGGAAAACAGTGTTAAAAATTAGAGATAGCAATACATTCATTAATTTACTGAGAGTACTAAGGAGGTTATAATGATTTAACAATATGATTTTGCCAGATTAAAGTACTCGATTGGAAACTAAAGATTTGTCTAATTAAATTGATTACAAATTTTGGGACTTTTTAGCATGCTCAGTTTTGAGGTATAACTAAATTAGGAGGTATGGATTCCATGTTTAAATTTATTCTCCAGAAATACTCTAACCAGGATACTAGGAATAATGCTGTCACCATGCCTTGCATGAAATGGGTAGTTAATGGATGCTTATAGCATTAGACTGAATTTATTTTATGGATTAAAAGTACTAGAGATTGCATAATCTCATATTATAGGCAAACTCTGAAAACCTATTATTTCCTTCTGTCTTAAAAAAAAAAAGGGTGACTGCTTCAATTTTGACAACATATTTTGACTGGAAATAGTTTACAGTCACCATAATACAATCACCACTAATGTCTCCTTTTCCCCTAAAAAATATTGTATTACAATTATTTGCTTTGAATTTTGCATTATGGGTGGAGAATGATGTGACTTTAAGTAGCTCATCAGCCTGGCCGGAGTGACTCAATGGTTGAGTGTGGACCATGATCAGGAGGTTGCTGTTGGATTCTGGTCAGAGCACATACCTGTGTTTTTGGCTCAATCTCAAGTAGGGGGCATGCAGGAGGCAGCCCATCAATGATGAGAATCTTTGATGTTTCTGTCTCTCTCTTCCTCTCTCTTCCTCTCTGAAATCAATAAAACAGCAACAAAAATATAAATAAATAGCTTATCAATGTTCTATGATGAAATGGATCTATTTAAACTTGAAATAATAATAATAATGATTACTAGAATCATTGTCCTTATTGAAGTAGCAAGAAGTTGAAGAATTTTTTTTATCATTGTGATTGTTGCTGGTTATGATTATAAAAATGTTGAATGTAATATTTCATAGAAATATTTTAAATTCATTCCACAACCATTAACTTTTGGCTTTTTTAAATTATTAAATTTATTGGAGTGTGACATTGGTTAATATTATGTAGGTTTCAAGTGTACATTTCTATGATAGATGATCTGTATGTTGTTGCATTGTGTGTCCACCACCCAAAGTCAGATCACCTTCTGTTACCATACAATATAGTTGGCCCTCTTTACTCTTTACCACCATTCTACACCCCTTCCCTCTGATAACCACCAAACTGTTGTCTGTGTCTATAATTTTTAAAAAATTATAATACAAATAGCATGGAATATCTCCATGACAATAGAAATATAGTATTAAACTCTATTATTTTGAACTGCATTTATATGCATTTGCTAATGTCAATTGACAACAAGGCTTGTATTTCCACAATTTGGGTGACCAATTAGACTTAATTAAGTGCAGATATATTACTATTCTGTATAAATACAGTGGAACCTCAGTTCTTGAGCTTAATTCATTCCAGAAGGCTGTTCAAAAGCGATTTGTTCGAAAATGGAATCATTTTTTCCCTTTAGAAACAATCAAATTGAATTAATTCGTTCCAGACCCCCAAACGATTCCCTGTTTAAACCTTTCTTATATATACAGTACATGTCTAATGTACTGTTTAATCTACAAATAAATACATCTTTTCTTAAAGTTATTGAGCCACTTCCTAATAGCCTTAAAACAAGTCACTTTCAGCACTCGTTTCTGGGATGTGTTTCAGGATGTCAGTATGCAGCATCTTTGCTTTTTCACGTATCACTCCCTCCAAAATGCTGTCACTGGCTAACCGCTTTTTGTTTATCCAAACCAACAACAGTTTTTCTACCTATTCATTTGCCTGTGATCATTGTTTCACACCCTTAGCAACATTAGCACTCATGATGGCCTCTTCATGTTTTAAAATTGTGCTAATTGTCCATTTTGCCAGCAACAAAAGCAAAAAAAAAAAAAAACCAAAACCAAAACAAAACAAAACAAGAAAACAACATAAAAATATTCACAGCACAATTTCCAGAGATAGTAACAAGGTGAGGTTTGACTGTAAACTGACTTTCATTCTCTCCTTTGTGCCCTGAGACATTCTTTTCGTCATGTTGCTGATACATCAGCATGAAAGGGTTGTCAGGTCAAATTTTGTTCAACAACTGAGGTATTTTTCTGTGAACAACTAGGTTTAGAGCTGAATTATCCAAGATGGGAGACATTTGAGAACCAGGGTTTGACTGTATTGGTAATATTTAACTGAGGGCTCTAGGCTCTGTATGGGTAACAGATATGGAGGGGATTGGATGACGAAAACTGGAGAAGTCCCAAAAACAAGACTGGGGTGCTTGTTAGAGGATGTGTGAACTTATGACTAAAAGATAATAAAAGTTGAATTATGTGAATATAAAAGGCTAGATATTAAGTAAATAATTTTAGTTGCTTAATTAATATAGCATCTTAAAATTTATTCTACATTTATTTTATATTCCTAAGGGAAGTAGACAATTTATATATAATTTATTTCAGAGAGAAAGGGAGAGGGAGAGAGAGATAGAAACATCAATGATTAGAGAGAACCATTGATTGGCTGCCTCCTGCACGCCCACTACTGAGGATCAAGCCTGCAACCCCAGCATGTGCCCTTGACCAGAATCAAACCCTGGACCCTTCAGTCTATAGGCTGACACTCTATCCACTGAGCCAAACCAGCTAGGGCAGAAGTAGGCAATTTAAAACATTACTGATTTTTAGAGAGGAAAGAAGGGAGAGGGAGAGAGAGAAACATCGATGTGAGAGCAAAACATGGATGGGCTGCCTCCTGCATGACCCCTACCAGCAATCAGGCCCACAACCTGGGCAAGTGCCCTGACCAGGAATCAAACCACCAACCTTTCAGTACATGGGATGACTCCCAACCAACTGATCCACACTGGCTTTCACAGGGAATTTGGCAATTATTAAAAAGACTTCTCTCTCTCTCTCTCTCTCTCTCTCTCTCTCTCTCTCTCTCCCCGTTTGCTTTTATTTTTACTATAGAATAGTCATCTCAACACCCAGAGGTACACACTCCTATTAATTGTCATATCTTCTGTCAGTCTTATCTCTTTTTTTTAACATGCTTGAGTTATTAAATCTTTATGTGAGCCTGAGATTTATTACTGCTCATAGTGGAATTACTGTTATTAGGAGCTATGAGTCAATTATAAGTCTTATATCAAATAATCTTCCTTCAACCAGGAGCCAGTTCCCCACATCCTTCATGGGACTGAGTATTTTGTAATTGGTTATTATTATTGAATAGTGAAAAAAAATCGGTATTATTTTCAATGAGATTTTTGTATGAGGGTATTGTTTCTTAATAAGTTGTTTAGCTCCTTGGACTGGCATCAGGATTTCAGTTCACATATTCAGGCCTCAAAAATGCAAATTCTTGCCACTTTGGCTCATATGCAATATGGATGTTATTGTAAGGAACTATATGGAAAGGAGAAGGTGGGAAGATTATAGAGCTTCGAGCCAGGGAAAATGAGGACCCTAAAGTAGACTGTTCAGACATAGATTATCTCTTCCCTTGAAGTTCTAGTTATCAATTAGTTCTCAGTGGTCAGAAATCAGTTTAGCTTCCTATAGAAGTTTCAAACTAAAATAAAAAAAAAAAGTAAAACTGAAAGTCTCCAACAATAAATATTTATTCTATATTTCCTATAGGCCAGGACTACTCTAGGGGCTAAGGATATAATCATAAACAAAGTAGACAAGAAATATCTGCCTTATGGGGAGTTCATATTTTAGTGAGTGAGGGCCTACAATAAATCCATTCAATAACTAAATATATAACCTGACAAATGCTGTGGAGAAAAAGAAAAGAGAAAAGGAACAACATGGCTGCGGAGAAAGGAATACAAGTTTTAATAGGATGGTCAGGAAGTGCTCACTAAAATGGTGATATGTGAGCACGGATCTGAAATGAAAAAGGGAGTGAGCCATGCTGATATTTTGGGGTAAACAGTTCCCATCAGAAGTTGGTAGCCTGTTAAGAGAGATGCTCATTTAACGTTTTCAAGTGAACAATACTCATCAACATTGGTACAACCGTAGGAGACGTATGCCAAGTATCCAGAAGTAGCAGATCTACACAGAGCTTTTTGGGCACTGTTTTTTTCAGCTACTGTAAACTTACTGGACCCAGGTAATGTTTTCTGCTTCTACTGCTTTGTGCTAATCGATAAATAATTCCTTTCAGAACAAATCGTGCTATATTATAGTGAATAGAATTCTGTGCTACTAATAACCACACACTGTTTTTGTTAAATATTTCACCAGGCTTTACAAAGGGCTCTAGATATATGAATCCATGAAATGACAAATTGAAAACAAATATCAACAAGAAACAAAAAAAAATTATAATAGATAATTAAAACACCTTAAAAATCAACTTGTATCCTTAACCTCCAGTGGGAATATGATAGAAGGTTAGGCTTAGAATTAAATAAGATGTTTTAATATCATTCAAGTTGGTTAGTGAGAATGAATCAGAATTTCATAGGAACCATGCCATTATATGGGCCACAATGTCAGTGTTAATTTTTACATGTGCTTTTATTTTAAAAATATGCATGCAATCATTGCAAAATGATCCTTTCACGATATTGTATGTTAGTAGACATAATATTTACTTGTATCATATGCTTTGGAAAACTAGCTTTAGTGTATTTTATAGAAGGCATCAGTAATTTCTGTAGAATTTAAATTAAGACACTGATTCTTCTATTGTCACATTCTTCTATTGATGGACATGTTTATTATAAAAAGCAGTAAAAAACTAGAAATTTTCTTACAAAATGCATTCCTATAAGTGGCATTCACGATCACATATATGTATATTTATAATTTTTCCTATTTTTAAAAATTAGTATTGCAAATTAACCTATAAAACTTGAGAATGTTCTTTCTGGTATAGCCTTGCTGACATTGGATAATATCATTTTAAATAATTTATCTAACAACAGCTCTTTCTAATGTATTTTTAATGTATTATGTCATTGTTTTAATTTACCTTTCTTTCATTACTAGTGTACTGAGAATCTTTTCCTGTGTTTATTAGTGATTTGTATTTTTTCTAAATATCTCATGTTCATATCATTATCCAACATCTCCCTTTTTATTATTATTGCTTTCTTCTTTTTGATTTATAAGAACCCTTTCTATAACTGCTTAGAATAGATCTCACTACAGAATTGCTTATAATGTTAATATAATAAAAATGAGTTTGTTTAATAGTACATAGGAAACTACATTGTAATTATATTCCTATTTCTCCTGTCTTCTTTATTGAGCTCGTCCCACTGGGCCTTGTGGCATGAATGCTCTCTCACTGGCTCTTTCTTACTGTTCTTTGTTTTGGTTGTAAAACTGTTCACTTTTTCATTCTTCCTTTTCAGTAGAGCATTTTATTATTTATCCTTGGGCTTTCTCTATTTTATTTTTTTTCTTATGTAGTTTTTATCCAGACTCTCCAAACTCATTTATTTGATTTTTTAAAGTTTTTTTTTTTTTTACTCTTTAATTCTTTTAAACTAACATTTTAATTTTATTTCATATTCTTTGAAGATAATTTGATTTTTCAAATCCTTTAATATTTCACTCTACGGGCTTGGTCCCATGGTCCATTTGTTCTGTCTTGTAAATTGTTTAACTTGATCTGCTATTCTGTTGATGTGTCTTTTGGACAAAATATATCGGTCATAAAAGCAGCAGGCTTAGGGGCATCTTATAGTTTCCATAAGTCTCTACCTTGTTAAGGCAGTGTGTACTAGCTGTGGCTTACTTAGGGTTCAGGTGGCAGGACAAGAGGCAGTGAGCCCTTGCAAAATGGGAAAACAAAATTGCGTTCAGTGAATTAAATCATACAATGACATGTAATCTGTGAATTTATTTATACTTAAGTATATATATACTTGTATACATGAAAAAAAATCTATAAATATAAAAATAGCCAAACTGAATGAAGACTGGCTATATGAACAGAAAAATGGGCCTATGTGTATGTGACCTCTGTTATTTCTCAGAGAATAATGAATCATCAGTACATGTATGGGGAGCAGCAAAAGCTGTGAAATCACTCAAAGGCAAACATTTATATAATACTAGGGGCCCAGTGTGTGAATTCATGCACCTTGAAAAGAACTGTGGGCCTCGAGGCTGTGGTAGGCACAGGGGCAGGTCTAGGCCCATCCTCTGCGTGTACCCTCCACCCCCCCGCCCGCTCGGCTCCTCCCACTGCAGCCCCTGGTCCTGTCTGTGGGCAGCTCTGCTCCCACCACTGCTGCTCCCACATGCTGCGGAGTGATTGGAGCCGGCACCAGCCAGTGCCAGCAGCAGCTGCTGCCCCGATCTCCCTTCAGGAGCAGGGGGAGGTGGAGAAGCCCTGAGGCAGCCACCGCTCATACCCGCTGATGGCACCAAGTGATCGGGACCAGCACTGGGCACCAGCAGTGGGTGTGAGTGGCAGCTCCAGTGCCAGCAGTGGGTGTGAGTGGCAGCTCCAGTGCCAGCAGTGGGTGTGAGTGGGGCCGGTGCCGGCAGCAGGTGCAAGTGCCAGGCAGGACTGCGGCGTGTGGGAGCAAAGAATTTTCAGTAACCACCAAAGGCTCACCCCAATGGCAGTGACTGGCACCCCACCTTGGTCTGGTGCCCCCACTCACCTGCTCCACCATCTCGCTGCAGCCGTTGCCCACCATGTTCTGTGCACGCCCCCTGGTGGTCAGCACACGTCATAGCGACTGGTGGTTCAGTTGTTCTGGTTGTTCCGCTGTTTGGACTATTTGCATATTAGCCTTTTATTATATAGGATATTCAAGAGAGACTTTGTTGCAATCTGCAGTCAAAGACATGCTTCTTAGTTAATTTTTAGAATCTATTTGAACCTATAGAATGCATTCTCAAGCAACAGAAGGAATTTCCAAAAATTGACTCAGAAACTAAATATACATTTCCATATATCTTAGCATAATTCATCTAAGTACTGTAAATGGAATCATTTCAGCCAATTGCATGTGCGAAGTTGGCACTAATCATGGAGTGGGGAAGAAGATTGATATGAAAGTATGAAATAGAAGAATCTTTGAATAGTTTATGGGAGATTATGAAACCTAGAAGTAGTCAAAATTATCTAGTGGAGAGTTTTCTTGTCAACAAAATGCCCACAGCCTTCATATTACCATTTGGCCAAAATTGTCATTAGTAGTATCAGTATTTTATTAGCAATACTGCATGTAAATTTGTTTCATATTGTAATGTTGAATAAAAGTGGTGTAAAATAAGCATATCATGATTAAATTTTATGAATCTACTCAATAACACTAGTTGTCAGGAAAAAGTGTTATTAAATTTTATGTCACCTTATTTAATTCCGATGATTACCTGTTTTAACTTTTTTTTTGTAGCAATACTCATACCAGTAGATGCAGTATAAATAAAAAAGGACTGGCCTTCTAATCTATAATAATAAAAGCATACTATGCTAATTAGACCGGACAGCCAAATGACCTTCTGGGCTTCCTTCCGGATGACCTTCCAGATGAAGCTGGGGCTATGAGGGCCGGCCCCTTGCATGAATTTCATACATTGGCCCTCTAGGGCAAGAATAAGTCAGAATAGCCAAACCTAGAGGAAAGGTTTCTATGTCTGGTGTATTGGTCAGCATTTGTACACACTGCAAGGATATTGGAAGACATATATGACCCTACAATAACACAAGCTCCTGAAGCACAATCTAAATGAATGAAAAATTAAATTGCTTGTAATAGTTGAGGAATTAACTATTTTAGTGTACTCTAATTCTTGGATAATTGGTAACCCACATACAACTCTATGTTAACTAGAATATTTCATTAATGTGCATCCATTTTGTTACCATACTAGGTCAATGAAAAAACACATTAAAATTTCAGCAGCTATATTATGAACCTGGACTTTTTGAAATGTAGCAATTAACTGTGCTGTTATTAATGTCAATATACACATATTCTGTGGTAAGAATAAAAATATTGCTCTAAAAAAGAAGTAGCAAGTTTTAGAATATTTTATATTATTTTAATTCCCATTAAATATTGATTCTTTTTTTGATCTCTGAATTGTTATAAAAGCTTTTATGTTTCTGAACTATACAATATTGAGCACACAGTTTCAATCTATGTGACTTGGGGATAGGATGAATTTGTGGAAGAAGGTCAACCAAAGACCTTGTATGCATATATGCATAACCCATGGACATAAACAATAGAGTGCTGAAGGCCTGGGGTGGAGGGAAGTGGTTTGGAGGGGATCAACAGGGGGAAAATGGGATCTATGTAATACTTGCAACAATAAAGAATTATTAAAAAACTAGAGGCCCGGTGCACAAAAATTTGTGCACTCGGTGGGGGAGGGGAGTCCCTCAGCCCAGCCTGTGCCGTCTCACAGTCTGGAACCCCTTGGGGGATGTCCACCTGCTGGCTTAGGCCTGCTCCCCAGGGGATCGGGCTTAAGCTGGCAGTCAGACATCCCTATGGCAGCCCAGGAGACCTCGGGGGGATGTCCACTTGCCATCAGGGAGCAGGCCTAAGCTGCAGTCGGACATCCTTAGTGCTGCTGAGGAGGCAGGAGAGGCTCCTGCCACCACCGCTGTGCTGGCAGCCATTAGCCTGGCTTGTGACTGAGCAGAGGTTCCCCTGTGGGAGCACACTGACTACCAGGGGGAAGCTCCTGCATTGACCATCTGCCCCCTGGTGGTCAGTGAGTGTCATAGTGACCAGTCATTCCCAGTCGTTCTACTGTTAGGTCAATTTGCATATTATCCTTTTATTATATAGGATAGGGTATATGTATTATCTACTTCCACAAAAAACAGTGTTTTTGTATTCCTATTGTTTAGGGCCCAAGAATAAATGAATTTATAAATTAGGAATAGATTAGCCCTTAGTTTTTCCACTTAAGCAAATTTGCTCTAAAGAAAAATATTAATAAGAAACCCTGGCTGGTTTCTCAGTGGTTAGAGTGTCTGCCCTTGGACTAAAGGGTCTTGGGTTCAATTCCCAATCAGGGCACATAGCTGCATTTTGTGTTCTATCCATGCCACAGTTGTGGTGGGTGTGGGAGGCAACCAATCCATGTTGTTTTTCTCTCTCCTTTCCTCCCACACTCCCTTCCACTAAATTAAAAAAAAATCAATGGAAAAATCTTCAGGCGAGGATTAACAAAACAAAATGGAAAAAAACATTAACATGAAGCTAATCAGTTGCTTACAACTTTGTTCATAACATTTTTCTTTCTTTCTGGCATTTAACAACAGGGTTTTTTTTTTGTGTGTGTGTATGTGTGTGTATGTGTGTGTGTGATTGTTTTCCTGCAAGACTTCTGTTCACCTCTGCCTTCTTTTTAACAATCACCTTTGCTGTGTTTTTCAAAATCTACATTGACCAGCTGGGGGGGGTGTGGGTAGAGGTGCTGGCTGAAGGGAGGTATGAGTTGGTAGATGTGTGTATTTGGCCAGAAAACTGTAGTTTTAATGCCCGTAACTGAAATGTTGCAAACTATAGACTTCAGCCTTTAATGCATACACAACTATTGTCTAAATCCCATCATGGCTGGCTGCAGGGAGTGTGCTCTTTTCTAGGTTCCGTTTCCCCCTATTTCTGGAAGTCCCAATGAGCTCTTACCATTCCCACCATTCTGTCCTGGGTTGCTGAGGCTCTTGTCTTCCTCAAGCACAGCGTCTCTCTTCCAGGATGGCTGTTACTCTACCTGGACAACTGGTTCTTCAAGCCTGTCACTCAGAGCCTAGCTAAATCCAGGCTCTACGAACTCACAGTACTTTTTTTTTTCAGTTGAACTTTTTAATTAAAAAAAGTTCAAGTATTACATTGGCATGATTAGAATGTTATAATAGAGCTCTACATGTATTGCTAATTTTTTTTTAAAAATGATCTTTATTGTTGAAAATATTATAGATACTCCCCCCCCCCGCCATTGATCTTCCTTCACCCCACTCCCACCCCCTCCTCAGACCTTCATGGCACTATTGTCTGTATATAAGTGCAATCATATAATACTTGTCTTTCTCTGTGTGACTTATCTCACTTATCATAATACTCTCCAGGTCCCTCCATGCTGTCTCAAAGGGTAAGAAATCTTTCTTTTTTATAACTGCATAGTATTCCATTGTGTATATATACCAAGGCTTTTTTATCCATTCATCTACTGATGGACACTTGGACTGTTTCCAGATCTTAGCTACTGAAAATAATGCTGCTACTAGGGGTGCATATATTCTTTCTGATTGGTGTTTCAGGCTTCTTAGGATATATTCCTAGAAGTGGGATCACTGAGTCAAATGGCAGTTCCATTTTTAATTTTTTTGAGTAGACTCCACACTGTTTCCTGTAGTGGTTGTACCAATCTGCATGCCCACCAGCAGTGTACTAGGGTTTCTTTTTCTCCAGCAATTGTCACTTGTTGATTTGTTGTCATTTTAATTTGCATTTCTCTGATGATTAGTGACATTGAGCAATTTTGTAATGTCATTTGTATGTCCACTTTGGGGAAGTGTCTATTCAGGACAAGCTAGAATGACTGCAAGTCAATTCTAGATATAACTTTCAGGCTCCATCATGAAACTAGGTCCCTCACTGAGCATTAATTGCTTTGTCTTCTATCATATTTCATAGATGAGTTTATTTCCTCTCAGTAAGATTATCTTTAACCAGGTCACTCCCAAACAGTGGATGCCTACCCAGCTTCCTCCTCTGCCCCACTGACCTAATATTCTAAGGCTAAGCAGAGAAAAACAAGTTTTTTCTCTTGACAAGTCACAGCTCAGCCTTCAAGTTAAATAAAACTGCAGAGATATAAGTTCATGGAGAAAGGAAGCAACCTATTTAAAATATGCTATTATGCAAAAATGGTTGTCTCTTAGATATTATACCACATTTATATAATCAAAAAGCTTATTAAAATTTCCCCCCATATCAAGGAAGCATTTTGTACTCAAATAATTCAAAATTCAACCTATAGAGAAATAAGAAAGGCTGATGGTTTAAAAAGAAAAACACAGATATATTCTATCCTTATCCCATTGTCCAAATTATTGTCTATTCACTGCTAGAAAATCCTGTTCCATATGTAGAGAGATCATAAATGTAAGAAGACATAATATAATTATTTAAATTATTAAGTATGTATGATTATTTATTGAGTACAAACTTTGTTAAACACTGTAAATCCTCAGTCTACATGACATAAACTGCCCACAGGATGTAATATAGTAATATCAATAACTGAATAACCAGGTATTAATTTTATATTTCCTGTAATTCTGTGTTCATTCAGCTTAATTATCATTCTTTATCTGTTCATACCACATCAGCCTATGCCAGACACCATAGAAAATACAAAGAAATGTATAGCAAAAGTTCTAGCATTTCAGGAACCTATGATTTAATTGGTTAAAAAAATTGTACATGAAAATTTGAGGTGATTTGTAAGTAATTTATAAACAAATATCAAGATAATGTATTAAAAGTATTATAAGAAATTAAAATTGGGAAATGGAATTAATTAGCTTACTAAGAGACTATAGGAATTGGCTTAGTCCAAAAAAGGTAATGGCTTTTCAGTAATGGTAGAATATTCCTGAAATATGAAGCATACATTAAAAAGTCTCAGAAATATATGGATTAAATAAAGAGAAATATGTGAAATTAGAAGATGGACCCAGTTGATGAACATTCTTGAATGTCAAACTGAGCTCTTGAGATTAAGTTCAAGTGGCAAAATTTAAGTTCTTTCTCCAGAGTGCAGGCACATGCATTATATGTTTATTTGCTTTTAATTGGTAAAAATATCTTTTATTGAGTAAATCTTGTATAAACGTGCTCAATATTTAAGTTATGGGAGAAATTGGAGTTAAATTAATTTCAAAGATTCAAATAAATAATGAGTTAGCTTTTGTCAACAATGGTCATTGCTGCCAATTCAAAGCCAAAGGAATCCCTAATTTGGTGTGCAGTGAAGAAGTAAAATTCATTCAGTGAAAAACAGCTCAATTGTGAGACAGCACAGCTATGAAAACAGCAGGGCTGTGAGGTAGCCCTGGGGCCAGGTGGCCCTGAGGCCAAGCCCCTCTCAGGCTAGGCAGCTTGGCTCTGTTCCTCTCTGTTCTGCTTTGCTCTGCTCCCTGCAGGTCCGTGCTGGCTTGCTACTCTCTGCCTCTGTGATACTTCTCCTGTGTCAACTCCACTGGGGAAACAGTCTTTAGCGGAAAGGGAAAGTACACTCCCTCAGTCAGAGAGCAGCTAGTTTATATAGACAAAAGTCCCCTGCCCTGGTCCTTGATTGGTCCATCCTCATGCAAATGAGGGCTCCAAATCCTCCTAGCTTTATTGGTCCAAAGGCACTGTCCTGATTGGTCAGAAATGCACTGCTCTGGTTTGCTGGTGAAGATGTTGATGGAGCTATAGCCATGTAGCTCTGATTGGATGGGGTTACCCCCAGTCCTATTGGTTGAATTGGGATTTCAGGAACTCCTCTCTTTATGAGGGCTGGCTCAAATGGTCGAAACAGCGCAGGCAGGCAGTTCAATGCAGGCTTCTCTGTGAAGTCTGAAGTGCAGCTTACATGAGAGGCCCCTGTGTAGAAATGGCTGCTAGGCTCCATTTCATTTGTTTGTTTGTTTGTTTGAATTTGAGTCCATTTACCCACCAGGCATCCTAAGAAGTATCTTCTTTCACCGGGTCCACACTCTGAAACTGATTAAAAAATTTCTGATGGAAAGTGAAAGGGTTGTGTTCAGTTGTAGAAGAATGGGTGTTTGAGGTGGGACACATGAAAGAGAGGTACCTGTGGAAGGTATTAATGGCCTGAGTCTGACTAGATGACAGCACATCATGAGCACTTTCATCAAAAGCTGGGACAGTTACTATGGAAAAGGCACCACCCTAGGTGATAAGGATAGAGCAATTTACAGGAAGAAGAGAATGCATACAGAAAAATATCAGTGACAATGTGAGACAGCACCTGCCAAATAAATTTCAAACCTGGGCACATGCTCAACATAGGAGATTGATTAGAAAATTTTTTTGGACAAAATTGGACTTGATATGGGTCTTTTAGGAAGAGTAGAAGAGGAAATGGAAAAAGGCAAGAGAGATATTACCTTAATCTCCTTGGTGTCTGCAGGTGGATACCACAAAAAGGGTTCTCAGGGGAATGATAGACATAAGGTAGGCAAGATAGGCAGGGTAATTTAGAACCCATATTTTCAGCAAGGGATGCCTATGGGAGATTTTTTAAAATATAAGGGTCATGTCAAAAACAGTTGTGGAGAGTTATAATAAAGGTTGTATTATTTTATCTGAAGGCAGAAACTAAAGGCTAGCAGAGCAGACAGTGCAGAATTATGACAGTCTCAGTGAATTCCTTAATAGAGAGGGGAGAAGAATGGGAATAAAAAGAATAGGTGAAAAGACATGATAAAACTAATCTCAGTAATTTACTGGGAGAGGAAAATGAAAGTAAAACAAACAAACAAACAACCCAACATTTTTCCTAATCTGATGCGTTTTTAAGATGATGTGTCATTGACAGAAATAAGGCAGCTTCCTTCTGGTTGGAGTGGCTGGTATATCCCTAAGAAAACATGAAAAGTGTGGTTTGAGGTTTTGAAAGGGTACCTGTGCCAAGCCAGCTCAGCCAAGGGTTTGAAAGCCTAAGTGAGGGCAGTGAAGGATGAAGAAATGACAAAGAGAATAAGCTGGGTCTAGGTGGATCTTCCTGTGCCTGGCTGAGGCCACAGAGAGAGATCCAGAGGCAAGCTGAGCCTTTATTTTATAGCCAGAGGTAAACAAGGTAGTGATCACCATAGTTACAGTGTTCTTGTGAGTTTCACTTGTTTTGGCAGCACTTGCTGCACCTCCCACAGCCCATTAGCTACCCAGGTAAGATCCTACGGAGCTCATAAGGTCAAGTCTAATTATGCTAAGAGGACTGTGCCCGCTAAGGTGGGACTTGTTGTGGCTTTGCCAACAAGTCAGTCCGAGGCTTAACCCTATAGGTTAAGCACCCTACAGGTACCAAGTTGGAAATATCTGCCAGACTATTGTAGGTGCAAGCTTTAAAAAGCACAGTCATTTTAAAATGGAATTTAAAAAGTAAATCACTATCTAGAAGGATTTTTGGATCCAGAGAGGCTATATGACTTATCTGAGGTAACAGCCCATAATATGAAGTGAATATCAATCCAGAGAAAGTGTGAGCTCTGTGAAAGCCCAGGTCTCTGGGGGAAGAGCATGGTGTCACATTGTGGTTTGGGTCACACCTTTAGTTAGGAAGCGTGAGTAACTTTTCTCTGTAAGTCAGAGGCTAACACTAAGGATAAAAACTTACAGACTGCTTTCCAGTGCAGTGTGTGTTTGATCCTCATGTTAATCACGAGGTAAGCAGGTTATAGTGTTATCCCATGTTTGCTTAGGAAAATTAGACTTTTCTTAGTCTCTGAACACGTGCCTTTGCTGCCAGCCCCTTGGTTGAAGGAGAGAATCTCAAAGACCAAGCAGTCAGAGGGGCAGAGAGTTCAGATGAGGCTGATCATCAAATGTAACTGAGAATGGGGAGGGCAGAAGGAGGCCTTCGCTCTCCTGTTCACTCTCATAGTGTGCTCTGCTCACATCCCTCTGCTGTTTACAGCTTTGCATCGATGCTGCGGGAATCTGAAAGCTTGCACTGTATTTTATTTGTACTCTCTTCTCAGGATTTAACATAGCACCTGATAGGTAGACAGCCCATTTTTTATTGAATGCTCATTCTCTGCAAAGTATTGTCCTAGGGCAAGCATGTCAAACACGCAGCTGGCAGGCTCCATGCCTTGTTTAAATGAGGCATATGGCCTGCCGGCCGTGAGTTTGACATGCTCGTGGGGATTTGAGGAATAAGAGGTGTGTAAAATAGAAAATATGGTTCCTGCACTCAAATAACTCATAAACTAAATATAGATGAGACTATTCATTTTATTAGTCCTTATGTGAAATGTTACATGTGAGGTAGGAAAAAGAAACAGAGGGAGATTTGAAAAACCACCTTTGGAGAAGTTGACGATATGAACATGGATGCTTCACTGAGGACACAGAGCAGGGGACTGAAGACCAAGCAATATTCTTTATTGCAAGAGATAAGGCGTCAAGAAAGGAGACATGGTGTGGCATCATGAGCAAGAACAGCCCGTCAAAGAGTTGAAGGTGTTGGAGGAAAACTAGACAAGTCAAATATTACAGTATCAGACAGAAAGGGAATTCTGAGAATATGGGGTATGTGCATGTCGATGGGTATGAGTTTGTGTGCCTGTGTGTGATGTGTGCTTGTGGTTTGGGCGATTTATAATCATGTTTACTTCTGACACAAAGTAATGGAGCAGAAGCCAGTTCAAAGGCACTAATGAGAGTAGAACTGAGACTCCTGGAATGGCTACATGAGTGAGCAGTAGGGTCTAGTACATTTTGGGGACTGATCTTTCCTCCAGGCTTTTTGTTGATATGGTTATTTTTAAAGGTAGAAAGCAAGGAGCCAGACAAATAAGATAGCAAATATGGTGATATGGTGCTATTGATGAGGATAAGTGAAAGGCCACCTCAGGAGGAGACGGTGTGGGGTCCAGTGTCTGAGCAGTTTGGACCAGACCAAGCAGAGTGGGGTGTCTCTATTTTTTGACATTGGAGAGGAGGATAAGAGATAGCTGGGTTACTGATTGAAGTGGAGGGCATCTCTAGGAGTGACCTCATGATAGATTAGATGATCTGTTCGGATTTTTCTTGGAGAATTAGGAGGTAAGGCCACTTGCTAAGAATGAGGTTGATATAGACCCGAAAGGAAGGTCAGTTAAGAACGTCCACTCTGTGGGAGGTGATCAATAAAAGATAAAGAAAGATGATGGGGGTTTGAAGGGAGCAGATATCAACCCGGGGGAAACTGAACATCCAGTATTTGAAGGAAGGAGGTAAAAAACCCCAAGGGGAGGAAAAGATTCAAACTATTTATGATGGAAGAGAGAAGAGCAGGAGCTGCATACCGTGGCTGTCAGGGGGTGGAAAGGTCACAGACGCGGGGGAAATATTTTTCTGAAGAATTTACTTAGAGCATTTGCTTCGTAACCTTGCATCTAAGACTCCCTGTTTTCTGATACATGGCGTTTTGTTATTTTGTGTCAGCCTTCTGATGTACACATGGTCCATTTGTTTAATTTTGCAACTAAAAAACAACCCTTTTCAAAAATAAGCACTTTACAGGAAGGTAATTCTCAGGTAGAGTGAAAACCCATGTGCCTTCTCCCAGGCCCTATTAGAAAGAGCTTTCAGTAAGCATTGACACGTGTGTTCTCCAAGTCCACAGTTCTGATTAATGGGCGCGTGGGCCTGTTTCCGCCTCCCTCGCCTGCTGGCTAACGCAGCTCTGGGAAATCTCTTCAGGTCAAATTAAAGGTAGAGGACAGAGGACTAATGCCCCAGGAGACGGCTGTATATAACTTCCATTTAAATGCCACCAATGAACATATTGCCTTGGTATAATTTAAAGCATTTGGTTAAGGAGAGAGTTACTTTATAATTAAATAACACTGCTTCCTTCCTGTCTACCCCATGGGTATGAGAGTTAAGAACTCAAACACTTTAATAAGGTAATATTTCAAGTGCATACGGTACTTCCCTTTTACATACGCTGTGCACTTTAAATCCAAAGGGAATGGAGTGTGTAGAGGCAATATGGAAAGCCGGGCTTGTGGAAGAAAGCTATTGCCTAAATATATACACAAACACAGAGAAGCAAAGGTTCCTTGCTTCCAAAATGCGTTTGCTAGGTGGCGATGGATCATTTTCCTGCAGTGCAGGTGCACTCTTAACTGCAGGCCATGTTTAAGGCCCCAAACATCACTCAGGCTGTGCGCGGGCTCCCCGTGCTACCGGAGACCAGATGGGAACTCCAGTTGTCTTGTGTATCAGATGGCCTCTCCTAGTGGAGAAAGTTGCCACAAGGCACAGAGACTGTGTAATTCCAAAACCCATGATATTCTAATAGTTGCAGATGTGCTGTTTCTGCACAGAACAGTTTTACATTCATGGAGTAATTAAAATTGTTTGGGTATTGTGTTTCTCGGAGTGTGATAACGGACATTTAATCACATAAATGTGTCTTCCACTTGTGAAATATCATGTAGCCTTCAGCTGAGTTCACGTGTTGTCACCAGCTCCATTTCTCACGTCTATGCTTTCCTTTCCCCAGAATGGCTATTCTAGACCTTCCGGCTCTTCTCACACCTCCACACCCTCTTCTCCACACCCCTGGATTCCTACTTCTCTGTGCCGTTAGAAACCCTTGGCTGAGCATTACTTCAGCTTCCCCCCAATTTGGTCATATATTTTTATGTTTTAAGTTTTATTGTTGAGAGTATTACAGATGTCCCCTTTTTGCCCCCCTCCACCCCGCTACCACCCCAGAACCCCTTTCAGAGCATAATCTCTCTTGATGTTGCCTCTGTCCTGAACTGAAGGTCCTATTTCTCTACCTGCCCTAGTGTGTGACCATCCTCTCTCCCGATTGCTTATGTATAATTCACCTCCCTCCACCTTATATGGACTTCCCATATGCCTGTACTTATAAAAAGCACACACACTGATTTCATTCTTTGAATAAATGTGATCTTGGATGCTGTTTTTGCTAAGCAGAACCTTTGAAGTTAGTGCCTGAATTTTGGCACTTAAAAAAAAAAATCTCCATCCTATTGGTCTAATTTTCAGTCAAAGATTGATTCTCTACCTAACCATTGATTTGAAAATAAAATACCTTTAGCCTCTAAATCTATGGTTTTTAATCACACATAGTTTCATTTGTCCAGTGCTATGCCCCTTCATTTCTCCATATGCTCCTGAAATTTTCTTCTCACTTTTTTTTTTTCCTGCAAGCCCTAAAGATGCATGGGACTTTTGCATTGAGATAAACAAAATAGAAAAAAAAAAACCCCACAAAAAACCTTTGAATCTTGTTTTCCTTCTTCAAAATAAAACCTTATCTGTCTTCATCTCCCTAAAATCTCCGGGAGGCTTACCACCATTTCAGTATCTTACAGTCTTGCTCCCATGGTTATTACTAGAAACTATTTCTCTAATGTCATTATTGACCTCTAAAATTACTGAGTTTAGTCTTTGTTTATAGTATTTATACAACTTGTTGCTTACTTCTACTTGATGCTTTGATCAGATGCTCCTCCCTGCATCCTCTTGGTTTTTACAATGTGGATCCATTCCCTGTCACTAATGGGAGCACCATGGTGAAGGCCTATGGTGCCTTACTTTCCACGTGACCTTTAGGAGAGTTATTTAATTCTTCCAAGGATCACTTATTTACCTGTGGAAGATAAGCTGTCCTTGAAGAGTTGCTATTAAGATTAGAAGCAATGAACATTAACTTTTATCAAGTTGTTGATACACATTAGAACTCAATAAGTAGTTACTGCTATAATGGTTCCTAACATCACTAACTCCATCATCACGATCACCACCATCATTACAGTCATAACCATCACCATCATTGCCATAACCTTTATCATCACTGTCATTATTATCACCACCTTGATTATTAGAAAATCAAGGTACTCTCTACTCATGTTTTCACTCTATTACTATTCCTTGCTTGACTTTGTCTGCTTCCATCAACAGTAACACAGTAAGAACAAACACAGTATTGAAAAATACAGCTCATTGTGCCACTGTTTTTGTAAAAAACACACACAAGCTTCCAATTGTAACTCATTTCCTCCTAATATGTCATTTATGTCATGTGTGATTTTGTCTTATTTTCTAATATATTTTTTCCATTCATCTTGTGTTTAAGCCACAGGGTTTCACATACTTTCAATGTTCTGTACCTTAGTTTTTATTGCCTAAAAACAAAAAATGTTATTTATCTATCCTTATCTACACATATAGTCAAGCAGAATTCTTATCTCCTCAAAGCAATTTTTACAGCCCCCAGTTGGAAATGAATGATGAAATGTTCCTCCCATTATGTTTATTCAGGACTTTTTAGTTTTGTGGCATATATGTTATTCTGCATTGTAATATAACAAGTTAATTATTTGCCTGTTTGACCACCCTTATGCCAACCCTGAAAGTTGCTTAGGATAACTGCATTATTTCATTCATTTTTTTTTTTTATTACAGCCAGCTTTATGCCTCAAATGGATGATTTTGGACACTGACAATTTACATATGCATGCCTAGAAACACAAGTGATTTCAAGTGTATTTAAGTATAGCAGGTGCCCAGATAAGAAATTCTGGCAGTGAACACTTGTAGGCTTAAAAAAAGAGCCTGAAAGGTTATCCAATTGAAAGATGCTACCACTAATAAAGTATCAGAAAGCCAGCATCCTGTCTTGCCAGTCCTTACCTGCTGAGGAAATAACAGATACTGAATTACAAAAGATCTGGGTAACTTAAAGGTGCTTTTTAATGGTTCATGGCCTGTTTATTGTATAGATTGCATAACGATTCACAGCCAATAAAAAGCATTTTCCATGTATTTGATACAAAATAAAAACTAATTAATATATTCTAAAATATTCAAATTAATTTGCTATTCATTTAGGAGTAGAAAGACTTACAGATTAGATTTCTCTTGTAGTTCATAGATTTTTTCATTTGGTTATTGAAAAATAATTCACATATCCTTTCCTAACAAAGGTATGCTTCTCATTAACTGTATATCTTGGCAAACTCCCTCCCCCTTTTTTCCCAGCTGACTGTATTAATTCCAACCTTGGCCTCCTTGTGTGTGTGTGTGTGTGTGTGTGTGTGTGTGTGTTTGGGGGGGTGCTGTTTAATATAGGCACTATGTGTGAAGTGTTGGTTTCCTTATTCTAGAACTACTCTTACATTCTGACATGGCCTAATTTTTTTAAAATAAATTTTATTGATTTTTACAGAGAGGAAGGGAGAAGGATAGAGAGTTAGAAACATCAATGAGAGAGAAACATCAATCAGCTGCCTCCTGTACACCCCCTACTGGGGATGTGCCCGCAACCAAGGTACATGCCCTTGACCGGAATCGAACCTGGGACCCTCAGTCCCCAGGCTGACGCTTTATCCACTGAGCCAAACTGGTTAGGGCTGACATGGCCTAATTTTATATAAACAGTGCTCATGAATTCTTAATCAAATTGATTCATTTGTGTCTTAAAATATTTTCGAAAAGTATTTCCTTAATGTGTCTATTCCTTAAGATCAAATACAACTTAAATATAGACTGTTTCTTGGGTTAATGAAAATGCTCTTGATATGTAAAAAATAACTTTTCTTGCCAGAAAAGCCAAAGAAACTAGGTCAATTGAGAAGTGAAAAATGAAGGCTATAGTCTTAGAAAATGGGTGTTAATAGCATGAATTATTTCATTATATTATCATCATATATCATAAAAGTTAACCTAAGAAAATCTCATGAATTTTTGTTCATTAAATAAAGAATATCTTAATTGTTTGAAATTATTTCTTTTACTTTAGTTTGGATGCTATAGCATACATTTGGTTTGATTCTAGTCAATGTATCCTTAACTTGAAAAATTATATTTAATTACATAATTTTCTTGTTAGGTCCTTTATTTGCTATTAAATCTTGACAAAAAGCATAAGATATAAGCAGATGCAAGAAATGCAGTATATTTGAGCAATGTATAATATATGTTATGCTCAACATTTAATAATACAAGTCATTATTAGTTGCAAATAATGCAAGCTCCCTATGACTTCAAAGTTGAAGGGAAAACTTTGGTATTTTTGTTATTTCTGATTATGGTAGTTACACACACACACACACACACACACACACACACACACACACACAGACACACACACATCCCTACCCCTCAAGGACATTTCTCCCCTAGAGGAGGTTGTCATATGCTTCAGTAATGGAGATTAAATTCCTAGTAGTTTGTTGGATAGATCTTTTCCTAACAGAGAAGCTAAAATTAATTAAAAACTAATTAGGAATGTATAGGAGGTTAATTTTTCATGTTAAGCCTTATTAAAATGAGATAAGTAATTCATAAAGTATCAAAGGATTGCTTTGGACAGAATTAAATGAAAGGACACTGCCAAGTATTATTCCCTAAAAAGTAAGAGAAGCAATGAAAGCAAATCAAGGCACAAACTCGAGTCCAACTCATCTTGCTTTTTGTCAGAAGGAAAACAACAAGCATAATGTCCACACAACTCTATTAAATAGTGGCTGCTGGCAAAGAATCTGTGAAGTAGCAGCTGTCCATGCAGGTGGATCAAGTCCCTCTTAGTATTCTAGCTAGGAAAATATCACGCCATTTGCCAGGATTAATTTCCCCTCAGCAAAACGTAACTGGGTCTGAATTCTAGTTAGAGGCAGTGCCCAATTACTGAGCCTACCACAGGACACCATAATAGCAGCATGTCCAGTTCTCTGAATAAATTTGTCAGCTGCATTCAACGTGCAAATTAGATATATGGCATATAGTGGAAAGCAAGAGAAAAATATTCAAATGCTGTAATTTCCCCCCCAAAACTTATAATTTCTAACATAGATTAGCATTCTTTTTCATCTTGCCTTCCAGCTAAATAGCCTGGGTTTTTCGTGTTGGAAAAATAAAGCTGATTTCCTTGACACCCTTTCCTGCTACCTCCCACAGCGGGTGTTCTTACTCCTTTCTGGTGGTCCTAAGGGACAGGGCAGCTGCTCACAGCAGAAAACAGTAGTATGATTTCTGCAGTCCCAATTTGGCTCACGCACTCTGTTGAGGCAGTGAACTCCCCACCTCCCAGTCTCCAGGTGAGCGGCAGCAGGGAGAAATGAGAAATAAGAAGCAGACAGTGCCCTAAATATTCTGAAACAAGCATGTTTGGACCTACATATTCATGCCCTAAACCTCCTAATTTGGTTTCCGCTTTTGACCCCACCCAGGTTTCCAGTTAGTAACTCCTTGTGGGCAGTCTCTGCCAAGCCCAGCCAGTGGCTTTTTTTGGCCTCCATCGGCCTTGTACCACGCTAGGATTTCTGATTATATCTGCCAGTGTAGCCTGGGTTGTACTCTAGTATCCTTGGCAGCTTCCTTCAGTGTGGTCCTTGTTTGTTTTTTTTCAATGAGTACACAATGTATTATGTACCATGATCTACATTTTATAGGAGCCAGCCATTTATTTTTGTTTTATCATATAGACTGTAGTTGGTGTTAAATTAGCCTATTTTGTCAGTATCCTTTTTATAGGTTCTGGTTTTTGGGGCATAAAAATACTTTTTCTTCAGACTATGTTTTTTAAATATGAAAATACCTATCTATTTTACTGTCTGCTTTTCTCCTCATTTTTATACATGCCTGTCTTCCAAAATGATAATTAAAAATGAAAACTGTTATCATGAAACCAACTAGATAATAATAATGCTATGTTAAGTTCACATTTACCTGAGGGGCTAGTGTATATGAAAATTATATTGCCTAATTTTTGTATATGAGGATGAGATATTATTCTTATTGTTCATATAATAATTTAAACCTTAACATCACATTCAAAGTCTACTCTAATGTAAAATGTCCACCTAGTAAACATATAAAATAACATTTAAATATTATAAAGATTTACCATGTTTCTGCATGGCTGGTGAGTGCAGTGGCAGTGGCGGGAGCCTCTCCCACCTCCATGGCAGTTGGACACCCCCTAAGAGCTCCTGGACTGCAAGAGGGCAAAGGCCGGGCTGAAGGACCCCTCCCCCCCCAAGTGCATGAATTTCATGCACTGAGCCTCCAGTCTATATATATAAAAGCCTAAGCGACCGGCTGATGGGCTGACTGGCCGGTAGATATGATGCACACTGATCGCCAGGGAGCAGATGCTCAACACAGGAGCTGCCGAGCTCCAGCAACTTTGCAGAGTGCCCTCTCACACTCTAGGACCCCTCAGGGGATGTCGGACTGCTGGTTTCAGCCAATTCCCACGGGCCAGGCTGAGAGACCCCACTGGTGCATGAATCTGTGCACCAGGCCTCTAGTATATTATAAACATTTTAAGGATCATACACATATTGACCCTTGTTTTACAGAAGCTATGACCATTTATACACACAACTTCTCTACATATGAAAGTTCATGGTAACACATCATTTCTAGATCTGGAATTATAGATCTTATAAGCAATTTTCAATTTAGTAATAAAAATACTATATTATATTTGCTTTAATGCAATCGTCAGGACCTTTTAAAATAAGGCTGTTTTGAATAATTTTATAATATAAAATATAATTTTATATATACTTGATTTAGAGAGAGAGAGAGAGAGAGAGAGAGAGAGAGAGAGAGAGAGAGACCTATGTGAGAAACATCGATTAGATCAGTTGCCTCCATCAGTACATACCCTGACTGAGAATTGAACCTGCAACCCAGGTATGTGCCCTGACTGAGAATCTGACTCATGACCATTTGGTGCATGGGAGGACGCTCTAACCAACTGAGCTGTGTAAATATTCTAAGGATAAAGAAGAAAGATGTAAATCTTTGTCAAAACATAAAAAGCATTTATCTAATGTAACTAAAAGGAAATATACATTCTAATTCTAATTGCAAGCCTTTGATGTTAAAAAATGTAATTTCACTTAATATATGACAAATATATTTATGGGAGATATTTCTGTCTATATTAAGTATTATAGAATAAGTGTTCATAATTCATTTTAATTATATTGATATGAATTTTTGTTCCAGGATAATCACAACATTGTTGTTCTTGAAAATTTTTAATATTCATAATGAAATTTCTCTAAATTTCATGAAAGCAAATGGGACATATAATACTATCTTCCCTTACTGTATTTAGGAAAGGAAGACTGATAAAGTTTAAATTATTTTTTTTAGAAAATCTTAAAAGATGTGTAACTATCATGCAATAACTTATTTCTAAACTATTTCTCTGTTTACTCAAGATGGGGAAGCTGAAATTTCACCATTGAGAGAATGCCCTAAATTTTTAATGTCTTCCCATTGAAAGGAACTGAAGCTCAGTCATTAAAAACATGGCGTATCTTTATGCATTTAATATCTTGAATTACTCTGGCTGTCTTCATTTTCAACTGACAACCACTGTCTTTATCATCCTAATAGAATGAGAAAAAGAAATCTTCATATTTTGTTTTCTGCTGTTTTATACACAAACCTCAGTAATTGAATTCTGAGACTACATTCTCGTTTTTATCCCAGGGCTCTTATTGATTATTTGGCCAGTGAGACAGGCATTCTGGAAGGAACACATAAAAGGAACAACACAGATAAGTGGTTGCCAAAACCACTGATGTCGTAATTTTGGTAATGTACACCTTTGTCTTGAATTATAACGTAGGGACTATGCAGACCCTCTTCTCATCAGTTTATACATTATCTGTTGTCTATTTTCTCTCTCATTACCACCTGCAATCAATGTGCAGGGGGCAAAAGAACTAAAACTTTTGATCGAGCATTTGGGGGACTGTGTTTTTATTTTCTATATTTTGTCTGTTTTTGTTTGTTTGTTTGTTTTTTACTGGATCCACAACTTCTAACACCACACCCAACAGCAGTCTAAATAAAATAATTTTATCTCCATAAGAGAACTTATTACTCAAATGGGCTGATGGAGGACTTATGTTCTATTCTTCCTGTCATTCTGACATACCCTTGTGTTTCTAAAAGAATGAGTAAAGGTTTATGCTCACAGTTTGAGAATATAACACAGCATTTATATCTCCTTTTATTATGAGTAGAACAGGACTTACCAACTATCGCCAACTTGTTCATTACAAAGAAACTGATGTTCTGAGGAGCTGAGGGTAGATGTGGGCCCAGCGCTGGCACTCATCTGTTGTGATTCCTGAGAATGGGCGTGGGGTAGTGGCTTCCGGGGGAGAGCCGAGTCTGTCCTGCAGTCAGACACACCTGGCTTCAGTTCCTTGATTCATTGCTTTGTGACACTGGGGAATTTATTCAGCAAACATTGATGTAAGAATTCTGTATTAGGCACTAAAAAGTGAACCACTCCTTTTGAGGTCCCTCTTAGAACTGCTATAAATTTAGAGAGGTAATATGTGCAGTGTGGTTGGCATATCATGGGCATTCAGTAAATGCGTTTTTTTTCTTTCAGACCATGAATGCTAAGTAAAGGTATTTTTACATTGAACAAATAAAGAGTGTGGCTATTAGTGGACCATAGTGAATTATCTGAATATTTAATTTACAGTTTTATGTGACTTTTCACTATGGAAATATTTCAATTTCCACATGTCAGATTTTGGTGACTTCAAAAAAAAATATTTGAATGTAGAAAGTTTTTTTTTTCCTCAAGGGGTTCAACAGTGAGCAGTAATAAAAATCAAATACCCAGTATGTGCTCATAATTCAGTTTGATTCCCCATTTATTGAACATCTATACTGTGCTGGAGACCATGCTGGGTACTGAAGGGATTATAAACTAGATGTGTGCCTATGCACACATGTCAATTACATTCTGATTGAAGTGATTTAAATTAATGTAAGCTGATTGTATTTTAAAGCCTAATGTGACAATATTCATATTTATTCATTCAATCAATAAATATTATTTGAATACTTACTGTAAATCTAGGTTCTCAGAATAAAACAGTGAACAAAGCAAAGCCCCTGTGCTCAGTGACCTTGCATTCTAATGAGGCAAATAATAAGCAAACAAGCAAGTTGTTAATATCATGTCATTCCAAGTGCCACGGAGAAAAGGGTAGCAGCATAACGAGGCAGAGGATGGAAAGCCCTGGCTGGGCGAGGCTGTATAGATTGGGTAGGAAAGGAGTTCTCTGATTACCTTGGAATCTGATTGGCAAGAGGAGGGAGATGTTCCAGCACCAAAAAGTAAGTGGAACTTGAGTGAGATGAGGTTGTTTTCTAGGCACAGTTGATCAGACTGCATGGGGTTTTGAGCACCTGATAAAGGAGGGTGGCCTTCGGAGGGAGTGGGAAGCCATTAACTGCTCTGTTTATTGCTTGCTTCTATTTATAAGCAGAGGACTCCTGCGAAGAGAGTTGTACTTAGGAATGGAAATTGTTCCACTGGCACTTTGTGGGAGGAATTGGAGTAGCAAAGAACCTGACTCAGGTAAATCCTGTAGGTAGTTTTAGCGACTCCGTAGGCAAGTGAGGAGTGAGATTGCAATGGAGAAGACTGATGTGAAGCATTGCAGAATCAAAATTGAAAAGGCTTGCAGCCTAATGTGTGTACAAGGGGAGGTAGGTTGTGGGCATAAAGGATGGGAGGACTGGAGATGCTTCTGAAGTTTTGAACATGAGTAAATGAAGGGATGGTGAAGCCATCAAGGAGGGTATGGAAAATGGATAGAGATGAGTGTGTTTCCTGAGTTGAGACAGGTATTTACAGATTTGGACTTTGAGGTAATGATAGGGCTCTTTATTTTAGGCTAGAGGCCCTGTGCATGAAAATTCATGCACTGAACGGAGGGTCCCTCAGCCTGGCCTGCTCCCTCTCACAGTCTGGGAGCCCTCAGGGGTGGGAGGCGACCCAGCAATCAGAGGTGTCCCATCACACCTCTGCTGCTGCAACTACCGGCAGCACAACCCTTGGCCGGCCCTGGTTACCTGAGCATCGGGCAGCGGCTGGGCAGCCACCATCTGAGGCTTGCCTGTGCCTCGTGCTGGCCCTGGGTGTATGGGCAGCTGCCATCCGAGGTGCAGGTAAGACTTGGGCCAGTCCTGGGCAGCTGGGGGGCTGAGGGGATTGGAGGACTCCAGAGGCAGGCAAGCAGAGCGGCCGGCCTGCCTGGGGGCGGGCCCTGCCTTGCCGCACACCTGCTGCCCCGGTGGGGCTGAGAGGACTGGGCTCTGCCATCTTGTGGCTGTGGGTGCCGCCATCTTTGAGGGCGTGGCAGTCAATTAGCATGTTCCCTCCTTATTGGCTGTGGCACCACCATCTTTGCGAGGGTCAATTAGCATATTCCCTCTTTATTAGATAGGATATCCAGCAGCCTCATGCACCTGTGGGCTGGATTTTGAAAGAAAGTGTGAGACTCAAGATGTAGACTCAACAAGTGTTCAGCATGATGCAGTATGCAGATAATATATCAAATGTGTACTTGAAACCTATATAATCTTATTAACCAATGTCACCTCTATTAATTTAATAAAAAATAAAAAGTAAATGAAGTATATAAAACATAAAGGAGTTAAAAATATAATAAAGTAATGCCAGTATTTTTCAATGTTAAAATATTTTTTAAGTATAAAGAAAAAAAAAGGCATATCCAGAAGATGTCAGTTAAAAAAAAAGAAGTACAGAACTGCCAGTAATAAATTATCATGCCAGAGATCAACTCTGAGAGTTCTGTTATCCTGTAAATTAATCTAATGGGAAAGTTGTTTGAAACAGAATAAAAGGAAGGAAGCCCAAAAGTGTAGGCAGAAATAGCCCTGTACAAGTTAGTAATAATGATTACAAACAAAGTACATAAGTAGCTCATTATAGTTTGTTTTTTAAAAAAATGTTCTGCATAGATTGTCTCTTTTTTTTTTTTTCTCAACAACAACCTGTAGGCTCAATATGACTGTTATTCTCATTTAACAGAGAAGGAAGTTGAGGTTTAAAGAAACAAAGTAATTTAACGAAAGTTGTCCAATTTGTATGAGGCAGAGTTAGGACTCAAGTCCAGATCCGATTACAACTGTTTAACAGAAAGGATACAGATTTATTCTTCTATCCTGTGCTATGCTCACAGAATCAGCATCACCCCAGACTTTCTGAATGGAGAGAGATCAGTGAAACTCATACCAACTTGTAGTGCTATTGAGTTTAGAATCCTTGAACAAACGCAGTATTAGTGCACAGTGAGGTTATTTATGTTCCTTAATGCATTCATTCCTTCAATGAATGTTTATTGAACATCTGTGGGGCAGGTACTGAGCTAATTTAAGAGATTCCAAAATGAGTGAGATAGAAATTAACCTTTTCCTCATTTGCTTGGTGTTCAATTGAAGGTACGGACAATTAATAAGGCAATTATAAATGCTGTGTGAAAAGTTATGTTATGGGAAATCTGTGGCGCTGTGAGAACTCAGGAATAGCACATTGTCTAGATTTGGAGGGTCAGGGAAGACAACCAATGGGAAGTGATGTCTAAGCTAAAACCAGAAGTATGACTGGGATGAGCTGGGTTCATTAAAGAGGCAGCAAGGCATGAAGACCTAGATGTGAGATAGAGAGGGGAAGGAAGACTAACCGAAGGGCCTCAAGAAGGGCACAGTGTTGCCGGAGCATTGTTGGGGTGGGGGTGTCCACACATAAGCTCAAAGAGATAAGAATGGGGAGATGATGCTTGGTATCTAATTCACACATAAAATTGTTAAACTAATGGATTATCTCTAAAGAAGGTACAGTGGTGTCTAATACATTTCAGGTTTCTATAAAACTATTTTATGTTTATAAAGTTTATTGTATGAATTTTTATTTTTCTGGAAAATACCCTTGTGTAAGCTAAAGTATTCCTGAACAAGTGAGGTATCCCTGTCATGTTATAGTCTGTTAAGTCACTGGTCCTAAGAGATTAGCAGAGGCAGCATTGCTAAGAATGGAATTCAGTAATTCTAATGATGTGTTTCTGTGCAGTCAGTGTCTCTTTAGGCAGAATCGTGCTGGATCTTCCTCTTTGCCTCCTTTTCTTTTGGGGGCTACAAAAACACTGAAGTTTTGATTGAACTTTCTTAGTATCGGTCTCCTCGGGATCACTTCCAGAAATATATGAATTTAGCTCCAACAAGCGCAAAATGAAGCTAGATAAATTTTCCTCCCCAATTTACTCTTGTAGTTATACACATTTTTAGATACTTGTAATTACAGTAGAAATGCAGTGGTATGAGGCCCTGTTATGTTTCCTGCTGTTTTATTTTTTTGGTGATACTTCTGTTCAGAGAAAGGTAATGCCTCTGTGATCCATTTGTTTCTATGAAATATTTCTGAAGACGTGAAATACAATGGGAGGCCTAGGAATCTGTCCCAATTGGCCTCCAAAATATGTTATTTTAAACATTAATTTTTCACCCAAATGGAAGTTAAAACGGTAACATTTTATCAACAAGTCTATTTGTCACAACAGTAAACACATTTCTAGCAAACACATTCTGTTCGGGATTGAACAAATATACTCAGGCCATTAAGCATAATATTGCTTTATGAATATGCCCACATCCTGTGAGGTTTGGGGAGCAGGGGTTCTGAAAAAGAGCATTTTTTAAAGACAAGAGTTATTTCAGTATTTTAAGAGAGAAATTGGTCAGGAGACATGGAGGCCTAGGGAATGGGGAAAGGCTCATGACTACGAATTCACCCATAAAGTGGGAGTAAGACCTTTCTTTTCTTATGAGGACTCAATCAGATACATTTCAAAACCATTCCATATCTCTCACAAGCATATTGCTTAGAAAAAAAAGTGTTAGTTTTCTTTTCCCTACACACTTCCACTCTAGTCTGCATTTCCTGGTGGCTCCTGACATGGGGTAGGGCGGAGGGTGAGGTGATCAGCAGGAGTCAGAATGAATGAGGACCCAGGCAGGGGAAGGAAGTCAGTGCTCTCTTGCATTTCTTTGGCTTGAGAGAACACTACCTGCTGGCCCAGGAGCAAAGACTGGGGTTGCCTCTGTGCATCTGGTACCATGTTTGGGGCCCAGGCCTCTGCCACTCACTGGAGAAGACTGTGAGGTTTCAAAGTCAGACAGTACTTCTTTTAAAGTGAAGATGGGAAGATTAAGGCACGAGCTTGGACTCCTTTGCACCAATGCCCTCCAGACAGCAGCTGGCCAGGAAAAAATTGATGCCATACTTCCTTACAGTGTCCCCCAGTCTCATACTTATCCTTGATGTCCAAGATTAAATGAGCTCATATTTATGAAGCACCCAGCACCCAGAACAGTGGCTGGCAGAGAGTAGGAACTATAGCTGTTTCAAATACAATAAGAAAAACAGCCGTACTCCATTTTGTGCCGTACATCTCCTTCGATTTGCCCTCATCACAGACGTCTCTACTTCAGCCACCACCTGTTAGGACCTAACTGTGAGATGCTGTCTCTCTTCTGTTCCTCAATTCAGTTTGAATTCAGGCAGCCTGGCTGCCAAAATAATTGTTTTCTGTTCCTTTTTTGTCTTTCCTTTCAATGACATACCTGGATGATGTACTGTAAAAAGCATTGTATTCATGTAGTTATTAAATAGCATCGTGCTTGTGTTGTGTCTAGAGGTAGCATAAATAAGGATGTAGAGGTCAGTGTGGAATTGTGCTGTGTCACTGCACATGCATTGATGTGGCGAAGCATTTCCCTATGTGCTTAGTCACAGAGGGTGCATATTTGCTTATGATCCAGAGGTCGAACCGAACATAGACTCTGTTACTGTGATAGCTGCTGCTTATTCTACTTCCCCCATTTATTGGCATTTCACTGCTTAATAGTGCCTCAGTTTTAATTGGATATGAAAAATAAAAAGGTAAAGGACCAAGTCTTTCCACTCTATTCCTGGTTAGAAACCCTAATAAGAATCCTAGTGCGAAAAAGTAATGAAATTTAAGAAATTGCTTGCAAAATTAGGTCAGCGGTGCTCTTTTTAACACCCTACCATAGACAACTGAGGGCTTGCATGTAATGATCTTTAAAAGTAGTGTATCCTTTCACCTACACAGAGTGGCTGACAGATGGATGAGGAACTTGCAGAATGGGCATGGATGGGGGAGTTGACCTCTCTGGCTTCCTTTCAAATCCCTTGATTCCATAATTTGAATGCATAATTTCACATGCATTTATTCAGAAATGTGTGCACCCAGACTACTTTCTGCTAAGTGCAGACTCCCACTCTTAAACACTAGAGTGAGAAGCCTGTTAACTGATATTTGCAATTTAAGGATGGCACCGTGTGGGAGAGAGAACTGCCAATCATTTCTGCCAACATTACTCTCAAGAGGAGTCTAAACGAAGCTAGCTTGGTCCAATTAAAACAAGCAATTATGAGTAACGGAAAGTAAACAAATCTAAGAAAAATTATATTACTGATTGCATTGTGTACTCACAATGAAAGGCTGTAGTCTATTAAGTATCACCTTTGTTTCTAAAGCTATTAATCTACTTTCATTTGATTGAATATTTTTATATGAAATAATCTCAAAGAAATTGTTAACTTTCATTTAATAACAATAAAATTAAGATTAGTGGGAAAATGATCATTCCAGAGCTTTAATTAGGTCAAATATCTACATGGCCTTTGGGTTAGGAAAAATATATAAAATATTATACTGTGACCCATTTAGCTACTTGATATAGAAGACATTGCCAAATAGCCTAGCAGACCTACATTTTTTTTTGCTAAGGTTGAATATATAATGTGTGAAATTTGCTTTAGTGCTATAATATAATCCAACAGTCACAAAATGCAAACTCTGATAAGCTCCATCCTTATGCCTTCTCCTACGAGCAGGAAAAATTAAACCATGCACTGTAATGGCACATAAAGTGTGTGTTATTATCTCTGAAAGCATAGTGGCAGAGTATTTTTACCATTGCCAACACACGTTACCTTAAATTAATTGACTTTAGTTCACTTGCACAATGATGCAATTAACAAATATCTGGATATCAACATTTCAGTTGCATTTCCAAAATTGAAAAATATACCTGACTCAGAGTTCTAGGAGTGATGTAGAAACATTATTTTTTTCAAATCATTTTTCTTCTCTGAATATCTCTATGCTTGGGTCATTCAAGATAAATGTATATTAAAGAGCCACATGCGCACACACACACACACACACACACACACACACACACACGTTTGATTCCAGAGAGGAAGGAAGAGGGAGATAGAGATAGAAACGTCAATCATGAGAGAGAATCATTGACCTGCTGCTTCCTACATACCCCCTACAGGGAATCCAGCCCACAGCCAGGGCATGTGCCCCAACCTGGACTCTAACTGTAACCTCCTGGTTCATAGGTTGATGCTCAGCCACTGAGCAACACTGGCTGGACCACAAGCTTCTGTAATACTGAAAAGTTGAAAATGGGACTAAGGGGAATAGGGAGCAATTAATTGATCTCTCTGGGAACTAAGAAAACTACAAAAGATAAGCATGATATGCTGATACATCTTTATTGAAAGATTTTGAACCATCTCTTAAAGATGGTTATAGTTACTGCTGGTTTCTAACTAAGAGAAGTTGATGTTTCAGGGTACCCATACACAGAAATGTACACAGTTTCCTCAAAAAATGCTAAATTGAAAACTAAAGCTATATTTTTATTTCACTGATGTCTGAACCATGATGAAAAATGCTATCCTGGTAAGCAAGATCAAGTAAAACCATCCTAATCTAGTAAGCTAGCACATCCTTAAAGCAGTGAACCAACACAGTCTGTTGATGCCAATGGCACATTGTTTCAGTAAGGAAAAAGCTACAAATGTGAGTCTACCGATTCTTGTCTATGAACTGGCCCTTTAGTCCACCACAGACATCACTTCAAGGCTTCCTAAAGTAGATGCTATTTCATTAGCATCACTTTCTGCCTGCGCATGACAGGTCTTGGAGCAGAGCCAAGCTACTGGCATGAGAGATGTGTTTGAGATTCTAGAATGGATTTTCCCAGGGAATGGGTGAGAGCTCATTCTAGTCTAGGTCTAGGTGAAGGCCGCAATGAGAGACAGGTGGGAAACTACACACAACATGATCTTGGGCAAAACTAGACTTAAAATAACACACACCATTATCACCACAGAAAGACAGTTCCTTGCAGCTTGTTTGTGCACCTGCACACATTCTAACTTAATGCTACCAGCAGTGCGTTGTGGTGTCCACTTTCCAAATGAAGAAGCTGAGGCACTTTGTCTCTGTGATGCAGAGGTAACTTTAGCACACGAACCAAAGGCAGACAGTGGCACTCGCCACGTACTTGAACACATCCTATGTTTGTGGGCTTGTGTCCACCTCTTACAGCGTTATGCAGCAGCAGCTTAAGTTAGTCATCAAAATATTTTTAATTCAGGCAGCTCCAGTGGTTTGCTTTTTAAACCTTTTTTTTTTTTTTTTTGCAGAATACTTGTGATGCGTTTGTAGAAAACACCTACACTGCATTTCTTACCAAAGCAACCTGCATATTTGTCTGTTCTTCTCCATTGCAGGAAATACCCAAATCACGTACTTCCATATCCAAAATACTACTATTACCACCACCACCACCATCACCACCTTTTTTTTTTTTTTTTTTTTTTTCCGTCCTGATGCAGGACTGCCATCTGGTGGAACAGAGAAGGCACTCCTGGTTTGTTTGATCAGGTTTCTCAGGTTTCCCAAGGATCGGTATAACAAATGGGAACCTGTTTCTGGTGTCCAATGGAGAAGAGCCTACTACAGTGTAGAAAGAAGACAATATTAATGATTCTAGCAGCTGGCAGTCAATGGGAGCTGCTGTGATTATGATGGGCTATAAGTTGGCAAGAGGAAATCACTCATTCATTATTGTTAGTTGAGATTAAATATTTATTCACAGACAATGTGTATATTGTGCATAAATTATGTGGATGTGTGTGTGTCATTAAGTAAAAATGACAATGGAAACAAAGTAGAATTTAAGACCAGAGCAGATACAGCAGACATAGCTTTTCCCTTTCCCTCCCCAAGCGTGCCCCTCATACCCACTCCTTAGAGTCCCTAATAGGGTTTGCACACTGCCTGAACAAGGTGGGGTCCTCAAGGACATGGAAGATTCCATTTTTGCCACACCACAACCCAGTTACCCTCAGGGATAATATCACCATTATGGAAGACTTATACTGACATACCAGGAAGGAAGGGAATATTTATCAATACTTGGTGTGCCTGATCTTGAACTAAAATCAGCACCCATCTTCAGTGGGAAGAAGGCCAAGTCAGCGCCCAAGAATTTTTCTGAATACTGTCTGCCTGGCTTGCTAGTTTTTAGGATGAAAAGGGCTTCTTGTATGCCAAACACGGTGCCAAATTAATCTGAGCTAATTACAGACATTAAACTTAAGCTACTTTATTTTTTATATGTGGCACAGAGAGGCTAAGAACTTTCTCAAACAGCTTTCATTTCTGCTACAGAGGTGTGCTCCTGGCAACGTTTTCATACTAGGGAGGGAATGAGGGAGGTTCTACTGGTAGAAGCAACATTATGGAAGGAGTTAAAACCCCAGGACAGATACTGTTTATTCCCTACAGAGCAGTTTCCCTAAGAGCATGTTTGTCTCTTTGAAAGAAATGTCTTTGAGGTTGAGGAATCCCATTGCACTGAAGAAAGCTATGCCTGTGTGTTTCTCACCTGGAGGAAGGTCGCAGTGGCTGTGTGAAATGATATAACTTTATTCATTGTTATAGTGTGGGCGGAGGCGTCATTCTGAGCAACTGCAGGGCCCCTGTCCTCCAGGTGGAATCCACCCCCGATACCTCTACACATCCATCCCCAAACATCTGCATAATCAAGAATGGAACTGTGCTATTTGTCCAGACGTCTTCTAGTCCTCAGATAAAGCGTGACATATAAACCAAAAGGCAAATACTACGGGGAGGCGATCAGAGCCTCATGTTTGACTGACAGGTACATGATCTGTTTGTCATTTTGCAAAGTGATCTGTGGAGGATTTGGTGACTACTAGTAGTTGTCCTTGGACTTCATGGTGGATGACTGAACCTCTAGCACAGGAGTTTCAATTACTCGAAACCCATGGTGAACTGAGGGATGGATCAGAAAAGAAGATAGAACATCTTCCAAATGGGAGAAGACGTTCTATCTAATGAGCTTAGGAGGGAAAAGTGGCAGCACATCCTGTGCACAATAGCTTGACAGTCCCCGTTTGTGGAGTGATTTATGAAAATACCTAAACCATCTTAGTTCTGGAGCAGATGAAGAACTGCATTTCTAATTGCATGCAGGCAGTCCTTGTAGGCTGCACATTTTACATGTCACCTTTTTCTTTTTTAAATTATATTTTTATTGATTTCAGAGAGGAAGGGAGAAGGAGAGAGAGAGAAATATCAATGATGAGAGAGAATCTTTGATCGGCTGCCTCCTACATGTCCCACACTGGGCATATGCTCTGACTGGGAATCGAACTGTGGCCACCTGATTCATAGGTCGATGCTCAACCACTGAGCCATGCCAGCCGGGCCATTTCACCTTTTTGATTATTTTTCTGGTTATTATAAATCCACTTGGCCTATTAAACACAGTTGTTATTAATTTTTTGTTTTGAAATAAAATATTTTACAATTTCACAAGAAATTGTAAAAGCACAAAGTTCCTAGCTTCCCCCAATTATAACACCATGTGTAACCAGAATATATCAAAACAAGGAAAATGATATTAGTACACTACTATTAACTACAGACCTTAGTTGGATTTTACAAATATGCGGTTTTTTAAAAAAAGACATTATTTAACCTGTCTTAATTATTCTCTTGATTAATTATTTGATTGTGTTTCAGATAGTTGCTCTGCAATATGTCTTAATTTAGAACTCAAAAATTTACGTGAAACTTGGATTCCTTAAGCAGAGCCTACTCTTCGTGTTTATGTTTGCTTTTGTTTTGATTTGTGTTGTTCTCTAACAAGAGGGGAATCTAACCTGCCATTGCATGGATTCTTGCGGAGTTTAATGTGATTGCTCATTTGCAAAATCAAGACTTGGAGCACAATCTAAGGTGGCTGTCTTCCAAGTGGTTACTTGTCTTTAGTAAGATCATAATTTTCACTGTTTCTACCAGTGTCTTCTAACCTATGAGCTCATAAAAATTCTGCTATGCCTAACTCAGTTACCTCTTGAACTTTGTTCTCATCTTTACTTAACCATGTAGGTTACAGGCATGTTGTCATTGCAAGACAATATCATTTTTTTTAATTTAATTAAATTTTTAGACCAACAGCTTTATGGAAAAATTAAGACAAAGACAAAATAAATTAAGTAGGTAAATTAAAAAGAGGACAGTGAAGTCTCCCTACTCCCACGATCCTGGCGGCGTTGGCCTCAAGCTTGAGGCATCTGGGAGTCCTGCAGCCCCTCTTTTATTTTTTAAAATTAATCTTTATTGTTGAGATTATTACAGAGGCCTCTCTTTTTTTTCCCCTCATAGATCCCCTCCACCCAGTTCCCACCCTGCCCCAGGCCCTTGCCACCCTATTGTCTGTGTCCATAGGTAATGCATACATGCATATAAGATCTTCGTCTAATCTCTTCCTGCACCGCGCCCCCCCCCCCCAACCCATTCCCTCTGAGAATCCTCAGTCTGTTCCATTTTCATGCCCCTCATCCTATTCCATTCACCAGTTTATTCTGTTCATCAGATTTTTTATTCATTTGATTTTTAGATTCAATTGTTGATAGATATGTGTTTGTTGCCACTTTGTTATTTATATTTTTTATCTTTACCTTTTCTTTCTTCTTCCTCTTCTTAAAGAATACCCTTCAGCATTTCATATAATACTGGTTGGGTGGTGATGAACTCCTTTAGGTTTTTCTTGTCTGTGAAACTATTTATCTGACCTGCATTTCTAAATGATAGCTTTGCTAGGTAGATTAATCTTGGTTGTAGGTTCTTGCTGTTCATCACTTTGAATATTTCTTGCCACTCCCTTCTGGCCTGCATAGTTTCTGTTGAGAAATCAGCTGACAGTCCTATGGGCACTCCCTTGCAGCTAACTAACTGCTTTTCTCTTGCTGCTTTTAAGATTTTCTCTTTGTCTTTTGCCCTTGGCATTTTAATTATGATGTGTCTTGGTGTGGGCCTCTTTGTGTTCCTCTTGTTTGGGGTTCTCTGAGCTTCCTGGACTTGTAAGTCTATTTTTTTCACCAGGTAGGGGACGTTTCTGTCATTATTTCTTCAAATAGGTTTTCAATATCTTGCTCTCTCTCTTCTTCTGGCACCACCATAATTTGGATGTTGGTACCCTTGAAGTTGTCCCAGAGGCTCCTTACACTATCTTCATATTTTTGGATTCTTTTTTCTTTTTGCTCTTCTGGTTGGGTGTCTTTTACTTCCTCATATTTCAAATCATTGATTTGATTCTTGATATCCTCCACTGTTGAATCCCTGTATATTATTCTTTATTTCAGCCAACGTATGGTAATTTCTGACTGGCCCTTTTCCATATTTTTTTGGCATTCTCACTAAGATCCTTGAAAGTCTCACTAAGTTCCTCCAGTATAATTGTGGCTTTGAACTCTATATCCAGTAGTTTGCTTTCTTCCATTTATTTCATTTGTGACATGCTTCTTTGTCTCTGCATTTTGGCTGCTTCCCTATGTTTGTTTCTGTGTATTGGGTAGAGCTGCTAAACCTCCTTGAGTTGATAGAGTGACATTGTGTAGTAGGTATCCTATAGGGCCTAGTGGCTCAGCCTCCCCAGTCACATAGGCTGGTAGCTCTAGGTGCATCCCTTTGTGGGCTGTATGCATAGTCTTGTTGTAGTTGAGCCTTGATTAATGTTGGTGTCACTGGGAGAAATTGACTTCCAGGCCAATTGGCTGTGGGGACCAGCTGCGACTACAGTGGAAAAGCTATGTGCAGGAGACACAGTTATGGGGCAGGACTTGCTTCAGTGTGGCTTTGGTGTTCACTGAGTCTGCCCCTTGAGTGTGTCGCATAAGGATGTAAAGAGTTGTAATCTGGTATGGTCTCACACTGGCCACTGGTTACACTGGCTCTTGGGTCTCCAGGGAGGTGCAAAGTCAGCCACTGCCTGGGGCCTACCAGCAGGAGCTACAGAGAGATATGCAGATTCCTCCTTTTTGTAGTGGGTTTGGAAGTGTCCAGAAGAGGCCCAGCTGTGAAGCAAGGCTGGCTGGTGCTGGTGCTGGGTCTTGGGCCTTTTATTGATAGGTTTGGGGCTCCCTGACCCAGCTGCAGCTTGTTTGACAGGTTTTTAACCTAAAAAAGGACAGGCCATTCATATGCAAAAGCCACTACCCACAGCTTGTGTGGGGTTGTAAATTAGGTGGGGTTGCAGGGAAGCACCAGGGCAGAGCAACCAGAAATAGCTGCCAGTCAGCCTTGCAATCTGAGAGGTTCCAGCATGGGAACAATGACCACTGCCAGCACCTCAGTCTGAAAGAAAGCTGCCCCTGAGTTCCTGCACCAATGCCAGACAGTCCAGTTTCTCCTTGTATGTGTCTGGGTACCTCAGAGCCTCGCCCAGCACTGGAGCTCAGAGGAATCAGGAGCTTATACGTTTAGTTCGTGATGCCGGCCTTTTAAGAGAAGCAGCTGGGTCTCCAATCTGCAATGATTTTTACAGACTGTAGTTCTTACAGCCTGTATGGACTTCTTTTCCCAGCTCTGGGACCCTGGGGTGGGCGTCTGGTGTGGGGCTGGGACCCCTTGATCCTCTGGTGGCCTTCACAGAGGCAGTCTCCCTGCAGATTAAGAGTGGCACATGTGGGTGCCAGCCCAGCCCGTTCTGCACCTCCGCACCTCCTTCCAGTCTCAGTGTGCTTTCTTTTTCACTTCTCCAGTTGTAGTACTTCCATTCAGCCAGCTTTCCAGCGGTTCTTGATGATGGTTGATCTGTATTTTAGTTATAATTTTGATGTGGTTGTGGGAGGCGATGATTACAGGCATTTGCCTACACCGCCATCTTGGTTCTCTGGACAGTATCATTTTTAGAACATTGCTGCTATAGGTCATGGGAGCTAAGTTCTTCCTTTACAATTGAAAATATTAAGAGCAAAAAGTTATATTTGTGGAAAAATTTATAGTTTAAAAATACTTTCATGTGCAGAATTTCCTTTGATCCCACACAACCCTGTGAAATAGGCCCCGCAAATGAAGGTTTTTTTTGTCCACTTAAGCTTTTTGGGTCCCTAAGACTAAAAGTCTTTTGAAAAAAATTTGGTTCAGTCAGGAAGACATAGTTGTGCCAGATAAATCAGTAGAAAAATATTAACATGGAAAATTTAATATGATGATTAGAATTATATAGAAGAGCTAAGAGAACAACCAGGGGATGGTGAGGCAACCCTCAGGTTAATAACCACCAGAAGCTGTCTCCATGCCTAGGGCTGGGAAGACAGAAAAAGAGCTGGTTTACTGGATTTCAGGAAGCAGCAGTATCTTCTTAGATCATTGCCACCTATTCGTCAAACATACCTGGAAGGCTAATGGCAAGGAGGCCGGGGAAACATAGATTCATAACCACAGGTATTCTCAGCAGAAAAAGGACATATGTGGACACTTGATCTCATTGTACCAACTACTGTGGCAGGAATATCATTTTAATATAATACCACCCACATTATGGCATTATGCTGAGCATGAAAGATATGATGAAATGGACATTATCTCTGCTGTGAAGAAATTTTCGGTTTTATATGCAAACAACAACAATCATTATTACTGCTGCTAACTTTCACTTACTACCCACTAACATGTATTGAGTACTACTTATATCTTAGAAATAAAAATAAGTTATTTAAATATATTTCCTCATTTAACCCTTTGAATTCAGTTTATTATTATTCCCATTTTACAGATAATAAAATTGAGACTTTAAGAAGTCAGATATATTGCCAAGGGTCACAAAGCTGGATAGCTATGATTCTGATAATAGATCTTCTGGCTTTAAAACCCTTGTTCTTAACCCTACCCTATATTGTCTTTCTTAATAAAGTGTTCAGAGATGATATGGGATTGCTTCTGTGTCCAGGTTATAGTGTAGGTACTAAATAAGTGACTAATTGTTCCCAGCGGGTAGGAGAGACTTGAGAGGAGATAGTATACTCAGGTTGATCTTGGAAGCTTTCTCCAGGTGAACCAAAAGGCAAGGGCAGTCAGAGCAGAGAAGTATCAGCACTGCATAATATGTTCTAAGGGCCTGGTAAACTGGGCTACCAGCAGGTAACACAGAACTGTTGGAGCACAGTGTGGGAGGAGGAATTTTGATGAGAAAAACGAGGGAGACAGGAGCCATGTCATACTCAGGAGACGCTGAATACACAAGAATATGGGCAGCGGTTGATGACTGCGTGCTGTGGAGAGTTCTAGCCAGTTTTGCTTTGGAAATGTCGAGCTGCCTGAAGAGTTAGGAGGCTATAATGACATGTTTGTGTAGTACATGGTCATGGCTGTGGTCTCTAGGTAAAGTCAGACAGTGCTTGAAAAATAAAAGACTTGAGTTTAAATGTTATGTAAGTAAATTAATAGTGATGCAAGCTCCATCTGACCCTTCACCATTCTCTCTCAACTTCTCAATAATTGAAAATCCATGTTCTTGATAAGGGGTTGGTGGTATTTCAGTAGTCTTCAGCTATAAATGCTTAATTGGGCCCTTTGTTAATTTGGTTCAAAACTAAAACAATGGCACATAAATAAATGTAGCTATATAATTTTATACTTTATCATAAAATTTTCACACATCTTTTCACATATAATCCTCCAATAATCCTATGGTCTTAGTAGCATAGCTGCATTTGCTACATTTTGAAGATAAGAAAAGTGAACAGCAGAAAAGTGAGAAACTTTAGCCTTAGGCCTATGAAATAGCAGAGTCAAGAGCATCAACTGACCTCTTTGTTCAATCCAGTATTGTCACAATCATCTTGATCTGAGTCAAATGATTTTTCATTACTCATCATAATAATGTGATGTATTTCTCTCCAGATATTAAATTTCTAAATAATTCCCAAAGCATTTCTATATATTGTGTTTTCCTTTTCTATCTACATATACATTTATAACTTCTTAGTAATAGACTTTGTGATGCATTCAATATGTTCCACTGGCAATAGTCTACATTTCAGAAATGTCACCTGTCAGGTATATCAATTTCTTCAGTAAATAGAAAGCTATTTAATACTTTTGTATGAGCTTTAAACTTAACTTCACCTGGTTTCCATTATGTTGGAAGGTGCTTTAGAGGTAGAAATGCATTTTTGGTCTGCTCACTAGCAGGTGAAATATTATATTCCTCCTTTCTTTTCCTTCTTGTAGGCACTCATTTTAGTTATATATCATCTGTGTTAAAATGGAGATTGCTTTGTATCAGCAAAGCAGAAAGGCTTCTTAATATTAAAATAGTCTATTGTCCTTTACTAGCTTTATATTTCTTCACAGGGATAAATTGTGTTCACTTTATTTATCTGAATGTCAAAAGTCTCTAGATTGCTGCACATTTTGTGATTAAAACAGTTTGGACTAATGGAGAAGGGTAGAGAAGGGGGTGAATTTAATTATGATTAACCACATGAGGAAGGGATGAAAGACACTCTGATTCTCATAGAGCTTCATTGCCACTACTTATTTAGCAAAATGATTTAGTGTTGTTTTTTTTAAAGATTTTTTGTTGATTTTGTTGTTGTTGTTAAGAGAGAGAGAAGAAAGGAGAGGGAGAGAGAGAAACATTGATCAGCTGCAGCTGCTTCCTACATGCCTCCTAATGGGTATTGAGCCTGAAACCTGGGCATGTGCTCTGACTGGGAATCGAAACAGCAACATCTCAGTGCATGGAACGTTGCTCAAAAAACTGAGCACACTGGCAAGGGCAAAATAATTTATTATTAATGAGCTTATAGCAGAATTGATTTATGTATGCCTGATTAAAAAAAAAAAAGATCCTTGAGTGACAACATATATTTCTACCTTCTGAGTTTCCTTGGTGATATCTTCCTCTGACTTATCATTTGGCTTTTCTCAGAGGAAAATTAAAATTGTCAGTATAATGATTCTAAAATAAATATTCATTTCTGTCTTTCCACATATTGCTCACATGCACATACTATATTCAGAGTGCACATATATTCATGACTGTGCATGTGATAATTAGAAAATGTTGCTTTTATTTTTTTAAAATTTTTTTATTGATTAAGGTATTACAAATGTGTCTTTATCCCCCCATTGTCCCCTCATCCCCACAGTCTTGCCCTCACCCTCACCCCCTATTGTCTGTGTCCATCGGTTATGCTTATATGCATGCATACAAGTCCTTTGGTTGATCTCTTCCCCTTACCCCCACCCTCCGCTACCTTCCCTCTGAGGTTTGAGCATCTGATCGATGCTTCTCTGTCTTTGTTGTTCATTATAATCCACAAATGATTGAGGTCATGTGATATTTATCTTTCTCTGACTGACTTATTTCACTTAAAAAGTTAAAGAATTGTGTGTGTATGTTTTCATGAAATATAAGTACAGGGTAGGGCAAAAGGAGGTTTACAGTTGTGAGTGCACCAAAGAGTTTCTTGTATTGTTTATTAATTATTGCATTATTTTCCAAACAACTGTAAACCTACTTTTGTCCCACCTTGCATATACAACATAAATATGATGAGTATTTACAATAAAAATATGAAGGAAATTGGTGATTTTTATTTCTTTTTATTTTACTCCTTTGGTGGTGGTTGTTTCCATAGAAAATGATGTTTTAGAAAAATTCAATTTCATCCTGGGAAATTTCAATGCTGGGCAGTGTACAGACAATATAGAATATCTGAGTTAGAAGACTCTGGCTTTGCTTCTAGCTCTGTGATTAGCTAGCTGTGATGACTTTGAATGAGGAAACTGTGCCTCATTTTCTACATAGGTAAGAGGGTGACCATGTGAAGTTGTTTTCTTGAAGATAAATTAAAATATAAACCTCAAGAGACTTTGATGAACAAGGTAAAGGTACTATTCAAATTACATGTTGGAAATGATTTTTTTAAAATGTTTAAATCAGGTTAATTAGAAGTATGTTAAATGTGATGATATAAATCCTCTTAGCCAAGTCACGGATATTATAATTTTTGTGTGCAAATCTAAGTTATGGTTTGGAAAGCTGGAAAGACAAGTTCTAGGAGTGAAATCTGAGTCCAAAATCTGAAAGCTCAGTTCAAGGTTGGACAAGTGGTCAACCAGAGCAATGTTAGTTTAACCTATAGCTTAGCCAGAGAAATAATCATTGCTAAGAAAGAATTTGTTAGAAAGATGAATATTGCTTTCCTCCTCTTACCACCTCTAGGCCCTATAATCCTGACTAGAGGAGTTATACGGGGTGTTCCTGAATTATGTTTCTCTAAAGATTATGTACTCAAAAATAATTTAGAGGTAAGTGTATTTGTGAGCACCACTGACTCAATTTCACACTCAGTAATGATGGTTGAGTCAGGTACTTGGTCATGAATCTGTCTGTGTGTCCTCTTCACTGAGGAGCTAAAATAGACACCAACCTAAGAAGAGAGTTGAGTTGTGGTTTATTCAAGGTCCTTACAAGGCCAGCATGGCTCCTGTCCTTTGAGATGAGATGCCACGTCTTGTTTCAGGGCCCTTTTGGCTAAGTGATAGTAGGTGCTTGATGTCTTGTTTAGTGGCTTTAAATTCTGAATAAGGCCTTGCTTTTCTTTCTCTGTGATCTACAAAGCCACAGTTGCCCTGTGGTTCTGAAGCCTTCCATCCCTCCCACCTGAATTCTTTCACGCCTCTACCTGTGCTGTCCTGGAAGCTTCGTTTACTCTGTACAATCAACATTCCCTCTTGCTGTCCAGAGCCCTGGCATTTTAAGGCCCTTTTAGCAGAAACAGTTCACTGTTTCGAGTCTGAACTGTACTATATCTCCTGTGGAGCAGCAACAAGGATACTCTCATGATGCTTATTTCCCATCAACCATAAACAACACCCCCATGCTCCCAACTCTCACCCTTGTGATAGTGCAGATACATCACAGTTGAAGCACTTCATGTTCCCTTCTCTACTTTTATGCCTCTTGCCATTTAGGAGGACAGGTTGGATTACCAAATGGTCTACACAAAGCTCCAAGAACACTAGCGAGGGAGGAGTGAAGCAAAAATAAAATTTCTCACCGTATAGTCTGTTAGAGGGGCCCCCATATGCTCTCACCTTGGGCTACGTCTGCCATCCTGTTCCTGCTGTACTCTTTCTCTTATACTTTTCCTGCTTTAGACCCAAGGCTTCCAAAAAGCTCCATTACTGCTTTTAAAATGCTAATATATAAGTAGTGCATGGAATACTCTTTTGTATTAATACATAGAATATTGAACACCCCACACAGAAGTGCATTTAGATACCTGAATAAATGCCTGGGCTTGCCCCATGGTCAGTGTGTGTCACCTGCATGACCACAAATACCCAGCAAAGTGTCCCTTGGTCAAGTGCAATTATTTTCCTTCAAGCACATTTCTGGCCATTTTAGATCATTGCTTCTTCCGGTTTGTTTGTTTTTTGTCCCTCCTCTTGCCCCTGCCCCCCCCCCCCCCCCATTTCTTGTTATCAAGCATTTGTAATAATTTCTGGTTATTTTTTTCCCATTTTCTTAAATATATTTGGCATTAGGATTCAATTGAGGATCATTAATAAACTAAAAACAAGACCTCATGGGCACATAACTGTAACTAAATAGAAGGAAACAGCACAATTGCTTGCACATAGGTCTTTCAGGCTGTTAGCATATCTAGGACCTATATGACAATAGGCATTCCACCCTTGTGGGTTGATAACTAAATTTTGATCTTTAAAACTTGCTGCTGATTCGTATAATTCCAACAATCCAGAGGGGCATGCATATTGTCTATATAGTTCATGTTTTGCCAAGTAGAACATGTCTATATTTTTGTATTCTTTGTGTGTATCTATATTATATAGTATACTACATATATCTATATATGATCCCTTTGTCTATATAGTCCAGTTGAATTACTTTCTTAGCTCTCTGCATGACTTTGTTCTCCAATGTTATATTCTGCCATTTAACATTTTAATTGGATAAAATTACCACCCTATTTACAAATTTGTTGATGTTAGTTACAATCTCATTCACTATTGAAAAAAATCCCTCCTATTTTAAGTCTGGAATCTATATAGTGCAGATAGTGTGTTATTTCCTGCCCTTATATCCAAGACAGAGTGAGTTTTTCCACCATAGATTTCTCAAGATGCATGTAAAGCTGTCTCGTTAGAACTCTTAAGTGTTAAAAATCACCTGTGCAGCTCAGGACTTGCATGTGAGAAGCAGTGCTTGAGGTCAAGTATCCTGTGTCTTACTTTCTACAGTATAACCAAACCAGCATTGAGGCTTCTAGGTGTAAAATTGCTTATGTCTATTTGAAAATTTATGTATTCTTTAAATTTGGAAATGATTCAAAGCTGTACCTAGAGCAAATATGTGAGTCAAAATATAATCCCTTAAGGGAGATCCATGTGATGTTAACTCACCTTAATGTTTTGATAGTGTGTGTGTATATATGCACTCATATATACATATGTATATTTTTTCATACTAATGTATAAATATAGATCAATAAAATATAAGAGTTATTAGAGCTGTGGAATCAGTTTGAAATGCAAGCCAATTTATTTCACTCTTTTGCAAAATGAGATGCAACCTGGGAAGAAATTTATGCAGTGGTAATAACAGCAGCATATTGAGCTCATATCATGTACCATGTTATATGCTCATCTCTTTAATATTCATAACAACCCTATAAAGCAAGTACTATTATTATTCCCACTTTACATATAAGGTCAGGCCTAAAGAAATTAAGTAGTTTACCAAATATGTGGCAATTAGCACATCTACAATCCGGCAGTCTATTTTAGTGGTTTTATTTCCTTTGTAGTTGCAAAGGAAATGAGTGCTACAGTGATGAACCATATGTCTATTAGGAATATAGCTCTGCACGTGGCTGAATCGGGATTGGAATCTCTTATCTGTCAGTTAATTCTGCTTGAGAGGTCTGTGTGCAGAAAGGATCACAGAGGTATTGGAGTTCCATTGCCTAAATCCAGCCTGATCTTATCTTGAGTATGACAATTAGCCCTGCTCAGATAATGTAAAAGTTTTAATATCAGGCACTGTTGGAATCCTAAGATGGCATAATACTATATTTCCTCTTTAATTCACATAAATCAACCAAAATAGTCTTGATTGATTTCCATTGACCATTTCTGAAAAATTTAATAAACTTATTTATTCTTACCCATAATTATTTTTGCCAGTTTTGAGATCATGTGAGATATTGACTAAAGTTGTAGGTACATAAGTGGAACCAAGTGAGGGGCTTTTAAATAACATTTCCATGGACATCAAGCTTTTTTTCATGCATATGCCATTAGAGACTCATCACTTTAACAATCACATACTTTAAGTCTTGTAATCAGTCAATATCATTTTAAAATAAGGCAGATAAAAATAGGAAGTTAAAGTTATTTTTTTATAAGCTACAGGTAAATGAGATTATCCTGGAGGGAAAAACTATATCTTAAAATATATAGTATAGAAAGGCACAGAAGACCAAGTCAAATTAGATACTTTAAAAAAAAAAAGATTGGCAAGACATTTAAGAAACCACAAGTAGCTATGAGCAGCAGAAGCAATTATATATTTCTTCTTAAAATAATCAGATGCAGGGATGCAGTGATAAAAATCTTAGCTAGAAATGAAGTCAATGTCTTTCATCAAATCAAAACATTAGAATTTTTTTCAGTCAAGTTTTAGTTTTTAAAGGTTGAATATTTATGGGGAATCTAAAAGCCAAAATTGTCAGAAGTCCTTGAAAAAGGTTAAACTAAAATTAATAAGTAAACACAAAATGTTCGTGAGAGAGCTTGGAGGTGTCCATGAACACCTTGAATTAAAACGCAAAGCATTCTCTTGGAAAGAGTTTGTACCTTTCATTAGATTTCCAACAGAGTCCAAAAACTCTCAAAAATTAGTTCCCTAGAACAGTATTTTTCTTTCTTATTTCTTTTCTAACCTGTCCATGAAGTAGGTTGGCTTGCAAACATCACATTTAATGTGTGTTAGTGGCTTTGTATAAAGTCGTAGCATCATAGACTCATAGAAGTTCAGCTTTTATCCTTGTGAATCACTTCTGCTTTCTCTGCCAAGCATATAATAAGCCTGTGCTTAAGAATCACTGGCGTGAAAGGAGAAGAGAGAAACTCTGAAACCAGCTGGATTTGAGTTCAAAGTTTCCCCTGCTATTTGGTTAGTTTTCATAAGCTTTTTGAATCTCATTATTTCTTACTTTTAATCATGCTGATTCTACATCATAGGGTCATAGTGGATTGGGTTGGATCACAGAGGTATTGGGGTTCCATTGCCTATATATATTCTCATTTAATCCAGACATACTGTATATACCAATACCACTTGGGTCTAGGTAGAACTTTATATTAGTCCAAGGTATTTCATTCTGTGTTTTACCACTTTATAAGAATGTTCTTTTATAGTGACCGGAATCTGCCCAGATTTAATTTTCCTCCAACTTTTTTTGAATCCTTGTTATAGATATACTAGAGGCCCGGTGCACGAATTTGTGCACCAGTAGGGCCCTCAGCCTGGCCTGCGGGATCGGGGTGAAACTGGCTCTCTGACTTCCCCCAAGGGGTCTTGGATTGTGAGAGGGCACAGGCCAGGCTGAGGGACCATGCCAGTGCATGATAGGGGCTGGGGTGGGACGTGGGAGGTTGGCTAGCCAGGGAGGGACTGCAAGAGGGCTCTAGGGGATATCCGGCTTGTCTCGCTAAGTCCCGATCAGCCAGACCCCAGCAGCAAGCTAACCTACTGGTTGGAGTGTCTTCCCCCTGGTGGTCAGTGCATGTCATAGTGACTGGTTGACTGGTCGACTGTCTCCCCCCTGGTGGTCAGTGCACATCATAGCAAGCAGTTGAACAGCCTTTGCATATCATTAGCATATTATGCTTTGATTGGTTGAACGGCCAACTGGATGACCAGACACTTAGCATATTAGGCTTTTATTATATAGGATTACAAGTCTAAGTCCTCTTCAGCCTAACTACTGCTCCATTCCTTTCTAATATTCCAGGGTTACAAGTATTCTCATTGTCCTTGCCATTCTTTGAGGTATTCATATATTTTATGTCAGACTGTATATAGTCATTCTGCCACAAGTCTTTTCAAAAGATTTCTGAGAATTTCTTTGAAAGCTTTATTTAAGTGTTCTCTGAATGTGCATCTTCTGGGAATATGTTTGCCCTGTGTTTGAGGTTCATCGCATAGGTCTCTGTTGGCTTAGTGATGATCCTACTATTATGACCCAAATTCAGAAACCTGTGAAATGAAATGTTTGCTTCTATAGCTTTTGATACAATCAGTTCAGGGAATACTTTTACCTATTCATACCAACTTAGGAACAATTCTTTCTGGAAATATAGTACGTAGAATGGATTTGCCAGACTGTAGGGTGAAATTTCTTAGGTGCCTATTTATAGCTAGACTTTGTGGAAGAAAAATAGTGTAGGAGAAAAAGAAGATAAGACTGTATATTTGTATCTGTGCTATACATACTCCTCTGTGAAATCAAGAGAAAAGAATCTCACAGGTGATGATAAAAGCTATTTAAAGAAGGATATTTATTTCCCTATTCCTAGGATTATGTGTGTATGTGTGTGCGTGTGTGTGTGTGTGTGGGGGGGGGGATTCTATGAATAGAATGTCCACTTCTCCTTATCTCAAAGCCTATTTCGCAGCTGATGTGACAGTTGCACTTAAATGAACAAGTCATGGTGACTATTCCCCATATTTGTAATTTCTGTGTTTATGCATTCCACATACAAGCACTGAGTGTCCAGCATCAATGAAACACTGTTGTAGAAGCTTCTGGTACACAGAGGAAAATAAGAAGATGCCTACCCTCAAGCAGCTCATTGTCTAATGAGAGCAGACAGACGTCTGACAAATAAGTTAAGGAAAACAAACTATGTGCAGAAATGTTCATCACTCCTTCCTGAGGATACAGGGAAAGGTTTCTGGGAATAACTTTTATTCTAGATGGAGCAGGCAAAGAACAGGTTAGGGCTTTTCAGCAGAAGGGGCGAAGTTGAAGAGATCAGAAGATGCCTGCGCACACTGAAACCTGTGAGCCATCTGGCCCCATTGGACAGCAGGCACTTGGTCCTCACTACAGCATCCTGAGGAGTCATTTCCCCATGTTACAGAAGTGAGAGTGGACAGTCCGAGTATTTAGGGGTTTGGCCTGGAAGCTCATTTGATAAGTTAAATTGCTGACCTTAAACTGAAGGCTTCTAGCTCCTGGTCTAGTGAGCTAGCCACTTTGCCAAATATTTCTGCTTACTAAGGTTGCCTAGAGACAAGACATCCTTTCTTTCATCAAGTCCTGCTCAGATTTGGTTTGGATTTTTCTTCAGTCATGTATGCTTTCATTTCTGTTAGTAGGCATGGAACAAGGATGCTGAAACTATATACTAATATTTGCTTTGTTAATAAACCACTTCAAAGCATTTCAGTTTCACTGGTTCTAACAAGTCACCAATGAATGTGCCAATGTGCCTTTTCTCTCCTTGTCATGCCTCCCTTCCTCCCACTTATAATTTCTTGCTGCGACATTTGCATTGTTCCAATTTTTAGTTTGAAGCAGTTCTTTACAAGTTGCATTTTGAAGTTAGAGAACATCTTCCTGCTCCCTACTCCTCAGTGATAGACTTCCTGTGAGAGTCAAGAGATAAACTGTTTAAATGAAATTTAAAATAAACTCATTAGAGTAGATGATGTATTGGAAAATAGCCTATGTATGGCAGAAACTTACAGAAGCATATTTTTGAGTTTGGAAAATATTTATGTATCCCCAAGCCTCCTGTTCTTCCGGTCTGTTAGAGGTCTTCATCTGTAGCACTGAAAGATGAATGAAACATTGGCCCCATCCTTACAGGTTTCTCAGGTTGGTAGGAGAGTCAAACACTTATGGCAATGGATTGGAACACTAAATTCAGAGTGCATCAGTGGAAGATCATTTGAAATACAGAGATGATACTGAGGAAAGAGTGACTCAGTCTAGAGAGGAAGGAAGAGTCTCCTGGAGAAAGGAACCTTGAAATTGTATTTTAAAAACTGCAAAGGAGTTTTCTAGGAGGAACAAGTTAGTGGGATTGGATAGCCATGGTAGAAAGTATGTTCTGTGTAAAAATGTTTATGGGTGGAATGCTATGTGTTGCCCAGGATTATTAAGTGAGAAGAGGTAAGGCCCTAGCAAAGCTGTGGGTGAAAGTCTTTAGAGACTGACCTGATTGCTTAGACTTCCAAGCTGGACTGTGGGAAGCCAGTGAAGGGTTTGAAACAAGAAAAACAATTGAACAGACTTACATAATAGAAAAAAATTAAATAATGTTTTGTTTAAAGAATATGTCTGTGGAGCCCTGGCCAGTGTGGCTCAGTTGGAGGAGCATCATCCTATGCAAAAGGGGTAGAAAGGCATTGAGCCTGGAGGCATACTACAAACATCAGGGTAAGGATGGCACTCGCCAAAGAGGTGAGCCAAAACAGGGAGAGATTAGGGCAGATCTTACCTATGAATTTCAGTGATAAAAGTATTACTAGAAAGAAGGTATGAATCATCTACGTTAATTGCTACTAGACAAGTCAGATAATTAGACATGGAATTATTGCAGCGTTTTAAAAACTAAAGGAATTCTATCTTTGAATGAACTAGTTTAAAAATTGGAAATTGAGACTGCTACGTATAAAATTTTTGTACAAAAAAGAGCATTCTTTAAGATAGGCACAAACCACTTTCCTGGGAGCAGAGGGAGGAGGAGTGTCTGCATGGGAGAAGAGGCGTCCTAAGGAAGAGCAAGCAGCCAACTTCAGAGCCCGAACTGTCCTAAAAGTAGCTCCTTTTACTTCACAATTGTTTACTCTAAGAACTTTATTCTGAAACAAAGGCAGAATGGATTCTGTACTGGTGATGAGATCATGACCAAATTTAATTTCAGCTTTCAACAGTTCCATTGGCCTTGGTGTACAGGCTGAATTAATATGTAACATTAATTATTTTACTAGCTTTTTGACATGTGTGTGATGGAAAAATTGAGTCTTCTTCTTGGCCCTGTATTATTTCTAGGAGTTTCTAGAACATGGGTTCATTAAATATTCTCTTCTTAACGGAAATATTTCTCTTCCTTCTCATTCTTTATTCTTAGAGGCTGTAAGCATCACCCTCCTTCAGTTTGGGAGTTCAAACCCAGCAGAAAGACTGTCTCTATCTTGTCCGTTCCACTCTTGATTTCCCCAGCATTTATTAACCAAAAGCACAAAGCTCACCCTTTCCATGTTAAGCCAAAGAAACGCAGGAAGGACTCTTCTCCAGCCTGACCCGTGGCTTGATAAATATGTCTGGAAATGTCTGAGCCACAGCAGTGAACACAGCCTGAATCCTTTGCCACATAGATTATGGGATTTACGAGGGACTGGAAGCACACCTAATAAAACAAACAAACAAAAGACAACAAACAAACCAAAACAAAAAAAGCACAAAACATGAATAGTATTTTAGAGCCTTAGGCAGGGCAGCAATCTAATTTTTTTTTTCACGTGAAGAAATTGAAATAAAAGTAATTTAACAGATACATCTAAGGACTCAAAGCTCGATTTTGTAGATCTCAGACATGTACCCAAGTCTTCAAATCTCAGGCTATTTCCTTTCCCAGTAAAGTAACACACACACACACACACACACACACACACACACACACACACACACCAGTAACTGAATGTTGAATACAGTCTAATTCCTTCCATTGAGTAGGTGGACTAATTTTTCCTGTACTCTTGGAAACAAGAGAACTATTTGAGATGGGAAGCAAACATAGTAACATGTGGATATATCCTATTATAGGTGAAGAAAAAAAGTACAATGCTTAGCTAATTTCTCTTTGTATTTTAAGTTTCAAATTCTATTCACTTGTAATGTAGAAGTAATAGTTTTGACTACATCTGCTTAGAACAGCGATTTTCAACCCTTTTCATCTGATGGCACACAGAAGCTAATTCTGCGGGACACCAAAATATATATTTTTGCCGATCTGACAAAAAATAGGTATAATTTTGATTCATTCATAACAAAAGGCTATTGCATTGGCTGTTGTCATTTTTTTTTTTTTGATAATCTAAGGGAAATAGGTCAGTGCCCTTGACTTCAGCTATTGTGTGTTTTAAAAAAGTTTGCACCATACTGGTTGAAAATCACTGGCTTAGAGGATAGGGAATTTAATAAATGTGGATAAGAAATGTAAAATCTCAGTATTTAATTTCTGAGTGTTCATAATACTTGTGGAGGATAGCACAGTGCAACAAGATATTCATAGTATTGTGTGTTTACTGAAACAACTGGTCAGTTGAAATACAATTCTAATTGAACTCAGTATGTGATTAATGAATCAACTTAATTAGTTAAACTAATGATCTAGTATAGTAAAGTGTGAGTTAGTAGAATTTATTTGGGTAAATGGCTGTGAATTAGATTTTCCAGGTAGGTAGTTAGATAAATAAAGTCTTCATCAATACAATTCAGGTGCCATTTTTTTAAAAATCAATTACCTTTCTTAAATCCTCTGTTTAATTAAATCCCTTTATCAAAAATATTTTTCTCTATTTTCCACAAAATGAATTTGAAACATCTTTATCTGGCAAAGTCCTCTCCATTTACCTTAAATCTTTCCAATTGTGTCACTGGCCCCTGTTCCTCATTTTCTTTTCTGTTCCTCATATTCTTTTTTTTAAAATATATTTTATTGATTTTTTACAGAGAGGAAGGGAGAGGGATAGAGAGTTAGAAACATCAATGAGAGAGAAACATCAATCAGCTGCCTCCTGCCCACTCCCCACTGGGGATGTGCCCACAACCAAGATGCATGCCCTTGACTGGAATCGAACCCGGGACCCTTGAGTTCATAGGCCGATGCTCTATCCACCGAGCCAAACTGGTTAGGGTCCTCATATTCTTTTTTTAACCGTTCTTTTAAATATTCTACTATATTAGAGGCCAGATGCACAAAATTCGTGCAAGGGGCTCAGCCCTCCCAACCCCGGCTTCGTCCAGAAGGTCGTCTGGAATGGTGTCCGGCAGGTCATTCAGCTGTCTTGTCAATTAGCATATTATGCTTTTATTATTATAGATACCTTTTATTGAACAACTGCCCCCAAATTATTTTGCCTGTATATATCACACACTTATTTACCTTGGGCTTTTCTTTATATTTATCACTCTTATTTGAATACCCTTCTCTCTCTCTCTCTTTTTTAAGTGATTGAAAGGCGAGGACTTCTTCAAAGACTCATATCAAATATTAACCTATCTGAGAATCCAGTCACTGCTTATTGACTCTATTACAATTAAAATCTCTGTGTGCACAGGACCACCGAGCTACTCAGATATCCCTTTTCCTCTCTGGAGTTATGTGCTTTTTCATTTTCCAAAGAAGCCAATTTAAATCTTACCACTTTTTTCAACTCTCCAATCCTACTACTATTATTGCTCATTCAATTGATTCACTGAGACACCAGCTTTAGGTGTGAACTCTACCAAATTATATCCCTCCACCCTCAAATATACCCATGTCCTCCCTCCAGCTTTCCCCTCTCCCAAAGCAGAGCGTCACCTTCCAAATTTTTCACCTGTGTTCTCGGTTGCATACCTTTCGCCTTTTGAGATTTTGCCATATCTCTTATGCCTCCGATAGCTTCTTTTCCATTATCTCCTTTATATCCCCTCCAATATATTTGTTTTTAATAATAGTGTTTTCTAATATCCCTGCTTCTTTCTCAAACAACTGCCATGTTGCCTGTTGCTCATCCTTTATCTGATGAGCAAATGTGTGGAATTATTAGTTGATACACATGACTTTGTTTCACTTGTTTATCCTTCCATTCCATGCACTCAGGTGTTAACTTCCATGGAAGTACTGAAATGGTTCTGAGGTCCAAATCAATGGCCTTTTCATCTTCATTCTCATTCTCGTCAGTTTTCTCCACACTCAATACCATTGAACACCTTTCATGAAATACTGCTCGCTTTTATTTTTCAGAATATGGATCTTCCAGTGCCCTCCCTTACTTTTATGACTTTTTTCCTGTCTGTTAGGAGCTCAAGGTGTAGTTGGACAGATCTGATAATTCATGTTCTTCATGAAATATTATCAGTGGCTCCCTATTACCTACATAGTAAACTTCATGGCCTTTTATATTACACAAACTTTTTCATGGCCACACCAGAAGGCCTCCAAAATATCGCACGCATTCTTACCTCTGGGCCTTGGATTACACTATTGTTCTGTCTAGAATGCTGTTTCACCCTTTTCAACTTGAGAAAGTTGTGCTAAACTTATAAACTAGCTCCCAAGTGCCATTCCCGCTGTGCCTCTTGCTTTCCCTGATTATTGCATGCAGAATCAGTAGTTTCTGTGTTGCCTTAGCACTGTTTATGTGCATCACTGTTTTTATGTAATAGCACATGTCATATATTGAAAGTGTTTTAAAAACTTCTCTTTTACCTCTTACATTATTCACTCAATTAGGTTTGGCCATATATTAATATTTATATGTATAGTGCTTAGCACAGTGTAAGTGATCACTAAGTACTTATTTATTGATGATTGTGTCTCCTCCATCAAAGCTCTTTGGTGAGGGAAATTATAAAATATCTCTGCATATCACATATCTCTAGAAAAGAAATTATTAAAAGAAATTGAATTAAAACACTTATTTTGCAATGTAAATGGTGAATTTTCAGTAATTAGGGGGAAAGTGTGTATTCTCATAATTACTATAATAAAATGTTTTAATCAATATTTTAAAATATAATTTCTCAATATTTATTTTACTTGTCACATCATTCAAATTAAATTAATACTAATTGTAGCTCTTACTTTTTTTTCCATCTTTCATAATTTCTTACCTCTTACTTTTCTCTGATTTCTCATGTTCTATTAAAATATAGAACCATGGTTCTTAAAAATGCCACCTTAAAATTAGTCTGCGCCGAAACCGGTTTGGCTCAGTGGATAGAGCGTCGGCCTGCGGACTGAAGGGTCCCAGGTTCGATTCCGGTCAAGGGCATGTGCCTGGGTTGCGGGCACATCCCCAGTGGGGAGTGTGCAGGAGGCAGCTGGTCAATGTTTCTCTCTCATCGATGTTTCTAACTCTCTATCTCTCTCCTTTCCTCTCTGTAAAAACTCAATAAAATATATTTAAAAAAAAAATTAGTCTGCACTCTGAATGCACACTCTTCAAAATAGAGTAAGAACATTTTACCAATTTTTAATCTCCTCAAAATATTAATCACTCATCTGAGAGTCTATTTCTTTTCTCAATCTAATTTTACTTCATTTACTTATTAAATTCCATCTTGCTCATGAATGTAACTTCATGGCTAAGAGAGCCTGATATGGGGAAAATTCCATCCTATTTTACCTTAACCCCATGAAAGAAACTCCCATTCCTCAAGGGACATACTGGAATTCTTCTCACCAACTTAAGGCCTTGAGACCAGAAATAAAAATTCAGATTATCCATCTATAGCCATTGAACTGTGAGCGAAGGTGTTTGGAGTCTGCCCTCACCAACCAGGTGTTCAGTGGGCAAGGGACCATGTGTTATATTTCTGCATAAGGCACTTGTGTGCTAGAGCCTAGCTCAGTGGCTGTATGTATAGATATTTGTAAAGTGAATGAATGATGGCCATGGTAATTATTTTATGCACTTAAGCTCATTACATTACATCTTCCGTATAGCTTTCGGATTAAAAGAGTATTTGCAAAATTAGTGTTTATGACTTGATAAAATTCAGGTATTAAAGGTAATAGGAATTATTTTTTAACTTCTGGGGATTTGCATTTTTCCTTTTAATAAAATACAGACATTATAACATTGCCTATAAGCATAATATAAATAAAATATCCAGATGATTACAGTTAACTTTTAATCTGAACACTTTGGCTTATATAATCATAATCAACATTCTTTTTGTACAGTCAATGAGGACCTTACCCATTTACCAGATGTTAAGAAATAAATAAGTACTCAGAGTGTGAACTCCAGGATAGGCTTTTCATATTTGAAATTATGACATGGGATGCACAGACTAAGTAAAGATTTTTTTCAACTTTTTAACAGTATTAACTTTTTATTTTTTTAAAGGAAAAGCTCTCATAATTCCAGACCCTAGTGAATCGCTGGCATTCATTTTCTGTGTTTCACTCCAGATAACTTTCATAACACTGCCTAGAATTTTAGCAATTATACAGTATTGTGTTCTGTATATTCACATATTGCACAACATAGCTATCCATGTTGTAAAAATATTTTAAATTATTACTTTAATGGTTGCATAATAGTCTAGAGATTTGGTATTCTAAAACTCGCTTAATACGCTCATTATTTACTTTCAGAATATTCCAGATTATAGTAGAGATATAAATCAGTATACAGCCTGAATTAAAATGAAAAAGTACTTATAACTTCATTTTCAGGAGATAATAACTGTTAATATATTAGAATATATCTTGAATATTTTAAGTAACTAGCCATCTTCCTTTCTAAATTATATAAACATGCATAAAATATGTTATATCTATATTTTTAAATATATGACCATGTAATATGTAATAAGACTATACAAATTATAATAAAATGTTTATTAGTAGTATAACCAATTCTCTTATCTATAAGTAAGAGTTATCTGCATATTGTTTTCTCTTTGGAATATACCACAGTTTAAAAGAAGTCCCCTATTATTACACATTTAGAATATATATAATTTGTGATAATGTGATGGTGAACATCCATATCATTATACAGTTGTCTTAGTTACTTAAAATAAATTTTTAAAATTGTGTTAAAAGTATACATATTTTAAGACTTTGAAACTTATGGACTGGACAGTGTCAAGAAAAGGTTATATAAACTGGTATTCCTAACAGCTATTATATAGCCTTTCTGAGCATTTTAAAAGAATTCTTTAACATGAATTACTGAAGCACATTATAAAACATTTCAAATGAAACAATTGTAGTTCTGGAGAATACGAGATAATGGTTGCATTGTATTCTTTTTCATATATTGAAATATATATTAATTTCTCTTTTTGTTTTGTTTTGCTAATACTCACTTTATGATATTTTTCCATTGATTTTTACAGAGAGTGGAAGGGAGGGGAAGAGACAGGGAGATAGAGAAACATCAATTGGTTGCCTCCCACACACTCCCCAATGGGAGCTGGGATGGAACTTACAACCAAGACAGTTGCCCTTGGCTAGAATCAAATCCAGAACCCTTCAGTCTGTGGGCTGATGCTCTATTTTACTAAGCCAAACTTGCTAGGGCTAATTTCTCCTAACATGACATTGATTGGTGATATATTAATACTGTCAAGTTGATAATTTTTTAAATTAATACTTTTCAAATTAATACTTTCAAATTAATACTTTTTAAAATGTTTATGTGTATTTCATTTAAGTGAAGCCTTGGAAATTGGAAAACATTTTAAAAAACTGAGTAGTTTTTTTCCCTAAGATACTGTACCACTTTATAAGTGGCATCTCTGAGAACAGCCCTGTTGGTTAAATTTATCATTGGTTAATAGGTGAAAGCATTTTAGGGACTGAGAGTTATGAAAACATTTAAGTATGAAAATTCTCATTTGTTTCTCCTTTAATACCTAGTCACAATAACTTAGTTTTACTTTTAAGAAAGCTCTAAAATATTTGTAAACTTCTATACTAACAAAAGTGTAATATGTTAATTAGACCGGACGTCCACAACCTTCCGGACTAAGCCGTGGCAGCCGGGCCCCAGCCCCTTGCATGAATTTTGTGCATCAGGCTCTAGTAATTCAATAAAAAGATTTGAGGTCAGATGGAGCTAATTTCATTTTTATCCCTTGAAAAAATAAAGCCAAATAAAATTAAACTAGGCCCCCTGGATACCAGTGTGATAGTTTCTGACCTGGCATTTAGTGGTGTCAAAAGTACAATCAACGGGAGAAGTGCTCCTTTCGGTGATATCATTCATCACCTTGTCAGCTGGATACAAAATAGGCTTGGCTTCTATTTCAGATAATGTCATTGGAAAGTTCTCAGTCCCTCAGGCTTATTACCTGTATAGTTTGGTAAACGAATAATACTTTCCAAGAGCTTTCTTTTGTTATACGTAACTATACATTTACTACACTTAAGATTTTTTTCAAGTCAAATCCATTTTCAATTCTCTGCATATTTTGTTTACCCCCCCAGACAGTATTATATGAATGAATGGATGGAAGTATCAAGTTATACTTAAACTATAACAGTCATATATTCCATAAAACTATAATAGTCATATATTCCATAATATTCCATAATAATATGCATTAACAACCATATAATACTATACAAGATAACTCATATACATTTTGTATATATCCAATGGTGGATAGAATAAGAAGAAAAGGACGAAAAGAAGAAGAGGAGACAAAAGGGAGAAAAATATAATGAATATGTAATGAATAAAAGAAGAATGTGTAATGAATAAGAGAATTTGCTACAACAATATTTTTCCAGTTGTGGTCAGAGGACTGCCTGGGGAAAGAATAACATAGTGCTTGTCAAAAGCAGAGCTTCCTGCCTGCTCCTCCTTGTACTGGGGTGGACAAAAGTAGGTTTACAGTTCATATGGAAAAATAATACAATAATTAAAAATTATTAATTTGGGACTCAAGGATCTGTAATTTTCATGAGTACCAAAGTGATCTGTGCCCACTGAAGTTTGAAATCTATTGAGCTAAAGTATAAAGTTAATTGACAATTCTGACCCATGGCCTGATTTTACAAAATTGTATTGGCTTATAAAATCTATTCATATATTAGGACTTGTCCTCAGCATTAAGAGGAGTATAAATGCACAGAAGTCTAAGAAAATAAACTTTTTATGGAGAATGCATTGGAAAATTGTAACTAATGAGGACTCATTCACCCTATTCATTCACCCTAGCCCATTCACTATTGTTAGAAGGCTCATCCTTGAAACTCAGGCAGGGGAAATTTAGGATAGCATGACTTTTTACTTACAGAGTGATTTTATTTCAAGAGAGCCTAAAAGTGGTGAGTGCAATTCATGTTCAAGTAACACAATAATTAAGCTGTGTAGGTATAGCATCTCTCAGCATTACTAAAGCATACACATTATTTTAAGAAATTGAATACCAAATACTGTTTGCATGCAACGTATTTGCTACAAATCTATTATTGGAACATACTTTGCCAAGGAAAATACTGTAAATAAAATCTAAATGACAGATAATGATGCTTGATCATTGTTAATAGTGATTTTCCATAAATTAATTTTAAAAAGGCATTTGGGGGCATATTTTAAGTATGATTTTTGACAATGTAAGCTATTTCTCTACTTATATAATTTATATAAACTTTCTCATCTAAGAAAAAATTAGCATAAAAAGCATAAAATTAACAAGAGATGAATTCACAGTTCCAAAAATTAACTGCTAATTTTGGTTTCCTTTTGTTAAAAAAATTTACCAATACTCATGTCAAAACTGTTCTTTATTAGTGAAAAATATATTTACAATGGAGTTCTTTTTGACATGTACATTTTAATTTGTGTTAAAAACATATTAATCTCTGCCTCTTTTCTTTTCAATGTTTGAAGTTGAATTGCACACAAAGATAATATGCAAATCAAGGCAATTCTTTCCAAAGCTCTGAAAACCTAATGTCAAAAAGTACATATTTTAGCATACATTATTTAGTGAAAAGTTCATTTTTATTTTTTCTGCAAAAGGTCTCTAAGCTTTGGAGTAAAGAAATTTTGTGGGTCCCTAATTATACCATATATTTTAGGTATTCAAAGATGTGATTTGACTATTTCCTGGCATTGCACCAATTTCATTTTCATTCTGTTGTTATTATTATCTAATGTAAGAGCATAGATGGAAAATTACTTAAAGAATCAGGGATCGCCGAAGCCGGTTTGGCTCAGTGGATAGAGCGTCGGCCTGCGGACTGAAGGGTCCCAGGTTCGATTCCGGTCAAGGGCATGTACCTGGGTTGCGGGCACATCCCCAGTGGGAGATGTGCAGGAGGCAGCTGATCGATGTTTCTCTCTCATCGATGTTTCTAACTCTCTATCCCTCTCCCTTCCTCTCTGTAAAAAATCAATAAAATATATTAAAAAAAAAAAAAAAAGAATCAGGGATCAACAAACCTCTTGTTCCTGGTTAATAAACTTAGGCGGAGGTGTGAGACTGTGATTCCTGCAATGAGTGGGGCATGTCAGAATCCTTAGGTTGGAATGGAATAGTGTTGTCTGTAATTTAAAATGTCTCATAAATATTTCTGAAAACAATCACCACCATCATTATGATCACAAAAGCCAGCCTAGTGGGAATCATTTCCCTGGACACTAATAGCAAAGATAAAACCTTTTGTTACTTACCGTTCACATGGACTGGCATGAAGGAGGTGCTTATGAAAAAACTAGAGGCCCGGTGCACGAAATTGTGTATGGGTGGGGTTCCTTGGCCTGGCTGGTAATTGGGGCTGATCAGGGCCGGCCAGCTAGGGGGAGGGACCGTGGGAGGTTGGCCAGCCATGGGAGGTTGGCTGCATTGTGCACTGACCACCAGGGGGAAGCTCCTGTGTCGGGTATCAGCCCCATGGTGGCCAGTGCGTGTTATAGCGACTGGTCAAACGATTTTTCGGTCGACCGGTCATTCTGTTGACCTGTCGTTTGGTTGACCTGTCGTAATGGTTGCTTAGGCTTTTATATATATAGATGACAGAGCTGGCCCAGCCAGAATGGCTTGGGGTTGAGCATCAACCTATGAACCAGGAGGTTATGATTTGATTCCTGGTCAGAGCACATGTCCAAGTTGAGGCCTCGATTCCCAGTAGGGGACCTGCAGGAGGCAGCTGATCAGTGTTTCTCATCATTGATGGTTCTATCTCCCTCTCCCTCTCCTTTATATATGTTTTTTAATAACTGAGATGTTGATTTTTGAGGCTGAGTGGGCACAAAATGCAGTAGAAAGACTGTTGCAGTAAAAATCAGGAGTCTGATTTCCAGTTAGCACTGTTACTGACTTTTCCATTCTAAGATGATACACACAAGTGATAAGAAAAACACAAAATGTGTGGTGCTCAAATGGACAATGATTAGATCACAATGAGATTGAAACTGAATAAAAGTTTACAAAAGATAATTAGAAAATATGAAAACTCCAAATAGAAAACATGTTTGGGACAGAAGGAAAATAGGTAGAGTAAGAATAATAGGAAAGGGAATTATGTAATTATCTTTCAAAGTATGAGGTAGTAGACACTTTGGTAGATGGATCAGGTAAAAAAAGAAAGACTAGAAATAACTTCTCTCCAAACTTGTATGTGAGTAGTTGGAAAGCAAATAAAATGATATTTTAAAATGTGCTTTTCAACACATCTACTTTAATAATTTTAGCCATGCTTTTTAAATTATTTAACAAAAAAAACAATGTAGATTCATTTTGCAGTATTGCATTCTTTGTTTTTTTTTATGAAAGCTATTTTAAATATAATCTTCTAAAATTGATTAAAATAAACAACTCCATTTAAACTCACATAATCAATACATTTTTAATAACTGAATATACTACTAAAACCTATCTTAATATCAACTTAACATCCTTTTCAACTTCGGGTCATTAGATCAACACTTTTTTATTTATATGGTAATAATTTGGGATAAGAACATTTTAATTACTAGGTATTTGTATTTTCTATATATTGAAAACCTGTTGCGTTTTCTATGTCTACATATAAATAGACAGAAGTTCCTAAGTTTATATATAAAATAAAACATATGAATCTGACTAGGACTTGTATTTCTTTTTTTTCTTTTTGATTACTTAGTGTTGGATCATTTTATCATACCACTCAATTTTTTTTTAACAGTTGCTTATGGAACATACGAATGGACCAGGCACTTTTCTAAATGCTATGGGAGAAATGTGATATGATGTAGATATAGAGATAGATGATAGATAGATAAACAGACACATACACAAAACTGATATATTATTATTATTTAAATATTTTTGAGTGATTGAGTCAGTGAATACTTTAAGAATTTAGTGAGAAAGGGCTCATTTGTCATAGTAAATAAAGAAAATATTATAATGATGAAATTCTAATTATTTCACCAGTGCTTGTATGCCTCATAGCGAATATGTGCTTAGGACCCAATTATAAAGAGCCTTAAATGCCAGGCTAGTAGATTTTTAAAATTGACCCCATGAGCAGGAGAAAACTTAGGGATAATAGAAATACTTTAAAAATACATTCATAATAGCTTAATTTATCTTATTAATGATTTAACTTTTTAAAAAGAATTTGTAAATATGTGTATTTTATAGAGCTTTAATACTTTTGTATATTAGATGATTCTATCAATTGCCAACAATAGAAGAATTTTAAGTAATTTAATAATACTTTATAGATAATAGTAATACTGTTGATGTTATTCATCCTTTGCACCTTGCCTAATGTGACTAATTCCTTTGGGAATGACTGTACAAGTCAGTGGCCTATGTAACAATTAAGGTTTATTCTCATCACAAAGACTCACTTATTGGGTAGTTAGTTGTGGATGTTGCTACCACCAGGCAATGGAGGAAGATTGCTACTTAGGGGTTCTTTAAGAATTGTGTCCAGGTAATCTACATGCTTTTAACATCCCCAATATGGCACACTACTTTTGTACCCACTGGGCTAAATTGTGCTTGGTAGTGTCAGCTAAATATTTCAGTAGTCACTGTTACAAACAGCTTCAAAAAATAATGGATACTGGACCTAATATTACCTTGGGGCAGTTATGTAGGTTCACCTTCACTTAGAGCATGTAGGAACCAGACAGAAAAGAATTAGATTTGCCACCAATAATAGGATGCTTTGTTTCACAACCCTTAGCCAATCTTTCATAACCCTTTGCTCAAATGCTTTGAGTGTTCAATACAGAATTTAAATTAGAATTTGGTTCTTAGTCTGCCTTTACTTATGGTATTCACAAACTAAATACTGAATCTTGAAAAAATTGGCCTTATTTAGATTTGAATCTTCTAAAGTAATTATAGCATTGGTATAATTAGCCAACCGGCTAAATTTGTCTGAATTTATGGAAGAAGTAAAACAGCAGTGTTCTGTATAATTTTATTGAGTTAGGAGATCTTTCTTATCAACTTCCCAAAGGGAATATTTATTTATTTTCTTAGTATTATTTTTGTTAATGCAGAAATACTTTTAGTACTGAACATTCAACTTTCAAGATACTCACTACAACTGATTTCATCATCAAGAATACTTATATATGGGTATGTGTGAATATATAGTAGTTCTATGAACACCCTTCCTAAATTATGAATCTCAGCCAAAGGAAAAGAAGCACTGGTCTTAAACATATTTTGCATATATAATTGCATAAAATATACATATGTTAAAGATACACAGCCAAAAACTTTCCACAAAATTTTATTGTTTGCATTGCTTTACATATTTTCTTAGAGTGTAATAATTCAGTTGATATATGTTACGCAATATTTTGACACTTTTTAAAAATGTAACAATAATGCATGTATTTGTAATACTCAAATTGATAGGTTTATTCACCAGATTCTTAAAATAATTTTATATATTGTCTCTTAGAAATATTTCTAGGTGTACCGGTAAATAATGCAGATTTTGTAATCAAAGAAAACACGATAATTTCAAGAGAAAAATCAAAAGTGCTTTATTCAAAGTAATGTTCATCACTAGCTACATATTTCCCCCATCTTTCAGGTAATTTGTGGATACCGTCCCAATAGAACTTTTCTTGTTTTGAGGCAAACCATTCAGAGACCCAATTTTCCATTTCTTCGTATGTTTTGAAATGCTGCTCATAAAGTGTGTGTGCCATTGATCGGAACAAGCAGTAATCTGAAGGAGCAAGGTCTGGTGAATACAGCGATGGGTTAATACTTCCCAGGCAAGATCTTTTAACATGTCTTTAACTGGTTTTGAAGTGTGTGAGGGTGCGTTATCATGAGGGTGTCTTCTGGCCCATTCTGGTCATTTTATGATCAAAGCGTGGTTCAAATTGACCTGGATGTTCTTTGTCTTTCACATCGAAATCATAATTTTTAAAGTCTTTAAACCGGCGTTCACAAGTATCTTCAGATGGAGAATGTTCACCATAAGCTTCCCGAAGTATACGATAACTTCAGCAGCACTTTTCTTCAAAATAAAGTAATGAATTAAAACTTCCCGCAAATGCTCTTTTTTGGCACAAAATTTGACATTTTTAAGCATAAAAATATCTATGATGTTAACACCTTCAGAAAATTTGACATATGAAGTTTTGAAGCTTGCTATCAATACAACAAAATAGCATACATATCAAGTCGCATCTATATTAACATATGTGTAACTCCATCTATTGAAAAAAAATCTGCATTATTAACCGGTACACCTAGTAAGGTTTTCAACTGCAAATATTAAGCAATCAGTTACTAAGTATTATCCTCCTCAGAATACAGAATTTCCAAAATCTATTGCAGTTTTTGAGAAATAATAATGGCCCAGTTTGCCATAATTTTGGGCTATAAAAATACTTTGCAATGAAGCATTTTTTTTTTTTAAAAAAAGAATATGGAAACAGGAGACAATTGCTTTTTGACATTATGGTTTATTTAATAAAAGTTGAGAAGCTTTTGAAATAGGATCTGTTCGTGCTATTTCAGTGTCCTTTCCTATTTATCGGAATATTGGCACTCTTGCTTTTTAACTGTTGATGATAAAACTCTATCTCTTGAAACAAAATTCTCAGTTGTATAGGCAGGTATGAGGAAGATGTATTCCAACATCTTTTCTTCTGTTTTCAGCTTTGAGAAGTCCCAAAGAAGTCAAATAAGAATCCATCCCTAGAAGTAGAATGGATTCAAGTGAAAGAACAAATGAAATTAAATACCATGCACAAAAACTTCTATTTGAAAGTATACAAATGAAGTCATATTGTATGAGAAGAAAGTAATGCTATTTTATGGATGTAAATTAGCAAACTAAGTTAAATTGACTTTGACTAATTAACTTAAGAACTCTATAGTATACCAAGACGCATTAAATCTGAAATAAACATAAAAATAGCTTGGAATAAGTAGCCATGGCTGACTAGAATAAAATATATGATTATTTATTATCATGAAAATGATTAAGAATCTATAGTGAGTTATGACACTGTTAAATGGAGAGTTGTTAGAAAACATAACAGAGAGTATTACTATCTAATTATATAAAGTTGATTTCTAATTAGCTCTACAGAAGTGCAAAAATAATTACTGCAATATTAATGGCAACCAGATTAAGGAGGGAAGTTTTTTTTCTCCTTGCTCTAATTAGTGTGGTTTACAAATTCTTATTTATGAAACAAATATATTATTTATTTTCCTGTAAATGCTATGGCTCCCAAGCTACCTCTTCTACTACATTAAATGTGCAGTTAATCTTCCCCTTACTTTTCCTTAAAGTTGTTAATGTAATCACGCAAATGTTACAACTTATAGGAAAAAGATTGGCCTAATCCTAAGCAAGTATGTGAATTATTTCTAACTGTGTGCTCCCTATATTCCCTCTAATTATGTACTCCAACCCCCTTCTGACGTCAGGAGCCTTCAGAGGCGCTGATTACTTCAGCACCATCTGTCCCACCCCCCTGCCCTCCTCAGCCCAGGCCTGGGCTTTGAATTTTCTGGACTCCTGTTGCCCCATCAAAACTCACCTCTGTTGGACACCATACCATTGTGTCTTTCTAAATTTCCTGTTGTCAACTCACTAAGCCAATATGAATCTGCTAACTGCTATTCTCCAAAATATTATTTTGGAAATATGTAGAGACAATGTCCTAATCCAAACAGACTTGTTAAGATAACCCCTGGCTTTCACCTTCACAACATCTATTATATTTTGCAATACATGTATTCCATACCTTCCTTCCCTGTTAGACTAAAATTTCTGAGTGCAGAACATGTCTCACTCACCTCTGTTTCCCTTGGAGGCTAACCCAGCAGCAGCAACACATGTTTGGCCACTGTGGGCATTTCATAAATACTTATTGAATACATGGGTTAAAGAAAAATTCAGTAGCTAGCTTAATATAAATTCCAATAAGGAAGGGTTTATTAATCAATTATGAGGTATTAATGGTAAAAGGTAGTTATTCTTTCTATTTTTCCTTAAACATATAAAATTTGTGACTCTGTATTTCACTTTTTGTCCCTGTAAGGCATTTTTATTCCTCTAGCTAGTTTTCCCTCCTTATCTGAATATTGTTTTCCAGCCAGTACCCCTGTACACTATAAAAAGTCACATTAATGTGGTATGAAACTAAAATGCTTAAAAGAGTACTTTTAAGTTAAAGTATTACAGACACTACATATGGAAAATATCTGATGAGACACCCAGCAACACCCACAATGGCTCTTTAAAATGGGTCTTCTAATAATTCTTAAGATGATTGTAAGTTTTAGTAAAAATATAAACTATCTGGGATAATGCCTAGCATTCATGGTAAGCCCTCAATAAATTGTAGTTATATTTCATGCTATTTTTCAAGCACAATGCATTTGTGAGTAGCAGACAGGCAATTAAAAAAGACTAGTTGTGAAACATAGGAAAGTTGTATGTTAGAACTTTGAGAAACAAGTAATTAATGACTTGTTTTCACGACTTTTGTTATCATCTACCTGCTTATTTCTGTAAATAACTGTCATGCTTTTTAGTTTAAATGTTTAGGGTCAGAATTTGTATCTTTGGCTGGAGGTGAAGGGAGGTAAAAAAGGAAGTGTTGAACTAAGTAACTGATTGGTTTTTTGCTTGCTTGTTTTTTTAAATATATTTCACTGATTTTTTACAGAGAGGAAGGGAGAGGGATAGAGAGTTAGAAACATCGATGAGAGAGAAACATCAATTAGCTGCCTCCTGCACACTCCCCAATGGGGATGTGCCCACAACCAAGTTACATGCCCTTGACTGGAATAGAACCTGGGACCCTTGAATCCGCAGGCCTATGCTCTATCCGCTGAGCCAAACCAGTTAGGGCACTTGTTTGTTTTTAAGCAGCCAAAGCTTAGGGAATAAAATATAATTCCTTCTCCTTTGCTACATTAGATGAAAAGCCAAAGGCTTTAGAGGGCAAACAATGCAAATCTCCTGCATGGTTCTGCGGCCCTCAGCCTTCTCCATCTCCATCTCCATCTGCAGCATGAATGGAAATAAGCAGAGTTAGATACAGTTTATTTGTTCACACTTTTAAAAAATAGATTTTTATTGATTTCAGAGAAGAAGAGAGAGGGATAGAGAGATAGAAACATTAATGTTGCGAGAGAATCACTGATTGGCTACCTCCTGCACACCCCACCCTCGGGATCCAGCCGGCCACTGAGAATCAAATGGTGACTGCCTGGTTTATAGGTCGGTACTCAGCCACTGAGCCATGCTGGGTGGGTATCCATTCACACTTTTAATGTCACCACACCTTCATGTAAAATTGGAAGCTTGGTTCTCACCTCTGTTAAGGAGGATTGAAGCATCCACAGCATCATGGCACACAACCCTCCATCCCAGCTGTTGTGATGTGTGAAGACACTATTAGAGAAAGGAAACAGCTTGGTTTGATGGGGAATACTATCAGGGGGAAATTTTGATTTAGTGTCAGTGGTGTAACTAAGCATGAAACCTTTATTGGAAAGAAGAAAAGTTCAAGTCCTGTCTAGTTGTCCCACTGGCTATATAATCTTGGGCGCTTGAAATGTTTATGGACCTCATTTCTCTCCCATAAAATGTAGGTTTAATTATTTATCACTTGCAGCTCTAATGATCTACTGATCCATAATGAGCGATCAAGTCTTCTCATCCTCAGGCAAATAAACCCAAAGACATGTTATGATATTTTAAAATTCAAGGACAAGAAAGCCACTCCCTTCTTTACTAAATCTTCTAGACATTCTCTCATTCAAATTCTTAAAGAAAACCAACTTTCTGAGAAAAAAGACATTTTAAAAATATCTACAGTGTTTCCATAAAAGATTGATAAGTACATGTTTCAGTGTATAAAACATTTGACTTAAAAGGAACAATGCACGTGGCAGATGCTTCTTTATCTTGCATTTTCACAGCTGTCATCTGTTGCAACAATAATGGTTGAGTGAGCGGAATGTTGTTTATTGCACTAAGGAAATTATCCAGCCTTCATCATATAAAGACTTCTTGTTTTTCTCACCTTAATTTCGAAGGCAATGGAACAAGCCTGTCTTCATTTGTAACTAGCTGCTTTTTGCCAGTTAGATGTACTTTCCATGACACTCATGCAGCCCTTTAAATTCTCTTTCATCTGTTTCACTCCATTAAAACTGCTTATTCCCATTGCGATGATCACTTCACTGCCTGACCATATTTCAGCTTTCTCCTTCTTAATCCCTCTGCACTGTTTGGTGCTTCCTATGACCGATTGTGCCAGGTTTTCTTCAGGAATCCCTTTCCAGTCACTTAGCCAGGATGTAAATTTTGTGCCCCAATAAGAATATAAACTTAATGGAAAAAAAAGGAATTCTTGCCAATTTTTAATTTAACTGTTATGTTCCAAGCACTTCAAGAACTGGTCATAGTGAGTGCTCTACCGATATTAATCAAATGAATGAATTATTAAAGCCCCTGATTCTTTGAGTTTGCCTCATCTTATGACACATTACTGCTTCATGCTATGCTTAGTTGTATATTATTTTATCCTACCTTCAGTTTGTAAGCACCAAAAAGCCGAGGACTATACTTGACTTAATTTTCTAACCTTGCAATGGTTAACCCAGTGTACAATACTTTCAAATATGTATTAAATTGAATAAACAATATTCATTCAAAGCTATTTTAATTAATATACTTAGATACAAATATTAGCCACATACTGTTGTCAGATATTGTCAGTAGTCTCATTTTGCCACTTGACATATTTTTCAATGGCATGACTTAACCACCTCATCTGTTTATTATTACTTTTGTTCAAATTGTGAGTCTTAAGTGAAATGGGCCATTTCTGCCTTTTAGTTGTTTAATCTTTACAAAATCCAGCATAATGTAGTATCATAAAAATGGAAAGAACTTAGAAAAGAATTTCTAATTTTAATAATCTCAACTGATAGCAAAGCTGCATTGTTTTATTTAAACATTTGTTGCATTAATGAAGTTATTTATACATGTATGGCATGTATTTTATTAAGAAGCACAATAATTTATTTCTATAATGCAACTGGATACTTGAAAAACTACAGATAATACTGGTTGGAATGTGAATTGCATGTGGTATGTATCTGACACTGTTCTTAAGAGAGACATTAACCTATTTAGTATTTTACAATAACCACAGGAGGTTGACACCATTATTATTCACATTTACAGATGAAGAACCTGAAGCACTTACAGTTTTTGTATATTGTCCAGCATCAGGGAGCTAGAATTCATTAAGTTTGACTCCAGATTCTGTGCCCTTGAGAATGTCACTCTTCTGGCTCTCCTAGATATGTATGTGCCTTTGAGACAAGAAAAAGGAATGCAAAAAGGAATGCTGATGGCATTCAGGAAATAAAAAGAAGGGAGACTAAGCTCAAGTATGTTCCTAAATATATTAAGCACAATTTAATAGTCAGCTTTTTATGTAACTGTTCCTGTCTTCCCCAAAATGATGAATAAGAAAATTAAAGAGAGGCATAAAAAGAGGAAATTAGAAGGGACATGAAATAATTATCTATAATTTGATACATAGAATTCTAGAATTCATCAGAACACAGTGATCTAAAGCAGCCTGGTGTGATCTTTTTGATATTAGAAAATCTGGTGTTGTTTTTTTTTTCTACTTTCTCCTTTTCTCTTATTTTGTTTTATTTGAAATACCTCTTATTTAATATATTGGAGATGCATTGTCATAATAAGAGTATTTAAAAAGGTTTCTTTCAAATAGAGTTTTTGTATCTTCTGAAAGCTATTATTCCCATTGTTTAGCAGTTTTTCTTATTAAAATTCCAAAGATGCTGCCCAAGGTCCATCTGATGTCGATTTGAATGACCGGATCTCGTTCCAAAAAAATAGCTCATCATGCAGATACAAGAAATTATTTTAAGTTTTCTGTATAAAGTTTCAGTTTTAGAGCCTTGGACTGATTATACCTTAAGAAACTCTATAGTGATCTTGAGAAATGGAAATTGCCATTCAAGCACTTTGTGAGGCATTTCATTTTAGACTCTGGATTAAATGACTCTCTGGTCAGTCAAGTTAGTAACAGTTTGAAGAGGTTGTGCTGACACTAAGTTAAGAATCTTTGGAAGCATCACTTCCTTTTACATCCTACAAGAAAGTTGTATGGGTTTCCAAGCTAAAGAGTATGTCATTCTGTCATTCAATTTCTAGGAATCTGACTGGAAGAAATAGACATAAAAGCACTAAATGTGTGTGCCCATGGGCTATGCATATGTGCATGTATGTTCTTTGGCTAATCTCTTCCAGTCCTCCTCCCTTGCTCCCCGCTGTGATCTGTTAGTCTTTTCCATGCATTGATGCCTCTTGTCCTATTTTGTTAGTCAACCACCCCTCTTAAAATGTATGAAAAGCACATTAAATACTGAGTAGCTTACAATGGCATTTGCTACTAATTTATGGATTGACTAGCATATTATGAATTAAATACATTTTTAAGTATTTATGCTACTAAGTAAATAATGCAGGTGTTTCTTGTTATTCAGTTCTGCTGCCTAGGTGGTGTATAGATTAAGTAAATTAAGTAAATATAAGAACCTTTAGTTGTATTTTTACAACTTACAAATAGCACCACCTCAGATATGTATATTACTTACTTAGTAAAATAAAACCTTTACTAGTTTCTAAAAGCATGTCTTTAGTGGAACATGTTGATGTTGAAGCTGAGGTTTTGGCAGGATTATGGGAGCAGAGGGCTGGAAAAAAAATTAAACAAAATAAATTTGAACCAGTAGCTCCAGGTAGATTTAAATGCATATACAAACAACAAAATGGAGATAAAGCAGTAGGACTGACTAATATTTGATACCCAAATATCAAGAGACACTCAACACTAATTAAAACCTAGTATGTAAGTTAGTGCATCAAACTCGAAATCACACTAAATGAGTGTTTCTGAATCTTGCTGCTAGTGTGATTTTCAGTAGGGTTTTAGATAACACAGACCTGAAATCCATAACTGAGGGAAGGAGGTCTCAGTGGTCTCCAGATGCCCACTGTATGACTGGAATTTATGAAAGAGAAATGCAAATTAGAAATCGAGATTTCCATAGAAAGAGATTGTCCAGTATTACCCTATATACTTAAAACCACATATATACCTGAGAGTAAATGTTCAACTTCAAGATCAATGCTAACCTTTTAGTTGATGTCCCAAGTATCTCACACCTTACATAGAACAAAGTTTTATAAACGTGTCTTTCAAATCACTGTTATTGGGTCATTGATGCAGTCCCAAAACAAAGCTCAGCCCTATTACTTTCTGGCATAAAATAAATGGAGGATTTTTATGACACAAAGTCAACCAAATGAAGGAATTATGGTGGTGTGGGGTTGACACATAATATTACTTGGGCTTTTAGTGAAATACTCTACATTATTTAGCATTAATGGAGGGATGGAAGAGAAAGTTGTTATTGTACTTGGAGAAACATAAAATTAATCTAATATTTTAGAACAATTCATCTTTTCTCAAAGTTGTGTTAATTTGGGAAAGTGGAAGGCTGGAGTGGACAAGGTGCCAGGTTGCATTCTCTGACCTATGTCAACTCAGTGAAGAACATCAAAATTACAAAATTATGCTTAGTACTGTCTTCTTTTTTTTTAAATATATTTCATTGATTTTTTTACAGAGAGGAAGGGAGAGGGATAGAGAGTTAGAAACATCGATGAGAGAGAAACATCGATCAGCTGCCTCCTGCACACTCCCTACTGGGGATGTGCCCGCAACCTAGGTACATGCCCTTGACCGGAATTGAACCTGGGACCTTTCAGTCCGCAGGCTGACGCTCTATCCACTGAGCCAAAACAGTCAGGGCAGTAGTGTCTTCTTGTAGGAAAATAAGTTAATACGTTATGAGGAAGAGAAAATATTAATTATTCAGCATGCTTTTAATAGAACTGCATTAGTACCCAATGTGCTATTTTGATTAATGTAAAACCAAAAAAGAAATTTATTGGCAAATGTATTTAGTAAGTTCAGGTACTTCTCTTAGTTGGAATCTTGCTTTTCAAGTGAAGCGTAATCAAAAGACCTCACTTAAAAGTCAGATTTTCCAGGTCAGTTATTACTAATTTTCCTACACTTATAATTTTCCTACACGAAATAATCATCACATCACAAAAGTCCTATTTTGCACATTGATTAATATAGAAAATAATGTTCTGGATGGAACTTACTATTATTAGAGATGAAATAAAATAATTTGATATGAGGTAGAACATAATGATATTTGAAATAGAGAACTACCTCTGCTGTTCAGACATACTGAATTTACAAAAGTATCAGTGAGTAGAATTATACCTCATTTAAAAGAGTAATAAACAGCTAAGATCTTACTATCTCATCAAATGGAGTAAGAGCCATCTAAACTTTCACCTTCAAATAGGATAGAGGTGGATGAGGCTCATTTTTAAAGTGTTGGTTTCTTATGAGTCATAAGTATATCCATAATCAGAGTCAATTAACAGTCTCCATTAAGCAAGCGTTATTTTTGACATTTTCAGATATATCATGGTATCAGAACTGGAAATACTTTGTCCTTTTCTATCATGTGAGCAATAAAATGCTAGTTAAAAGCAGATGTGGAGAAAGTAAGGAGAGGTTCATATTCAGAATTAGAATTTATAACATGAACTAACTTTTTCTATAACGTAGATATTTCAATTTCAACTACAAATTTGATGTCAATATATGGGAACTTGGATCTTCTGTCCCAGTTCTCTCATCTACATGCTATTTCTTTTAAAAGGCGTCACCATCGTGTCTTTCAGTTTACATTAGAAACAACTGATATACTAAAATTTAGAAAAGTTAAGTGAGTTCATTTTCTGAATTGTTCTTAATTTTGTTGACAATGTTTGTGCCTAGGTGGCCAGAACTTACACATTTAAAAGTACCGTAGAACAGAAGATGTCAGGAATTGACTACCCAACAGAAAAGGAATATAGAGAAGGGGCACAATTGAAAATGTTGTAGACACAATAGGAACAATGGTGATGAACTAGAAATGAATATAAAAGGGAGCAAAGATGTCGAAAATGACCCTAATGCTTCTTTCTCATTTAGGCAATGGACAGATAGTGAATATTAAGGTGGAGAAGACAGAAACAGAGGCTCGTTTTAATGGTTTTGTACATGTTGCATTTGAAGCCTCCTTGGGGAGGGTTATTCAGCAGTTGAGAAGATGAGTATAGAACTCAAGAGAGAAGACTGGGTTGAATTTATGAGATTACTCAAAACTGTGATTTTTTTCTGTTGATGGATATACAGCTCTATCTTGTTAAGGTTTCAAGGTCCTTGAATTTAGATAGTACTGAATAGGGCCATGAATGAGAGCTCCTAGAGCAGTGGTTCTCAACCTTCCTAATGCCGTGACCCTATAATACAGTCCCCCATGTTGTGGTGACCGCCAACCATAAAATTATTTTCGTTGCTACTTCATAACTGTAATTTTGCTACTGTTATGAATCATAATGTAAATATCTGATATGCAGGATGTATTTTCAGTGTTACAAATTGAACATAATTAAAGCATAGTGATTAATCACAAAAACAATATGTAATTATATATGTGTTTTCCGATGGTCTTAGGCGACCCCTGTGAAAGGGTCGTTCGACCCCCATAGGGGTCGCGACTCACACGTTGAGAACCACTGTCCTAGAGAGAGCCTGTTGGCTGAAGAAAGAAGACTGTCAAGTGTGGAACCATGGGAAAACCATTAGCTGAAGTCATCATTGGTGGAAAGAGAACCAGGGAAGATAGGAGACTTGGAAGTCAATTAGGAAATAAGAAGAGGAAAATAAAAGGGATCATATTATTCAGGAAGTTAGATGAAATAAGAAATATGTTGTAGCCAAAGTTTGGAGAAAATAGTTATCATTAAATCTTAAATCACAGCTCCTGCCTCAAGTATTATATCCATCCATCCATCCATCCATCCATCCATCCATCCATCCATCCATCATTAGAGTGTCAAATTCTCTTTCAGATTGCTCAAAAATTTTCACTTGTACTATATGTAACTCTTTTGTCTCTCCCTACAATAATCTGAGCCCAGATGGACTGATAGAGTCAGTGAAGACATTGCTAACAGGATCATGACAATAATTTAGTATCAATTTAGCAGCTACCTGTTTTTAAAATTCCAATATTAAGGAGTTTAAATCAGAGAATTTCATATTACTTACCTATACATAATTTAAAGTGTTTATTCTGAATTGAACTTTGTATCCAAAGTATACTGAACCTAGTAGGATTGAACAAAATTAACATAACAATTCTTAAGGTTATTTGACATAAATGTGTTTGGGGAGGGGGGCATTCAGAAGGAATATCACATATCTATTTTGATGAGATTAATTTTGCTGTCTCAATGATAATAGTTCACATTGTGCTATTTTATAGTTCTTGAAGTTATCTTGTTAAATTTTCTCGTTGCTTGCTGAGTTAGTGACTAGATTGGTTAGAGTATTCAAAATCAGGGTTTGAAATCTGTGTGGGACTTTTAGCTTAAAGTCACAAATTCACTCTTAACCTTGGCTACATTTGCACTGGGCAATATTGGTTAAAAACAAAGAGGCTGTAGATGAACAAAAGTGGAAAAATCACTACAAATCTATTGATATCCCATGAAAATGAGTACAAAGAACATTATTCTGTTTGGATCAGTAGCATGTTTGTTCTTACAAAACAGCACAACATTTTCTTTGCCCTGGGAATGCCTTGCAATCTGAATCTCTTGTATTGATGATCCTCCAATATTGACCAGTTAGCATTTTCCCATGTGTCCCTTCCTGTGTGCTGTTATGGGCAGAGCACTCAGAAATAGTCCCCTATACTTAAGGTGTATAAACTGGCCTCCAGAGGACTTTTAAAAACACATGTTTATTTAAAAGATTTGTGCTTTTATACAAAACTAGAGCCTGGTGCATGAGATTTGTGCACTCCCCTCAGCCTGGCCTGCACCCTCTCACAGTCTGGGAACCCTCAGGGGATATCCGACTGATAGCTTAGGCCTGCTCCCCGGACTTCCTTAGTGCTGCTGAGGAGGTGGGAGAGGCTCCTGCCACTGCAGCTGCACTTGCCAGCTGTGAGCCTGGCTCCTACATTGAGTGTCTGCTCCCTTGTGGTCAGTGAGCATCATAGCAATCAGTCGTTCTGCCGTTCGGTCGATTTGCATATTAGTCTTTTATTATTTAAGATAGCTATTTCCATTCTTTAAAGGAAAGAGCATATATAGGCAGTTTAAAACTTTGATACTCTAATGTTTCTTGATTCAGTTTCATACAGGTAAATTTTTATGCTGAATTATATTAAAAATTTATTTTAACAATAAAATAAATAGGTAAAATGCAATTTTTTTTCATTAAAAGTAATTTTAATGTAGTGTATATAGACTAAAGTAAATAAAAAATTCAATGAGTATGGTAGAGTTTAGCTTAAAAACATAATAGTTATTTATTTTTATGTTATTGGTAGCATAAACACCTTTAAGTGTCAAAGGAACATAATATACAAAGTCTTTGATCAAGTCTCAAAGTTAAAAATCTAATATTTGAACTAAACTCTTATTACACTGTTCATATTTTCAAATTGTTAAAAGAAAAAAAATTTCCCTTATTTTAACTAGGTTAGTATTCTTATCTTAAAGTATAAAAATGTATTTGAACTGATAATCTTCATTATCTTCCTATTTTTTTCTGAAATCAGCATATTATCTAAATAGTATTTAAGTTAATAAACAATAAAAATTCATTTAGCCCTAACCAGTTTTGCTCAGTGGGTAGAGCATTGGCCTGTGGACTCAAGGGTCCCAGGTTCAATTCTGGTCAAGGGCATGTACCTTGGTTGCGGGCACCTACCCAGTAGGGAGTGTGCAAGAGGCAGCTGATCGATGTTTCTCTCTCATCGATGTTTCTAACTCTCTATCCCTCTCCCTTCCTCTCTGTAAAAATCAATAAAATATATTTTATAAAAAGATTTCATTTAATATTTCAAGTTTATTTAAAATAGAAAAAAGTAACTTTTCTCAACAACCACTATGCTAGAAGCAATTCACAACTTATAAATTATTTAAATCTAGTATCACTGTAAAAAATTCATAGTTATTACTTCATAAAATTTTCTAAAAATTATTTTTTCTGGAATTAGAAAAGATTAAAAAAGGAAAATGTCAATATGTTTGATATAATAACCAAGTCAAGATGAAAATCTTTTCCTTTGTACAAGAGTATAAGCTTCATGTTAGCAGGGATTTTTGTCTGCTTTGATCACTGCAATATCTTCAGGATCAATAACAGTGCTTATTTATATAAGTACAGTGGGGCCTTGACTTACGAGTTTAATTCGTTCCGAGACCGAGCTCGTTAAGGAGCTCGTTAAGGAGCTCGTTAACTCAAATTACTCTATCAACTCAATGCAAAAAATTGGCTGAGAGACAGCTGGTATCTCAAAAAACTCGTTAGTCGGGACACTCGTAAGTCAAGGCCCCACTGTAATTAATTGTTAAAGACATGAAAATGCGTCTGATAGTCTAGAAACCAACTTCTATTTATAAATCAACATAATTGAGCTATACAAGGGAAAACAACCTGTAAATTGAGACCAAAGGGTACATTTTGGTATTATTCTCTGCAACTTTGGTCAATTTTTTAGTTAATATCTTACCTAAAGCCAGGTGTAATCACAACAAGGTTTTGAGATCCCCAATGCTTTGTTCCCTTTAAATCTCACTATATAGAAGTCAAAATTTGATCCAAGTAAAGGTGTGTGTGTTTCAACCCAAATTTAATAACCAACCTTATAAACAGTTACACAAACTCTATGGTCTCCTGAGTATGGGCCAATATTTTAATTTAGGAAAATTAGGACATTATTAAAATAATAATGACATTATGCTTAGGATTCTATGAATATATATATATATATATATATATATATATATATATATAATTTATTTTTTTCAATCTAAAATGTTAGATGGTTTAAGGTAGTTTGATGGTTTCCCTCTCTAATTGAGCTGAATTCAAACTCATAAAACAAAACAACTTAAAAAAACAACAACCACTTCATGTGAAGGACCAGAAATCTAGAAGATTGCAGCCAGGTTGCAATCTTTGAGGAGAAGACTTCAACCCAATATTCCAGTCTTGTATATCCTGAGTGAGTTTTGCTGAATTTATTCATGGAAACTCCATCTGTTCAGAGCAGAGAGAGCCTGGAGGAAAAAAATATGTGTAAGGATCTCTAACTCCACTAAAGCAAGAAAGTACAAAACTATGTCCAAATTCAACAGAGCAGATGAAATATTTATAAAATAAAGTTCAAATGCTTTTTAAAATATATTTTTATTGATTTTAGAGAGGAAAGGAGAGGGAGAGAGAGAGACAGAAACATTAATGATGAGAGAGAATCATTGCCTGCCTCTTGTATGCCCTATACTGTGGATTGAGCCCGCAACCCAGGCATGTGCCCTGACCAGGAATTGAACCATGACCTCTTGGTTCATAGGCTGACACTCAACCACTGAGCCACACCATCCAGGCCAAATATTATTTTGAAGAATCTAGACCAGAACCCAATCCCTTAAGTTTTAGACAAATCAGGCATAAATATATTTTTTCTCAAACTAAAAATGACTACTTAGCCAAATTGAATATATATCTATTGAGAAAACCAGTGTCTGTGTCACGGTAAAACTGTTTGTTACTTACTTATACTATTTCAACCCTTAACATATTTGACACCATTCTAATAAGGGAGAATTTTAGAAGAAAGTCCAAAATTTTTTGTCATCATAACACTTTAGACTCTAACCTTATACAGTGGGATTTCAAGATAAGGTGTTTGATATTAGGCCTGCTAATATGAGGAGGCATTGTATTAAACTTTCCATGTACCTCCTGCTGCTTTCTGGTGGGAACTCCTTGCCAAGCTGCACAGAGAAGATCGGCGATTTAGGTGGTCATCATGGACCAGCACAATTTTCCTGATTCAGCTTGAATTTATATCACTGCAACATTTGAAGTGCTTGACCTTCTGTGTTTTGAAGTGCCTGATCTTTCTGTGCAGTTTATATTTAGACAAAATGCATGCAAATGATGCGTGGCGCTTCCCTGCTCTCCTGTTTTTATAAGAAGGAGTATGTGTGATATTTCTTTTTCAATTATCTTTGAAAAAATAACTATCCGAAATGTAAATGAAAATAATCTAGATGAGTTATTAAGGAATCAAATTATATCTCAAACTCACATCTCACATAAGCATGAAATATGATCCTATTACCTCCCCCACCCCTTTTTAATGTTTACCCTGCCTCTTCCAGTTCAAATTTCATCTCCTGATTTTGTTTTGTTTTTCTTTCTGAGCACATGGGTGTGTTTTTAGATTTCTTATATCATCAAGAGGTCTTGATGATATCATCTAAGAATTCTGCAATTTCTTAGATTTCAAGCTGTCTGTTTATAGTTTTTATCTGCTTTACAGAATAATTTTTCTGCTGTAAAGTTCTCATCTGCCTCTAGTTTTTTATGCCCTTTATTCTCTCTCTCTCTCTCTCTCTCTCTCTCTCTCTCTCTCTCTCTCTTTTTTTTTTTTCTCGTGGCAATTTTGTTTTGATTTTGGTTAAAATTAGTTTTCTCTCTGACTGCTACTCATCTTTTAGAGGAGATTTTTGTATTTTCCCTAGCCCAGCCATTTTGTAACTACAATGTGGAAGATGAGCCAAAGGGGAAGCTAAATATAAAGTGAATTTATTTTATAAAAATTAATTTTAATGCAAAAATATAATGGTATTTCTGACTTTCACATTTTTGTGTTCATCGCCATAGTTAGAATTATTAGCATATTTATTTATTCTTACAATCTCACTCATCTCATGGCGTAGGAAGTATCACCAGGACCAGGCTTATGAATCGAGACTGGTACGAAGTAAATACTTTAAATTATATAGTAAGAATTAAAAGGAACAAAGCCTGGGGGACCTCAAGACACTGTGTGATGGCACATGGCTTTGGGCATTAATTACATTGGCTGGAAAACTGACTGGAGTTGCACAGAGTAATATCAGTGAGTTTACTCTTTAGCCTCAATTCCATATTATTTTCTTCATATAGTCCTCCTGCAAGGAGACGGCCTTTGCTCTTGGCTAGCTGCTCTGCCAGTCTAACCGTGAAGCATTCTCGTCACCAGTCTTGGCATTGCACTTGCCTTTTTTTCTAATGTATCAGAAACACAGCTACAGAGGTGACTTTTCTCCTCCTTGTTACAAACTAAGAGCCCGGATTTGTATTTGAGATGCAATAAATCTAAGTTTTCACACCTGGCTAGCCCTCGTGCTGCCTTTTGATGTGATGGGTAGCTCAGGGATCTCATACACACCCGTCCTCACACCTTGATCTTGTCTTTTCAGACAAGGCACCAAAGATTGTAGGCTGAGAGCTGCAGTGGAATGGGCTTGCTCTTCGCTTCTTCCCTGGACCATGTCCAATTTTCACTGCTTTGGGCAGGACATCTTTCTATTTCATGCTTCAGGGTTGTGGCCATTTTCTAGATTCACCCAAAATGTGTTTTTCCTTCCTGTGTTTGTATTCTTGGTGGTTAGTTTCAGGAAGAAGAATCAGGCAGAGGCAGCCTTCCTTCCATATCTTTAACTGGAAATTCCAGATTCCATTTAAATATTGTCAGTGTCCATTGAAATGCTGGTGAGTTTCTTGCTGCAGGTATGAGAGATGTTTAATCTGCTATGGCAAAAAAACGATTTTTCTCAATTTGTTGTAATGAACAATAATGCATAACCTCTTACCTCATCTTCCAGTGCCTTATTTTAAGAGTAAAATGTCTGTGAAAGAGGATCGTAGAGTGAGGGTGAAAAGAAGGTTATACCTGAAAATATGGTGCATTAACTTCAAAATTCATTTTCATTTGATTGTGAATTCAGGTTATTCAAAGTCCATATGCCTTCAGAAAAGTAACCTCCCTTTTGAGGATCCTAATTTAGCAAAATTGAAAAGCTGTTTAGTTTTGTGCTTCTACAGCTCTCCACTCACCAGTCCAACTGCTGCCCCTCCCCAACAGTTCTTTCCTGATCAAACCCTTTGATAGAAAGAAATGTATTACTTCATACGCACCAAAAACAGGAACTGGGTGAAAATCTGAACCGCTAAAGAGCTTTTCTTTCTAACTAACTAGCTTACTGGCTATTAGGCTTTCCTGGGTTATAAAAATTAACTAACAGTCCTGATGCATAAAGTTGGTCCTTTTGATTCTTGCTACACCATGAGATTAATGAGAATATAAGAATAAATAAAGATGCTAATAATTCAAACTATGAAGATAAGCATAAAAATGTATAAATGTCAGTAATTTATTTTTTGCTTTAAAATTAATTGTATACAATAACTTTATATGTAGCATAACTATGAAATGTGTATTATTCATCCAACGATCCAAATAGTCCTATAAATAATGAAGTAAAAGTATAATGTGTATGGTGAAAGGTAGATAAGTGCAAGAGCTTGCGTAAAGTGCTGATCCTTTAACGAAAAAAAGGTTATCAATAAAAAGTCTTATTTGCTTCCTTTGAAGACTTGAAATTGAGTCATATCATCCTGGGATAGTTTATGGCCCTAGCCTGAAAAATAGGTATATACATAAAGATAGTCTTTCCAACCAGGGATTATAGTCTCATTTGAAAAATTGGTTTGGTGCCCAGGAGTCTATTGCATGGCTTCTGAAGGCCAAACTTCCCTCTGAGTGGGTTTATCATAGAGCCAACTGCGTGCTTGGACTCCCACTCCCTCTCTTCAAGGAGAATACTGTTGCTGAGGAGTTTACCTTGTTTATTTGTGGTAGCAGCTACCAAACAGTATCTCTAGCTGAGCTGTAGGAAAGCCCAGCAAATTTAACTTCCAAGGCTTTTCTGATAGCCTTTACTGTGATTCTAGATGTTGAATTTTCAACACTTAAGTTTCATTCTCCTGTGGGAGAAAAAAAAAATCAGAGGGAAATAGCAGTATTCAGAAAGAAAAATATGTGCAAGGAAATATGCGCCTAGGAAATGATTAGTAAAGGCATGCCAGGAGTTCCTGGAGACTGTTACCAGGATGCCAGATTCTGGCTTCAGAAATCAGTCGATAGATGTTTGCAGCAAAAACGGATTTACAGAACCTTCCTGCATTGCCAGGGTTCATCTTCTAAAGTCTCCTCAAAACAGAGGAATTAACCATAGTTCTGACCGTGATCATCTTTTGTCAGAACAGATGACAAGGACATCCTAAACTGACTACGTGAGTCTGCTCTGACCCTGGTCCCCCTGTAGCTCATCTGTTTACCACACATCTACCTAATACATAGAAACAAACCCAAACAGGCAGCCAAAATGGGAAGACAAAGAAACAAGCCCCAAATGAAAGAATAAAAGAAGATTTGAATGAAATGGAGATAAGAAATTTATCAGACATAGAATTCAGAGTAATAAATAAGTGCCTATCAATAAAAACCTTAAATGTAAATGGATTAAATGTTCTAATCAAAATATATAGGGTAGCTGAATGGATGAGAAAACATGACCCATATATTTGCTGTCTGCAAGAGACCCACCTTAGAACAAAGGACTCACACAGGTTGAAAGTGAAGGGATGGGGGGAAAAAGCAGGGTAGCAATACTTATATCTGACAAAATAGACTCCGAAGCAAAGCCCATAGCAAGAAGCAAAGAAGGTCACTACATAATTCTAAAGGGATCAGTCAAACAAGAGGATATAAACCTGGTAAACATATATGCACCCAATGTAGGAGCACCTAAATATATTTTAAAAAACACAACAACTCCTGGAAGACTTTAAGGGAGAGATTGATAGCAGTGCAGTCATACATAGTAGGAGTCTTCAACGCCTTACTGACTTCATTGGATAGATCTTCTAGACAAAAATCAACAGGGAAAGAGTGATCCTAAATGACACACTATATCAGATGGATTTAATTGACATTTATAGAAGATTTCACCCCAAAGCTGCAGAATATTCATTCTTCTCAAGTGCTCGTGGGACATTCTCAAAGTTCGACCACATGTTAGGACCCAAACTAAACCTCTACAAGTTCAAGAAGATTGAAATCATATCAAGCGTCTTCTAAAGGAAACAGACAATAACAACAAATGTCTGTTCCTGAACTGAACTGATTTACTTCATTTTCCTCCTTTTTCAAAGACTACCAATTCAGATTACATGTAACAGTAAGTAATAATATAGCCCTTTAATTTCATAAACTGGTTTCTTCTTAAAACTATTGTAGGATAATGAGATAATAGGAAAACATTGACTTAAATGGGATTTGGGATCCTAAGTTTAGAGTCCTGTATCTGTTACTGATACACTGATTTGGTTTAGATAAGTGGCTTCACTTCTCCATGCCTTGATATGTGGATATACTATTTCAAGTAATTTAAATGGCTGTTGGTTGTTTTTTTTTTTTTTTTTTTTTCATGAATCTGTATGTGTTTACCTTTTTTCACCCTGATTTATTCCAAAATCTGTTTGAAATGATTTACAAGACATATAAATATGAATAGATAAAACAAAACCACGTCAAAGCAAGACTAGACTAACAGTGGGACTAAATTGGCTCTTTGTTCCTAGAAGTCAATATGAAAAGAAAACTAAAATGGATACATGATCTGAAAGTCTCTCTCGCTCTCTGCCTCTTGCTATGACTAGTCATGAAGGGAGTGGTCCACATTAGAAAGAAATGGTCTTCATTTGCATGCTGCAATAGGAATGCAAGTGCCTCTTCTATTATTTTCATTTAGGAATTTCAACACCGTTTAGCTTCTCATGAAAGTCAGGCTAAGTTATCCTACTGTCCTTCTGCTCCAATGGTGTGACAATTTAAGATGAAAGCTTATCTGAAACTGTGAACTTCAAAATGTACAGCTTCCTATATGACTTGATTATATAGAACAGGGGTCCTCAAACTTTTTAAATAGGTGGCCAGTTCACTGTCCCTCAGACCGTTGGAGGGCCGACTATAGTTAAAAAAAAAACAAACTATGAACAAATTCCTATGCACACTGCACATATCTTATTTTGAAGTAAAAAAACGAAACGGGAACAAATACAATATTTTTATTTGCATGTGGCCCGCGGGCCGTAGTTTGAGGACCCCTGATATAGAATGTCAAGAGGAAACATCACCATTCTAAAAGGTCAAGTTTACCATTTCCATGTGAACAGCACTTACTGTCCTGGCAAATTTTGTCCATAGTTTTTCCAAGTGTCCTGGAATAAGACTTTTTGATGAACTAATTTTAGATAGATGCCACCTTCTATGGAGAAAGTTTCTGTGTCTGTTGGTGGTAAGGACTTTCTCTATTCATAGCCTTATAATCCTGCACTTCACTAGCCACTGTTTAAAGCATATGAAATCAAAAGGTGTAACTAAAGTCTAAAAGCCATGGTCAAAAGGCACTAGTACAGGATTATATTTATGAAAGACAAGAAGAAAGACAAAAGTAGTTAATGAAGTAAAAATTTAAGAACTGAACCAGAACTGAGAAATTAAGTACCCCAAAAAGATATTAATCTAAAATTATTTTTAAAAATTCTAAGAGACTTAAATGAGGAAGATCTAAAATTCATTTATCATATTATAAAATCAAATAACAAGTCATTAAATAAAAATGATGTTTATAAATTATAAAGGATTTGAATATTTAAAACATAAAAAAATAACTACAGAATGGTAATTATTTAAAAGAACATTTCTGAAAGGCAATAAAAAGATAAGCATAAAGGTATAAATCTTCCATATTGGATATTCACCCCAAGGCTGTCCTTTCCTTATCTTGCACTTTGGTAAATACTGTGTAAATAAAATATATTTTATTATCTGCATTAATAAGAGTAACATAAAAACTTTCAATAAAAAAGCAGAGTGAACTATGCTAAAATCTTCACTCTTAAGAAATACTAACTAGGAAGACAGACACAAGTTTTAAATGTTTTCATACAACATTGGCTTTGCTTGTAAACATGGGGTAGGGCAAAAGTAGATTTACACTTGTTCCTATAGAAAATAATACAATTATTAATAAATAATAATACAAGAATTAATTCTGTGTTTCTTGTACTCACAACCGTAAACCTACTTTTGCCCCACACTGTATATTGACTCATGGGAGTAAAAAGTCATATAAACAAAATAGTGGCTATTGTTTTGCATTGGTCTGAGAAACTAGCTACCAGATATTTCTTTTATATTTTTAAAGGGTCTTTTTTTCCTCAGAGTTAAAACAGTTTTTCATCATGTTTTATGTAATTCTACTAAAACGTATTTAGGTTTTTCTATGTGGTTTACTAAATCTCAATTTTAGAATCAACAGGAAAAAGAAAAATTGCAACTGAAGAACAAAATAATGCAAGCATGCTTTGTTTGTTTTGACAAAATTGGTTTTGCCTACAAAGTTATTCTCTCAATGATCAATCCTTTCAAAATTTAGTAAAACATAATACTATTTCAAATAACTAACACTAAAAACATTTTCTGAGATGGTATTAGCATTCTGTGAGTTGTCCATTGGCTTTTGAACGCTGACAGTTCAGAGACTAACCCAATTTTGATGTGTCTTCCCATTAAAGAAAAAAGGCCATACCTGAAATTTGTTAGAGGAAAGCAGAAGATTGCTCTCCAAGGTAGTTTTAAATTTTTTAAAAGGTTAATGCTCACTCAGATTTGTCGTGAGTGAAATGTTTGAGTTGTTTATCAGGAAGGTTTTGAAACGGAATAATATTTGATTTGATCTTTAAGTGAGAAATGGTTCTTGAATCATGAAAAAGGGGCCATTGGAAAACATCAGTGTCCTTAAATTAAATCTTTCCCAGTGGAAACGCTTCATAGTACATTTTCTAATATCATTTTAAAATCTGTCTCAGGGGATTTTGCAGGAGAGCCTAAGGAATGAACACAATGCCAGGACTGGCATCTCAATTACACATTTAAGTTAACCTCAAACTTACAATTTATGAAAATTAAAATGATTTCTTAAATGAAATATCAAGGGATGAATAACTAAGCTGTATACACACATGTGTTAAACACCCAAGTTATCCAAATAAAACTTGAGAATAATATTCAATTTGGATTCAGCTACTAAAAATTAGAATATTAAGTAAGCCTTCTTACACATTAGCTTCCAGTTTTTAAAGAAAAAATGTTTTATTGTTTTTGGCAAAAATTATATATACTTAAAGAATGTAAGCAATACTGAAATTTAAAGAAGAAAAGTTAAATTCTACCACTGTAAAAATGATCATTTTTAACATTAGCTGAACACCATCTCATACATCTCTTAATGCACCAATTCCTTTCTCTCTGTGCAAAAATACAACTAGAAATTAGATGCATAGGTGGATGGGTGGATGAACACATGGAAGTAAGTTATATATGGGAGTCATTGTATAGATGTGTTTTAAAATAAAAAAAAACAACAACTTTAGTTTCATTTTGAATTTCATAAAAGAAAAATTAACTAAAATGAAAATGAAGATATTTTTAGTATCAAATAAATGATTCTTTGTGACAGTATAGTAACTCTTAAAATAATACCTTTAAGGTTAAAGATAGAGGGAGAGAAGAAATAGAAAAGAGATGAAGAAAGGAGAGGAAGAGCAAAGGAGATGAGGACAGCATAGTGTGGAGAAGAGTTTATACATTTTTTTTAGAAGAATCGTTTTTTCAAAATGACCTATTTCATTTTTTAAGTCTGATTAAGTATTTGAAAAATGAATATACTACCACTTTCATATCTCCTCATTTTAATAAGATATATTATTACTTTACATGGCTCATATATAACATTGATATTTTGTTCTGTAACCTCAGATCCCATGGTTTTTATCAATAGTTCTCTATGTGCTGGACTCACTGTGCATCACCAGCCCTTTTACCGTGGATTTCCAGTGCCTCAGTGTTTGTTTTTGTTTATATCTTAATTGGACACATTAAAGGTCTACGTTTTTGTTTGTTTTTCTCAAGTTGGGATTCTGAGCATTGTATCATCTTAATTTATTCCTTTGTAAGAATATCTGCCAAATGCCTTCATACATAAACAATGCCTTGACTGGTTGTGGAATTTTTGTTGTACACTTTTGTTACCCTAGAATGTTGTAGACATTGAGTTTTACTTCTTACATTGAATGTTGTTGCAAATATCTGCTGCAGTTTTTCTTCTTATTAAATGATTTTTGGGAGGAAGATAGGGAAGTCTGGAGAGTCCCTAGGTTTACTAGGCCATGTCTTGACATTGACTATTTGTTATTAAATTTATTTAAAATACAGAATATACTGTATTAGATTCAGTATCTGAGGGGATTATTTTATATTACAGATTTAAAATGTATCATCTCTTGCATTTGCTGGATTCTCAACTTCCTGGATACCAATTAACTTTATGCTGGAATCCTTGGTCTTGCTTCTATATTTGGATTCCTTTCTTCATTTTAATTAATTGCATTTAAAAAATCTAAATTATATATTGTTATATAATGGTGGAATTTTGAGCCTCAATTTGTATTTTTAAGTTTGCAATGGCCATTTTAATCGCATGTAGTTGTTTCATCACATCTCTGAGTTCATTTTTGCAGAATTCACATTCTCAATGTTATTTTATATAGTGAGTTAATTTTGAGGAATTCGATTTTTTTCGATATTTTTTTCTTCCAAATTATACACTTGGTCTTTCTCTCTTTCTTTGCTCATATTGAGAATTCTATAGGGATGTTATATATGCTCTGATAATATATGGTTCACATGTTTACTCTCTCCCCACTGTATCTGAAGTCAGTTAGTTTTTCTTTCAAAGCTGCAGATTGAGGGCAGTGCATTTGGTTTGCTATCCCTTTTCCCCCTCATTAATTTTTTTATTATATTTTTCATTATTGAATTTATTAGGGTTACATTTATTAATAAAATTTTATAGGTTTCAAGTTTACAATTCTATAATATGTCATCTGTATGTTGTATTATGTGTTCACTACCCAAAGTCAAGTGTCCTTTTGTAACCCTTTTATCCCCTCTTTACCAGCCCCAACCCTCTTTTCCCCATGCTAATAACCATACCTTTGTCTGTGTCTATGAGTTGTTCTGTTTTATTTTTGTTCTTAATCCCTTCACCATTTCACCCAGCCCTCCCCTCTGACAGCTGTCAGTCTGTTCTCTGTATCTATGAGTCCGTTTCTATTTTGTTTGTTTACTTTTATTCTAATAGCTTGAGGTAATGGCAGATGGATTTCCATGATTTGTGACTCAGCAGTATAATTTGCAGAGGCAGAATTAGGTGCCAGCAACTATACACCCTCCCTCTCTAACTCTCCCTCCCACCTTCCTTCTATTCCCTCTTTTTTCCTCTTCTTAAGAAGTCTCAAATGTTCAATCTAAGTCTTAAATCTAAGTCTTAAATACACGTCTTGCTTGCTACTCTTGAAGTTTATTGTATTTTATTAGCCTATTTCCTTGTCTGGATACTGTTGGTATTTATTCCTTCTTTGCACTGCCATTATATTAGGTATCAGTGGAAAAAAATTTACTATTATGAAGGTATTTTAACCATCTTGACCCAGAAGTCCTGCTTAATGTTTTAAGTTATGCCCATATATGGTCAAGTGATTTCCCAAACACTACATGTAATTTTTAATGATCATTATATTGCTGAAGCAAGTATGCTGCATGCACTGTGGCATCTTAAACATATATTTCATTTAAAAAAGATTCATTCAATAATGACAAAAAGTTTATCATAATATATTAGGATTGCCCTTAAGTATATATCCCTGATTTTTCCCCTCTGATTATTTTAAGTAGATAAAATAACTTTTGGAGAGTTTTAGCATAGTAAATAGAAGTTGCACTGAATGTGATTTTCATTGAGACAGTTTATCTTCTTTCTCATGTTGTTGACTGATTCATAAAACATAAGCTATTTATTTGCACTGTATGTATAATGAGGCAAGTTTTCTTTTCTTATATGAGCAAGACACAAGCACATGTTTACAAATCTCTTTATGAATTATTCATTTCAACTTTCATTGTTATAGTCTATTGTAGTAGGTTTTTAAATCCTTACACTTTAATCCAGTGGTTACTCTGCCAATAAATAAATTGGCAGTTTATATATCTTCTTTGTTTTATAAAAACAATAGATTTAAAAATTATATATAAAATACCAAGTACTTACAAATATGTTCTAATCACAAGTGTCCAGATTTATCTACTTATTTTGTTGTGGCCTTGAATTCCATCTAAAAAAATCATATTTGTCCTTCATGTTCTTAGTAAGGGCTTCACATATAACAGCACTTTGTAAAGGTGGTTAGGAGTGTTCTAGTAACTAAATTAGTAGACAGTGAATCTATTAAATTAACCTAACATGGGAAAATAAAAGAAGTGTATTGAATCTGAGATTAAAATGATCAAAACGATTAAACTATTTTATATAATTAGTAGAAAACTGTATTAGTATATACCCAATAATCTATGTATCTCTAAAGATTATAAATAATTACCTTAGTTATTGTCAGAAAGTTCATAAAGGCCATCTGAAATTCTTTTCTTTCAGAGGTAAATTAATGCATTTGACTTCATTAAATGTTTTGATATAAAGATAAGTATTGTTTTTTATTTATACCAATGCCATCAGTGGTATAATTTTAATAGAGTCCTTTGCAAAAATATGTTGCCTAAAGAAAATCTGTGTCTTTTAAGTTCTAAACATTTATTTATCTTAAAACCCGTAGCTTTCGATGCTGAACTCTGTGACAATGCCAGCTGTCAAAGACTGGAGAACTAATTTAGCTGGAAATGAATTAATGCTTTCCTTGGCTCACATTAATTTTGTTAGAATTGTGTTTCAAGTATGAAATGTTGGCTCTGAGTATGAAATAATGAGTAACTTCTTTGGGCTCAGTGGAGTAAAATGCCAGGAATGGAAACCATGTCACCTTTGTGACTGGACTATAAATGATGTGCTCTGTGCCTTGCTCAGTAGCAAAACTGTCCTCGGTACAGATCTGATCAGTGTGGCCAAGTTCAGTTTGTAAATTCATCCCTGAAATTATGTAGAGTTTGTTTTGTGTAAATTCTAGAGCCCCGATTTTTTTCTGTTCAAACACTTAGTCGTTAGTGTATGTAATTTATTTTTACTCATGGGTAAACTTTTAATCTTTTATGCAATCATGACATGTCAGAGCAGAACAAATTATGATATATCTTTGTACAATAATATCTGACAGAAATTGCCCAGAGTCAATGTAAAAATGCATTTTGGGAGAAAAGCAATTAACTTATGTTATAATTGAGTGGAGATTTCATAACCTGTATCATTTTCAAAAGATTTTAAAGCCTGATATCTCATAACCATAAGTTTGAAATAAACAATATGGTTTCACTCATTTTATTGGGAAAACATTTAATAAGGTTTTTCGTTCTGTAGCAAAAAATCCCAACAGAGTTCATTGGAGAAAAGAGTAAATCTAAAGTGTTATCACATAGAGAAAAGACCTGTGAGCAGCAGGAAAAACAACTAAAATCTTAAATAGCCCTTATAATTTTGAGTAAAAAAAAATAAAGGTAAATGTAAAGGACATGTTTTGTTAAGCATAGTTCTTCTCAGCCTGAGGAAAGTCTCAGTATTTGTCAACTTGGGATCTGTCTGTTTCAGATATCTTCATTTAACACTAACTGAAGAGATTCTAACATGGATTTGCAAAATGTCTGAATGAAGTGAGAATGACTGAAATCGCACATGGAATATAATGTTAAAATGTAATTGAGTTCACTAAAACACGAAGGGAATAACTGGTTACCAATACTGTGGTTCTTATGTTTCCCTCCAATCTCTCAGAAGCACAGAAGTGCTGAGGTCCTTACCCACATGTGTGTAGAGGGAATTTTCTTCACCCCGTCTTCTGCAGGCCTTTTATCCTTATCCGTAATTCTGCACCATCTGCTCACTTCTTACTGTATTTCCTTTGCAGTGATCTGTATGATGGCTACTTCCTGCTCCCAAGACATATTCCAAAGGCTTTCTGTTTTTGCTTGACCAGAGGTCCTGTGCACAGACCCTGTCAACTGTTCCTCCACAGCACTTTTTGTTTCCTTCTTTTGGGCAGTCTCTGCAGATCTTCGCCAATAGCTGCTAGTTTTCTGGAAAGAGCGTTTCTGTATTTAGTTTGCATCCTTGCAAGTTGAAAAGCTCAGCTTGCCCTAACTGGTTTGGCTCAATGGATAGAGTGTCAGCCTGGGGACTCAAGGGTCCCAGGTTTGATTCTGGTCAAGGGCATGTACCTTGGTTGTAGGCACATACCCAGTGGGGAGTGTGCAGGAGGCAGCTGATCGATGTGTCTCTCTCATCGATGTTTCTGACTCTCTATCCCTCTCCCTTCCTCTCTGTAAGAAATCAATAAAAAAATATATTAAAAAAAAAAAGCTCAGCTTTTGGAGTGTGCTGGGTGGTGCAGAGAGGTGAGCAGACTGTACAGGCCTGTACTCATCCTGGCAAAAGGTTTGGCTATGGAGAAAAGAAATGTCCTGCCTATGCCAGCATTTTGCAGATTTAGAGTCTAAACTGCCTGTTCTTATCCATTGCATATTAAACGTCATTCTCTCCAACTCCGAAGCTAGAACACACTCCTCTCTGTGCTTTTGTTGCTTTGCCTTTCTGCTTTGAACCTGACCCAGTTTCTGCCCTCCCTTGCACCCCCTCCCCCCACCCTAGCTGCAAACCTCAGGGTGCCTCCCAGCTATGTCTTCATCTCTCCTTCAGGGCAGTGGTACGCCAGGTCTTGCTGGACCCTGCTCAGGACCCCACTTCCTGTACCCTGCTCTCATGTAGCATCTAATCTCTCCTCATCTTTGCCTCGGAAGCTGGGACAGAGGCAGGACAAATTTGGTCAAGAAAGAAATTGCTTCCAGATTTATTCTGACATAAAAGAGCATCCCCTGTGCCCAAAGCCTTTTGCTGTGTGTTGCATTATTAAATATTCCCTTTATAAAAGTTCAAGCTTTCTGTTTAACTCTTTTGTGCCTGCCCCTTAGTAGTTATAAACTCTATCTTCTAATATCTACAACCAAGGTGATTGTGGACTAGTCTTTTTTAAAAACAAGAACTCTAATTTTAAATGCTTGTAAATGGCAAATAAAGCTTTAATTTATACTGTCTTCCAATAGTTTCATGCCTGCTGTCTGCCTGAGAGTCTACTAGAAAATGAGTTTTGTGACCCATAAAATTAAATAATCTAGGTTTAAAAAAAGCCTCTGTAATATCTAGTTAAAAATATTTGTATTAGTGTTTTCTTAAAATAAAAACAACATGCTAAAAATGTATCCTTGTTTCCTCAGACATTATAGATTGCTTTTCTATGTAAGATGATTAGATATTTTTATTCTCTAATATCTACCATTATTTATTTTTAATATATTTTATTGATTTCAGAGACAAGGAGAGAGGGAAAGATAGAAACATCAATGCTAGGAGAGAACCATTGATCAGCTGCCTCCTGCACACCACACACTAGGGATCAAGCCCACGACCCCGGCAAATGCCCTGACTGGGAATCGAACCATGACTTCCTGGTTCATAGGTCTACACTCAACTACTGAGCCAAACCAGCCAGACAATATGCACCAATATTGAACAAAATAATTTTGTAACAGCATGTTAGAGGATGATGATATTTACTCTGCAAATAACAATAGAAAAATAACTTGTAGGCTTCATTGTATTACCAAATATTAAGTTGTGTACTGGATTGGTAACAATTCCACAATATTTATGCGATTAAAAAAACAGCCATTAAGAACTATTGCCTTACATAGAAGAATGACCAATTTTTTGTGTGTGTTACAATCTGAAATAAAATTTTAAAGCATTAACAAAAGTTACATTAATTAAGAAAATTAAGGGAAAGGTATTGATAGTTATTGAGTACCTACTATGGGCCTATTATTCTGAAACATTTTGGACGCAGAGCTACTTAATACTCTTAACAATTATTGAGATCCCAAATAGATTTTTGTTTATCTATTAATTGAAATAAAACAAACACATTTTAAATATGTATGATTCATTTAAAAATAAAGATAATAAGTAATGATAATAAATCTTTGATATTGATACCAATACAGTCTCTTATAAAAATGACTATATTTTTAAAACAAAACAAAAAATGTTAAACATGGTGTTGTTTTATGTTTTTGCAAATATTTTTAATGTCAGGGTATATGGAAAACAGTTGGATTTCCATATATGCTTTCGCATTCAGTCTGTATGTTTTGCTGTTTTGACTATTTATATGTTGATAATGCTGTTTTGACTAAAAGAAGAAATACAGGCTTCACACCAATAGGTAATTTTAAAAGTGACGAGTCTTTTAATATCCTTTGCAAATAACTATGGGTATTATTTGGTATTACTATAAAACTCAATAAGTGGTAGTTTCTAAAAAGTTACATACAATATGGAATCGGAAACCCTAACAATTTTGCACGCCCATTAGATCAAAATCTATTGGTCTGTTTTGAACTTCAAATCTCTGACCTGTGCATGATTTTGACTTCATGTACCCCTGAAAATGTCTTGAGTGTCCCATGGGATTCCTGGACAACACTTTGAAAACCACTGTGCTAGTCATTGCAATTGCAAAACAGAAACATGATATACAATCAATCCTATTATCCTCTGATTGCAGATTAGGAATCTTACTCTAATAGAGTGGACAGTGCCTGGACTTTGCAACTTCACCCCACCACTTACCTGCTGTCTGACTAAAATATTCTGTGCACTCCTTGGTATACCACAGTCATACAAATACACGAATATGTCGTATTTCATTTTCAAAGAGATGGCATCAAAATTAATCTCTCCCAGTTTCCTTTTTGCAAGTTGCTCAATTTTGATGGAACCCATTATAAGTGAAAGTTAGCAGAGCATAAATTGTGGGTGCATTTTTTAGTTGAAACCCAGATTGTGCCATTTTCCCCTAATCTTCAGAGTCCTCATGCATTTTATGAAGTTGAGATAATTAAATAAGGTAATATGTGTTAAGGGCTTATAACAGTGTCTGCATTTTATAAGGGTTAGATTAGGCCTGCTGTTTTTTATTCTATTATTATGCATCTTGTTGACCTTAGCCACTCTTGTTTTCTAAGAAATGAGTCAGTTGTACCCTGACTCCCAACCACAGGGGATTTATCCTAGGATTAAGGAGAAGGGGTCCCCTACTCCAGCAATACTTCCTCTTTGAAACAATGGAGATCTACTATGACTCCTTTCCAACTCTAACCATCTTTGGTATCCTTGATCTATCCAAAAGTTATGACATTGGTTTTGAGCAATTATTAAAAAATTCATCACCCAAGGATTTTTTTCCATTGATTTTTTTTTTTCTTAGAGAGAGAGAGTGGAAGTGAGGGAGGAGGGGGAGAGAGAGAGAAACACTGATTAGTTGCCTCTGGCCCACACACCCTGACCCATGCCAGGATCAAGCCTGTACCTAGGTACGTGCTCTTGACCAGGAATCAAACCCAATACCCTTCAGTTTGAGTGCTGATGCTCTAACCACTGAGAAAAACCAGCTAGGGCTCAACCATCCGGTCTAATAAGAGACAAAAGGGGTAATTGACCGTACCTTTGTTACGCTTCCCATTGGCTAATCAGGGCGATATGCAAATTAACCGCCAACCAAGATGGCGGCCAGCAGCCACTCAGCTGAAGCGAGCAGGAGACTTGCTTGCTCCAGTGATAGAGAAAGCCAAGGTTCCTCGCCTGCTGCAGCCCGGCTCTGAGCTCCGAAAGCAACAGCTCTGAAAGCAACAAAGTTTCAATTATAAAAGCTAAACAAACCCCAGATAACTGCTTTCAGCCGGCTGTACCCTCAGAGCTGGAGTGAGCATGAAGGCAACAAAGTTTCAATTACAGAAGGTAAATAAATCCCAGAATAAAAAAAGAAAAAGAAAAAAAGGAGAGGCTGGGAGCTTCAGTCTCAGGCCAACCTGAAAACAGCCATCAGCTCCTCATCCAGGCTGGCCAGGCACCCCAGTGGGGACCCCCACCCTGAAGGGGGTGTGACCAGCTTCAAACAGCCATCATCCCCTCATCCAGGCTGTCCAGGCACCCAAGCAGGACGCCCACCCTGATCCGGGACACCCTTCAGAGCAAACCAGCTGGCCCCCACCCATGCACCAGGCCTCTATCCTATATAATAAAAGGGTAATATGCAAACTGACCATAACAGCAGAAAGACTGGGAAAGACTGGTCACTGTGACACACACTGACCACCAGGGGGCAGATGCTTAATGCAGGAGCTGCCCTCTGGTGGTCAGTGTGCTCCCACATGGGGGATCTCTGCTCAGCCACAAGCCAGGCTGATGGCTACCAGTACAGTGGTGGTGGTAGTAGCCTCTCCCGCCTCCTCAGCAGCACTAAGGATGTCTGACTGCAGCTCAGGTCTGCTCCCCGCTGGCAAGTGGACATGCCCCAAAGGCTGCCAGGCTGCCAGAGGATGTCTGATTGCCAGCTTAGGCCCAATCCCCTGTGGAGCAGGCCTAAGCCAGCAGGTGGTCATCCCCTGAGGGGTCCAAGACTGCGAGAGGACACAGGTCGGGCTGAGGGATCCTCCTCCCCTCCCCCCGAGTGCACAAATTTTTGTGTACCGGGCCTCTAGTTTCTTCATAAAATCGGTCAGTGATATGTCTGTCCCTCATGTTGGTGTCTGCTGTCTATCCTGTAGACGCCATGAATGATGTAGGAACAGGAAATATTCTACGGATATTCCATTACACAAATAATAACAATTCAGGAAAAAGTGGAAGGAAAATAAGATACTGCATGCTTATTGTACAACAAATAGTCTTAACTCTTTACAAACATAATCTCCTTTAATCTTCACAGTGCTGCTGTGAAGAAAGTATCATCCCATTTTACACAGGTGGTTAAGGGTGCCAAAGGTCAGAGAGTTTAAGTAATTTATTGCAAATCACAGAAATCAAAAGGTGATCAAAAGGTGATAATATCTACCCAACTTACCTAAGCTAATTTTTTCCAGAATTTATGTATTATGTTTTTCTCCCTTTCTTACTTTTGCTCTTTCTTTTAGTTTTAAAGGTCAAATCCTATAATAAAGATGTAATATACAAATTAACCCTCATGCCCTCATAAGATGGCTGCCTATGACCAGGCCTGTAAGGGGGTTAGTGAGGGACACCCAAATGACTGAACAAGCAGGCTGCATGGTGCAACCAGGCTGGCAGGGGAGGCATTTAGGGGCAACCAGCGTGGCACGGGGGTGGGGGGGGGAGGGCGGAGGGCAGTAAGTGGTGACCAGGCAGGCGGGCAGGTGAGCAGTTAGGAGCCAGCAGTTCAGGATTGTGAGAGGGATGTCTGACTGCCAGTTTAGGCCCGATCCCAGCAGTTGGACATTCCCCAAGGGGTCCCGGATTGGAGTCGGTGCATGCTGGGCTGAGGGGACCCCCCATGCATGATTTTCATGCACTGGGCCTCTAGGGTGTGTGTGTGTGTATATATATATATATATATATATATATATATATATATATATATATATATAAAATATGGTTCATCATATGACAATCCTGTCCTCCTTTGCCCCAAGGCTACCATTTCTACTTTTGGATGATTCATGTAGCATTTACCTTCATGTCTTTATATTATATCTTTGTATTGCTGCCTCTTAATTTTCAGGTTTAGAAATGATTTTTTAACTTTTCACTACAGAAAATCAGTAATTATGCCCCTTTTTCTTTCCCTGCCCCTGTCGCACACATGCTCTCTTCAAAATTAGTCAATAGATTTGGGTCATAATTTTGGTGTAAATATCAAGTATATATTTTTATAAAAGAATAATATGCAAATTGACTGAACGGTGGAACGACTACTTGACCAGCTGCTATGAGGCGCACTGACCACCTCTTGGTCTCTCCTCCCCCTGGCCAGGAGGCTCCGACCCAGATGGCGAACAGGGAACCGGGGGTGGGTGGCGGGCGATGCGGTTGGTGCCAGGCCAATGTCCCCACCTCGCTGGTCACCCCACACACAGAGGGCTACATGTGATAGGTTTGAGGCTGGTGAGTGGATGGGAATGGCCTACCTCTCGGTCCCTCCACCCTGCTGGCAGGCTCTGATTGCCCAATAGCGATGGGGAACTGGAAGTGGGTGGCAGTGGGGCACGGAGCTGGTTGCTGGCAGCTGGGGAAGATGGCCCTGATTGCAGGGCAGGCCTAGGGACTGTACCCACACACAAATTCCATGTGTCAGGCCTCTAGTTTATATTATAAATGGGTAAATGCTGTTCACATCCATGATTACTGTACCTCTTATGCACTATTTTTGTCTTTCTTAAAGTTAATTATTATATTTTTCATTTCATTCTGATTTCATATTGTAAATTTTGTGCATACTTATCACCAGTTCAATCCCAAAATGTTTTCCACATATCTACATTTTTCCACTAGACATTCTGTAAGGGATGCACAACTAAAATAGTCATCTTTTCATTAATCCTACATTATAAAAGCGTAATATACAAGTTGTCCCCTCGACTGGGTGGTCATCCGGGATTTCGACAAGGGGGTGGAGCCAGCCGGGGGAAGGGAGGGAGTACCTGACCAGCAGCCTGCAGTCGCTAGGGACCCTACCAGTGCACGAATTTCGTGGACTGGGCCTCTAGTTATCACATACTATTTGCCACCTATTTTGATTTTCAGAGATTTTTGAGTGCTCATAAATCTAACTTATCAGTACAGATGAAAGAAATGGCCATAAATATTCATTTTAAATATGTAAATGAAATTTTCATTCTAAGTTAATATTAAAAGTTAGTTATTAAAGTTACCTTATGTTTATAAAATAATATAGTCTACTGTTTCTCATTTTATGACTACAACAAGTTTAAGGTACTTTAGAAGATATTATCCTTTAAATGACAAATTATAATGTCATTTCTGGGTAAAATGATTATGAATCATAGTTACAGATATCCAATGAAATTAGCAGTCCTCTTTAAGTGAAATGCAATCAATTTGCAATATCATACATTTTAAAAATCTATATGTCCAAGTACATAAAAATTGTTTATTGATGAACACACTTGAAAATATACACAAGGACACATTAAAATTAAACTCTCAGCTATCTGGCTTAATTACATGATAGATTTTTCTGGATAGCTGAGTTTTCCAAATGCCTGATGATTATTACTTATAGGTACAGAAATTAGCTTAGTTTAGCCCCTCCAAAACTGCATTACATTCAACCCAGTCTTCCTTAAAAGAACACAGTGTTTTCAAAAGCTCATAATGAACTTTAATTATTATTCAAACTCATATTTATAGCATAAAATGATGAGTGAGTGGCATATGCCTTATACTAAATATTGTTTATATCTCTGCTGTGTGAGTTGTCTTTTTCTTAATTAGATTTTCTTTTGAAGCTCATTATAATTTAGTTTGTCTTCGTTTATTATGTCATCTCTTTTCTTATAATTGATTGCTTCTCTTTAACTGGGTTTTATACCATATAACTGAAATTATTTGATCAGAGTAAAAACTAATAGTGCAGATATGAAGGACTCTTGGGTGAATAAAGTTTGCCAAGCTTAGCGCATGGATTTGTAATGTTTATTTGGGCTGCCCAGAATCTATTTATTAATTCCTAGTTATGACTATATCTATGTATAGTTAAGTTTGCCATGTATCTGCTAGCTGCTAGTTGTCCCTTACATATATATCCTCTCCTCTATAGGAATGGGCCTTTTACTTTTACCTGGGGCCATGGCATTGGGAAGGAGCAACCTTGTGACTAAGCTATGAGCAGTGAGATGGAGGGAAAGTGGGCCATGTGCAGGACATGGCCTTAGGAAGCCACATGTGGCTTTCTGCCACTCTCATCATCATCCTTCTTGGAACTCAGAACTCCCTTGTGGACCAGGAGAGGATAAAGGGCACATCCTAGGGAGGGAAGAGCAGAAAGATGACATTGGAGCCATGGACTAAGAACAAAACGAACTACTGCTCTTTGTTCAGCCACTGTTATTTGGGGTCTATCTTATGTTTCTGCTCATTGATTTTAATTAGTACAAGTGAATAGTCAAATGTATGAAGATGGCATCATCTCAGTTCAAGGTACTGACCAGGGTTCAGTTAAAACCCTGGTAGATTTTATTAAACCTCACCTATTCAGGACCTGAGATTTGAAGCATTGGTTTCTATAGATGGTTGTGTTTAGGTCATTAACTTGTAAGATGATAAATAAGCAAGTAGTATCTGAATGAGGTGTTGATTAGGGCAGGACTATTTTTCTCAGACTTCAATTGAAAATCTAAAAAAACATACCCTAAATTCACATTATTTTGGTCAATTGAAAGGTTTGAAGGAATGACGAACTTGTCTGTGTTCAAAATCGGAGGCTCAATCTTTTTCTGGAAAAGTTTTTGTACCTCTGGTTTAACTACTTCTTCTCCAAATATACATTCAAAAAATAAAATAAAATAAAAATTCCAACGGGAGCCTGGTATAACCCGTTTTTTGAGGAGCTCCAACTCAGTGAGAGGTTTATGTATAAAATAGGTTGTTTTTCTTTAATCCTTGAACTGTCCTCAAACCCTTTCCTAACCGCTAATCATCTTTGGTATGTTACTCAAATTTCTTGCAAATTTGGTTATTAAAAGCCCAGTTCAGGTAAAAAAAATTTCTCAGACTTGTTCAAGTTTTTATTTTCTTTCCTCTCCCCAGCACAGATTTGACCATGGCTTAGGGACCTGAGTGGTAAGGAAAGGGAAGACCTGCCTTTTCATGCCTCATCCCCTCAGGGTTCACCTTCTCTATGACTAGAGGACCAAATGCTGATTCTCTGGTGGGAAACAGTGCAGGCTTCTAAGGGTCCTGCAGGGCCTTCCTGGTGTGAGAGTAGGTTGCTTGGGAATATGACCCTGCAGCCCTCATAGCTCTCACTGTGACTGCAGGGGTTCCTTCATCTAATGGGCAGCTCTCTTGGGTGGGCTACCAGCACATGGAAGTCCTCTGCCCTCCTCAGTGTCCCCATGGCTCATGGAAACACACACGTCCTCCCTAACCAAAGGCTAGGCATGTAGGTGGTCCAGTCCTGCCTGTCCTCTACCCTCCTGCTGTCTCTGTAATTCTTTTTACTCAAAGAAGTCTGAGTCAGGTGAGTAAATCTATTACCCAAGGGGATATTCACCCAGAAAACCACAGTGTGATCGTCTCCCCCTTCTTGTCCCCCTGGTGTGGAGAGGGGATTGCCTCTTACCAGTAATGTAAAAATGTTTACAAGACATAATGACTCTCACTCTGCCTCTGTTTTTTTTTTTTCTTCTGAATTTATTTAGGAGGGTTTTCAATAATCTCTTATTTCTTAAGGATTTGTGGGGGACAGATCTGGGCCCAATTACCAGCACCTCTTTTTAGAAGGTGGGTTACTTACAAATTCCTTGTGTCCAAGTTTGGCATTAGTCTCATGCAACATGCTGTTACCTTTGGTAAGGTGATTGTAGTGGCGACCTCATATCATTTTATACAGAAAAATGTAATTTTTAAACCAAAACACAAATGGGCTTAAGCAATTATATGGTATTTTCACAACAGGCATTTAAAACAAACATAATATTTGTTTTCCCTTGTTCCCAAAATAACTACCTTTAAGAGAGTAAAAAAAGCTGCTATTTTAATGTTTTATTTTGGAAAATATAGTTCAGGGAATTGTCATAACCTTGATAACTGTTATCTTTCTCTGAGTTGTTTTGAATAAATATTATGATACATTTGTGCAATGTTTCTGTGTAGGAATTTGCCAGATGTGTGATGGCATGCAGCCTATAATGCAATAACACAAACTCCTCGAAGGGCAGTAACCTAGAAGTATGTTATATACCAATTAAAACTCTGGAGACAAGACTTCAGATTGTGTGTGTGTGTGTGTGTGTGTGTGTGTGTGTGTGTGTGTTTTAATTTCATCTAGCAAACAACCCAGCTCTAATATTCTGTGCTTTGGTTTTGCTGATGCCCTCTCAAAGCAAAATGCATCCTTTCCAGCAGATCCCAATGAAACTAATGAGTTTAACCTCAAAGATTTTATCCTTCTCAGCAGTCAACTGGAAGCTAAAGTACATCAGAGAGAAACTAATTACAAGATGCTTGCATTTCAGTTATTCTGCATTTAGCATCGCAATTACTAATTCTGTCTATCTTTCACTTGCTAAGTATAGGAAAATGGAAAGCAAAGACCTCCACCCCCAATTGCATAAGCCCTAAATTTAGAGATGAAAATAGTGTATAGTTAATTTACACATTTCTTTATGGATTTATAAATTTAACAATGACAAAAATCATAGTTAATGTTGTTTAGAGAGATTTTTCTGCAATAGAAAATTTAAGGAATATCTTTAGTTGTTTTGAGTAGGCCAAATGCATGGTTCAAATTTAGAGCGTTAATTACATCTATAGGAACTTATATTTTTGAGGGAGGAAGAACTAGGAGAGAAATCATGCAAGAAATCAAAGATCAATTTGAGCTCTTATGATGCAAAGAATAAAAACTGACTGTAAAACCTAGTAAACAATATTTGTATATGAAACAAGTTTGATCATTCAACTCATAACTATAACACAAAAGCAAAAATAATATCCCCAAGATAAAGACAATAAGAACAACAATCTATGTTTTCAATTTAATTAGAACTCTGAAATCATTCTTACTATGGAAAAAGCACTTAAGAAATCCAATTTTATTTGAGGCATGCATACACATAGCTTTCAATAAAAGGCAGCATTCTTGTGCTGTGGAAGGCAAACTAGTCTTATTTAAACAAAGTTTAAGTCCTGTCTGAAATCATTGGCATCCTTTCCTAATCTTCTCATCATTAATGGGAAAATTAAATATACTGCCCTTTGGGTATTGTAGATGAGTTTTAAGTCATTGGCTCTGGAAAAAACCTTAGAACTCATGTAATCAATGAGTCATCAGCTAGGAACTCACAGGCAGCAGTCAAACACAGCTGACCTTGGCCTATTTAGTATTTTAAACATTTGGAAATTTCACATAGAATTCTTGACTCTCGGCTTCTTTTGCAATATCAAGATCAGCTTAAAAATACACTGGGCTTGTCTAGTCATCAGTTGAAGCTGAGTTAATAACTGATCCCTTTAAGGTTTCAGTTGAAACCCTTCCAGATTTCCATAGCCCCCAACATCCCATTGTCTTGCAAACAGCATGCTCCATAATTTGGTAGTGCTTAATCTCCAATGGCACTTGGCTGATGTAGCATATTTTTACAGGTTAGAACATTGAGGTATTATTGGTTCCTGAACTTTCTAAATGATAAAATACAATGTTTAAGAGCCTGGTATCTGGAGTTAGTGTGCATGGGTTCCAATCCAACCAGCACATGTTCAGCTTTGCCACCTTGAGCCAGTATTGAACATATCTGGTGGGCCTTAGTTTCCTTATCTCAAAAGTAAGAAGTAAATAATATCTGCCACATTGGGGTTTGAGAATCTGGATCAATAAATATGTGTCTGAGCTTAGATTAGGACCTGGAAAATGTTACATTTTGTCTAAGTGTTTGTTATAGAAATGAAGGCATAGATTAGAGTAGCCCGCTCAAGGGATTTGAATCCATGTCTGGCCAGATGCCAACCTCAGATATTTCTTATGGCTGTATCCACTGAAGTTTCCCTCTTTGGCAAAGCTATTCCAGCTCCGAGTATTTGAAGGAAGGCTTACGCAGCTTTGGTGGTTGGGATCTTTCACTGCTCTTGGACAATGTGGTCTTTGAGAGTCAGTCCCAACATATTAACGATCAGAGACAAAGTGATCAAGAAAAAATAAGTAGTATTCTTATGAGCAGCATTACTTCTTTAAGTAAGAAATTGTGGAGATAGAAAAGTCAATTATGATTTCCAGCTTCAGGAGGAGGAAGAATTTAATTTTTTCCCATTTTTATGCATAGTTGATATTAATATTTTTAAAATCTAGAAACAGATGATTCATTTAGGCAGGAAAGAAGATGGGGCAGGAAGACTTGCATTCTTTCCCTTTCAAAATATTATTTCATTTGGTTTGGTGATTTTAGTGGGATCTCTTTTAATATTATATTGCATTGGGGAAAATGTTTTTTTCCCTATTCATATGGATTTCATACTCAATAAAGAATAACTCCATGTGATTTTGAATAAGCATATATAATTGTTTGTTAAATTAGATGTAAATGGAAATAAGTTTCAAATATAAAATTTGTATCTAAAATAACTTCCAGTAAGTTTCCACTAAGCTTATGCTTTTGCACTGAATAGAACACATTATCAAATTAATTTCTATATTCAGCAAATTGATAATAACAGCACTTGTAATTTTATTGGGTAAATTGGCACACATTAATAATCTTGCTTCTCATTTTTACCATTCAAATTTTCAAAATTAAAACTGCTTGTCTAATAAAATATTCTCAGAAAAAATTTCACATCCTAACACCAAAATTATTTACTTGAAATGAGGTGATTTGTTTTTATTTTTAATGTGATTAAAATAGTACTAACATTAATAATTAACATACTTTAAAACTTTGGAACCCAGAAAACATGGACTCAAATGCCACTTTCCTATAGACTTTAGTAAGATGCTTAGTTACCTTCATCCTTAAAATGGCAATAAGAATAGCATATCATAAGTGTTCTTCTTGTTGAAAAGCTTGCTTGTGACAAAATTTTATAATACATTTTCCTGAATGTCCTTTTCCATTTTATGTGATTGGGGTTGACTTTATTCACCGAACATAAAACTGGAGGCTCTGTTCCTCTAAAACAATTTTTTTTCTTTTAAGTAAAAGATAAAGGATTATGAAAGTTGTTCACTTGTATTAGTCTATTCTCTGACAAAAAGGGCTTAAAAGTATTTCATGTAAAAAGAAAAATCTTGTATTCAGCAGATATTTATTGAACACATATCAAACTCATTAACATGTGGGACGCCCATTACCCTCCAGTCAAACTAATTTTGTGTTATTGCCTTAAAATATATTTAGCAGCAAGACAGTAGATTTTCATGGAGTGAAAAATATTTGATTGGAGTTGTCTATTAATTCTTTTGACTATATCTCTCTCTTCATAAGACTATCTCTGATTTTTAAACTTGTGCTAAGGCTTTACATAATTATTTTACACTGATTAGAATGATTTTTAATTAAATTTTATAAATTAAGTTTCTCTTACTATATCTTTCATATACATAAATTGCATAAATATCTCTAAGTGTATGGCTCTGACACTTGACTAGAGTTGCAAAGCTTACTATAATTAAGTTAAGGCACTATTTACAGAATTTATAGCAGCCAATGACAGGGACAGGAAATGTCAGGGACAGGAAATGCCTCCTCCTTGAAGATGTCTGTGCCAGTTTGTAACATGTGTTTATTTGTGAAAAACTGTGATTGTCTTGACCAACTATTATTTATTTTACATAATGCAATGGCTGAGTTGTTACTGATAGGGGAAAAAAGAAACTATAGGGAAAGTGAAGATAACAAATGTCAGGAAATATGATTTAAACAGAAGAAACAATGAAGAAAATAATATTATAAAAAGGAAATATATGAGAAGATAAAACAAGAAGTAGAAGAGCAAGCAGTCTGTTGGATTGAAAGTCTGATAATCATATTTTAAGCCTCATCTTTTTTTAATTCCCCTACTTTCTCTAAAATTATTTAGTCTGGATTGCAGCAATATTTTATTTTATTTTTTAAAATATATTTTTATTGATTTCAGAGAGGAAGGGAGAGGGAAAGAGAGATAGAAACATCAATAATGAGAGAGAACCATTGACTGGCTGCCTCCTGCACGCCCCACACTGGAGGGGTGAATTGAACCATGACTTCCTGGTTCATAGGTCAAATCTAAACCACTGAGCCACACTGGCCAGGCACAGCAATATTTTATGTTCTTCTTTCTTTCTTTATTTTTTTTTTTTCTCTCTCTGTAACCTAATGGGAATCCTCTGGATATAATGCCATTAATGCCTGGAGAAGAAATAAGTGGGGCAGCATTTAGTTTAACAGATGTGATTGCTGTGCCAGTGATAGGATAGGGGTAGTGCATTAGCAAAGAGGATTAAATAAGGAAAGTTGAGAAATAATGGGTAAGGTTCTGCTTGCTCTGAGGGAAGTTACATGACAAACATGCCTTCAATTGTTATTTTCAATAACGTTGAAGTAGTAATACTTCAGATTCAACCTTAAATTATCGACTATGAATTCCAACAGTGAAAAGTATAAGATGCAATTATAAGAGCTAAGGTTCTTCACTAAAGAAGCAATATTAATAAAATATTCACTCTTTGGGGAAAATGAGAAAGAAAGTAAAATTATGATAATTTAGTTATACTAGAAACTTGCATTAAATATTCAAAATGCTTATATTACATTCTCTAAAGGTAATTCAGTATGTTTTGAAGGACATTGTTATTTCATAAAAACTCAGCATATATTCTCTCTTTATTCCAAATTAGTAAGATAACTCAGAAATACGAGATGAAAACTCTAAAATTGTATTGGTTGTTGAATAGTGTAATTATAAAGAATCAATACTGAAGATGTCTGGATGCTCATATTTCCTGCTTTACCATATGTACCGACTCTGGGATTTGACTTTCAGGAATGCTGGCAGTGTGTATTTCTTATGCCATGTGACACTGTTGATAATATTAGGATTTTCTAATATGATAGGATACTATTCTTTGTAATAAATGCTGCCACTTTATAAATGAAATTTTGGTAACCATAAAAATGTATGACTTCATATAAATATTACTATTACTGTAGCTGTTTTCTTAAAACATGATCAACTGGAAATAACATGTCACTTCCTCATAATTAATTATTGCATCGCCAGGTACCACCTCAAGTTTTTAGGCTTAACTTATGATTATAAATGCTTTAAAACTATAAACTATGAAATATGGATTATGAATTATGAACTGTAGAATCTTAAATATATCTTTTAAAATTCTTACCTCAGGAGCATTTGGCCAGAATAACATCCTTTTGGCCTTATATAATGTTAATAATTAATAAAATCTTCTTTGTCTCCTAAATTAGCTATAGTAAGTCAAAACATTAAGCTTCATATTTAGGCAAACTTGAAAATACTATTTATATACATTAAACAAAAATCATACAATTTTAGAAAGATTCAGAAGGCCATTACTAATAATTTAGTAAATCAAATATATAGGACCAGATTCTAGTAGACTTCCATTTGTGAAATTCAGATAAAGACATTGTTAATTAATTATTAACATTGATGACTGTTTATTAAATAACTACTAGTGACTTTTGTGGAATTTTCAACTGAATTCTTCAAGTAATCAGTTCATCTATGAATGTGTCTTCATAATTTAATGATCATGATTCACATGGTACATTTTTTTTATGGTGTTGCTCTTCTGAAATCTGAATTTAAAGAGTCATGAGTAATTATGATGATGACATTATACTACATAAATCAAAAGTATAAGCCAAAAGCAAGCTTGGTCCTGCAATGCCTAATATTACAAGTGAAAACGTGTGTGAAGATAAATGCTCCTGGACAGATAGCAGGCCTTGATGACAAACCATCCTACATATCAGTGTGGGTAGAAATGTTTTTCATACTTTCTCTTTTCTCCAAAGCAAAATGGTAAAAAGAACATTGAGTTTTAGCTCTCATTCTTACCAATATTTGTCTAAGTCAGCTGATACATCTGCTAGGCTTAACTGGGATGCTTCAAAGTGAGCCACTGCACATAAAACAAGTGGATTCTCCAAGCTAATCACATGATCCTAAGATCACACCTTACAACAAATGAGCATGTCCACTTGGACCTGTAGGAAACAGCTCCCTTCAATGACCAGCCACTCTTTCTTTTCTTCGCCTATGCCTACCATTTATTATTATTTTATTTTCTTTCAATCCTTATGCTGACACAATATTCCTATGAGAATATGTGTTATTATTGCTATTTTAAGGATTAGGGGAACTAAGTGTCTTACTGAAGTCTATAGGGACATGGGATCCCAGTCCATTCTTTCTGGGTTCCAAAGAGATAGAGTATTTTAAATATTAACTATGTTGATAACTTTTTAATCACGTTAAAAATAAAAACAAACCACCTCATTTCAAGTAAATGCTTTTGGTGTTAAGATGTGAAAATGTTTCTGAGAATGTTTTATTAGACAAGCAGTTTTAGGATTTTTTTAAATATTCAAATGGGAAGAATGAGAAAATGCAAGTTTATTGATGTGTATCGATTTACCCAACAAAATTACAAGTGCTGTTACCATGCATACACTGTATGGGGTAATTAATTTGATAATGTTTCCTATTCAATGCTAAAGAATAAGCTAGATTGAATCTTAATGAAAGTCATTTTGGATAAAAATTATTGAAATTTTATGTCTTAAACATGTTTATTTATATTATATTAATAACACTTGTATAATGTTAGCTTTTCAATAGAAACAATTCCTTTATTCATTTTTTCAAGAAATAAATATGCATTGAGTCTACCAGGCACTGAGCTTAGATGCTGTCTCTGCCTTTAAGGGGCTTCCTATCTAGTGATTATTATGTATAAACATGATGAATTTCAAATAAAAAGGTATTGAAGAGAAAGATGAACTCTTTTGGGAAGGATTCCCTGCATGGCTGGGTCTTGGTGTCTCTGCAGGCCTCCCTTATGAGTTCTGAAACTGAATGGTTTCAATCTACCAAGAGATGATCAGACTTTGATAAATAGACTCATCTTAACTCATAAGAGAAAGATATAAAATCCAAGCAATATTTTATTCATTTTTGAAAGGTGACATTAGGTAATGCCTTCATAGGAAGTGCCTGGAACTTTAAATCATTACTGAGAGGTTTTGGTGAATATATATCCATAGCAAAGGGATTTAGATGATGTGCACAGATGGGTAATTAATTCTTCTACTAGGGAATTAGCTCCAATCTCTTTTAGAATACCTTTTTGTTGGCCAAATGTTTCTGTTTTCCAGATATTCTTAGTCTTTATGGACATTGATAAATAGAAACTGAATAAATGCTTATGTATTTTTCCACTTTGATGTTTAATACTAGTGTCCCACACGGATTCGTGCATATTGAAAGGAAATTAATTAGAAGAAATATTTTATTATCGCTATTCAAGTCTTGCTATGAAAAGAAAATAGAATTCTACCGAGTCTCCTATCTACCTACTCCAGGACTTCTGTTAGGATCAAATGAGATGAGGCACAGGAAAACACTTAACAAACATTTGGTTAAACTGTAAAACGTTTGCATCTGCCTATAAAGCAAGTTGGGTTACTGAGCTGAAGAAACTCCAAGGAGGCTGGCCGCTAGGGAGAGGAAGCCTGGCATTGCTACGTGACGTCATTACTTGGCACCCACAGCGACCATTTCTGGGCTGGGCTGGGCTGTGGGCCACATTTTGTGCCATGGGGTCTTGGCAGCATTGGCTGCGATTTGTTGGGGTGTCACTCCTGGGTGGTGGTGGGGCCTGTGTCCCACTTGGGGGAAACCAAGTGTTGGTTTGTTGGTACAAGGTCCATGGTACCATTTATTCTTAAACTAGAGGCCCAGTACCAGAGGCCCAGTGCATGAAATTTGTGCACAAGTGAGGTCCCTAGGCCTGGCCAGTGATCGAAGCACAAGTGTCTGGCATGGAAGGGCAGGTCCCAGCTGACCTCTGTGCCCTGGGGAGCACCAGGGCCCTGGTCCCCTGCGTGCCCCCCTCCACCTGAGTCATCAGGCCCCCTCCTGGCTCCCTTAGTGCCTGGGAGCTGGGCAGAAGCCCTGCTCCCTGCTGCCACTGGTCCATGGGGTGATCTGTCACGGACCGCTCACCTGCTCCATCATCCCGCTGTGGTCCCACTCTCATCAGGTCCCATTGGGACCGGCAGTGACTCCACTGCCACCCGCTGCAAGCACCGTTTTGCTGACACCTACCATGTTCCACTCCACCCCCTGGTGGTCAGTGCACATCATACCAAGCGCTCGAACTCTTGGTCAAACTCACTGTTGAGGGGACAATTTGCATATTAGGCTTTTACTATATAGGAGCTGCGCATCATGGCAGCTCCTGTGTTGAGCATCTGCCTCATGGTGGTCAGTGCGTGTCATAGTTACTGGTCAGACAGATGGACACTTAGCCTTTTATATATACAGAAGATAATTTACTTAATTTGTTTATATAATTTAATAATTGCAACCTTTATTAAAATATAGTTGGCATAAAACATTGTGTAAGGTTAATAACACTGTATTGTATTATGCATATTTCTTATGGGTTACTAAAACACCATTACAAAACATGTAGGTTAGCAGTTACATTTAAATATTGTCTTTCTCTGGCTATACTCTAATCCTCTGAATTAGACTTGGACATTTGCTTCTGCAAAATATTTGCAGCTTGTGTTGAGTATCCTTGCATATGTCCAAGTTTTCTTTCTATTCATAGTTTTAACTAGTTTGCATGAATGGCTTTTATAAATCGTTTCTCAAAATTAGAGGTAATCAATCAACCCATGATAAGATCCTATAGCCCATGGGTCTCATAAGGCTACTTCTTAATATTAAATGTTCAATCAGCAAATCAGTACTTTGAACCTTTTAATTTTTAAGATAACCTATAAAACATCTTCTAAATGTTCATTATTAGTATTAACAATAATTAGTATTAGTGATATTAGTATTATTTTTGTGCACATTTAAGTCACTACTTTTTTTTTTACTTTCTTTTGCTACGGTCATTGATATATATTCATTAGTAATTTAATAGTTTACCACTATGTTTCTCTTCAAAAACATCCAGATAGATAAATGTGCATGGAAATTCATATTTGGGTATAATGAGATGATGGGATGTTTGTAAATCTTCAGTTGCTGTACTTTTTTTCTTTCTAGACATTATTATTAGGTTCTACCCAACTTTATCCTTTAGGTGGCAGCATTTGAGAACAGTTATATATTGAAAATTGCCACCATTTAGAAAAAATATGTTGAAGAATAATACATTTGTTCAAAAGAACGAATGTAAGATTTATCATGCTTTTAACTGAGATTCAAGACAAGCTCTTATCAAGCATAGCACAGTCTCATCTTTGGAACTTTCCTACTCACATAAGTCTAATCTATTCCCGTAAAAAGTCTGTTTTACTTCATTGTTTTTCACTGATAGTAGGTCACTGTTTATGCTTTCATTGAAGGCAGGGAATCTTCCAAATGGGTATTCCTTAAGGGCCTTTGTCCCCAGAATATCTTCAGTTTTAATGAGTCTTGGTTAATTATACGTAAGTGAAAATTCCTTCTGAAGTATTGAAGATAAAAAGGCATCCTCCTTCTTGCAATTCATTGGTTCAAGAGTATTTTACATTGATGCATAGTAAGAAATTAAAAGGGTAAATACAGTTTAAAACTAATTTACATTAAGAACTCTGGTTAATAGTCCATCGTAGTTGCTGACTAGAGAGTCATCACAAAAGATAAATTTTGTTGAGTAATTGACACTTCAATTGATCTGCTCTCTCACTCCTACCTTATTTTTTAAAAAATTGGGGTCAGGTAATTTATTTTACTATTCAAGTACCTAATGGAGCCCAGGTCATGCATAAGTAGCTTCATTAAGAGATAAAGTAACCAGTAGGATCTATGATATTTAGTTGAATCTCAGCATTTAATTTTTACAGAGGACCATGTCAGCTTTTCCATGGTGACTCTAATTCTTGTTGCTACATAAATTCTCATTCTATAAAAACCCCAAATTTCTTTTATTTTCCTCTGTTTAGATTTTAATATATTCAGGAAAATCTTTTACGGTAACTATTTTTGATAGTTCATTTTCTTTTATCTCTGTGCTTTATTGGAATGTGTTCCAATATTTGTTATTCTCATTTAAGTTCAAAATATTTTATTAAGTGCTTATTTCATTATTGTAAGAAAGACGTAACATTTTAATTAGTTAATTAAATCAAGCTTATATATAGCTAATCCAGGAGATTAAATAATGGGTATCTGTTTATTTTGTCTCTCTAAAAAATTAAATAAATTAGCTGAGGGTGCAGCATGCTAACAGGAATGTAGGAAACCTGACTCTCCATCTCTTCTGTTTACCTTTCAGTGGGCATCGTTCTCAGTGAATCTTTTCCAAGGGGTGTCAAAGAAGGTTTCTACCACCCCTAGTCCGCACCCCTGGCAGGAGAAGCACAGCATGCCTTTTTAAACACATCTAAATCAAATCCCTTCGTTTTCTTCTTATAATTGACTTCTTTAGAATACAGTTATAATTAAAGGCTAGAATGGGGATGGTGTGAAGGGGTGGAGAGGGAAGAAGAAAGAAGACAAGGAAAAGAGACAGAAGGGAGGAAGCGGGGAAGGAGTGAGGGAGAAAAGCATGTGAACACAGTCGGGTGGATGTCCTCTTTCTCACTGACCTAGTTATTCAGTTACTTGCTTCCCTGTCTTCAAAATGTTTGTATTTCTGTGAACCTGCCATTTTCAGATTTTAAAAAAGCCTTGCATTAAAAACCTTTGGTTTTCTGGAGTTCTTTATGTATATTGGCACTGAAAAAATATTAGTATAATGAGAGAATTAAACATTTCGATGTACATCTTTCCTGAGTTCACATTTTGATCAGGCCTTGACAAATTTTAGCTCATGCACTGTCCAGGTCATTTAGGATTATCGGTTGACCTTTATGTTCACTAAAATTCAGAACAAATGAACCAAAGCAGATATTAAGGCTTCCACTTTTTCTACTGACACCTTGACCCAGGTCATTGCGCTTAAAGCATGTCTACCTGACAGCCTAACGAATTGTGAGATGCAAACAAATTTCAATAAAATGGGATTGTGTGTGTCCTAACACCGTTATAATAGTAGCAAGGTATGATCAGACTGCTTGAAAATGTATAAAGCAGAGTGATTTCTAAATCAAGAGGCATTGTTATATTTTCAGAAGGTAAATGTTCTGACTTTTGACTTCCAGATTAGCCCCACCAGTGCCTTGGAATGAGGGCGAGTGTTAGGGTGTACTGGATGATAGCTCAACATCCTGTGATGTTGAATCAGAAGGACAGGCTGCCCCATCCGATAACAACTCCTGCAGCTAAAGCAGGCATGACAATAGTTGTAATGTCAAGATGGCCGGTGTCATCTGTTATACATGAACTGCATTCCATTTCCTATAGAATCACATAATCTCATCAGTTTATGTGATGGCATGTAAGTCAGAATTTTTCCTTAAGTGTAAAAACTCTTACAGTCGAAGCTTTTCTTGCCTTCTATTCATTATAGCTACTCCACTCTCCCCAAAGTATCCCTTCCCATTTTATCTCACAACATTCTTATTTCAAGCATACTAAGTATCTGGTGAAAACCATGATACTTAGTACTGCAGTCATGAAGCTCTCCTAATTCATACTACAGTGTAAATGAATACCAAGTCATTGCTCCTCAAAGGGTTTGCACTTTCTAAGGAAGACATTTAAAGAAGGGTTCTATCCCAGTCAGGGCATGTACAAAAATCAACCAATGAATGCATAAATAAGTGGAACAATAAGTTGATCTAATTCTCTCTCTCTCTCTCTCTCTCTCTCTCTCTCTCTCTCTCAAAAATAAACAAGGGGCCACAGAGAATGTTCCCATTCAAATGTAAAATTGGGGGCAATGTTTCACAGAACACATACAAGAAAAATAAAATTTAAAAAGCCATCATCCTCCCCGCAAACAAATTACTGTAGTTCATCCATATTTGTGGTACGAATATTGGCTGCCTATAATATTCTAGGCAATGTTATTGATGCTTTATTTTTATCGTAAAAATACAGGGCTTAATTTGAAAAAAAAAAGGCCAAGGAATATAAAGCTAATTGAAAGTTCAACACTATCTGTATCAATTTTGTGAGACATTAAAAAGTGAGTGAAGAAAAAAAAAAGATACCTTTTGTATTTTTAATTGGATTTGTATTGGTTGGAAAATATGAGCAGAAACAGTTTTTCCCTCTTCACCAGGCAAGTGCCAGGCGCCAGGAGGGCTAATAGGATGGCACTCTACTGTGTGGCAAATGAATGTGGGGCAAGTAGACTAACACTGCTACAGCAGCAGTTTTTAAACTACCATTCTTCCTAAAATCATTTAAAAGCAATTTGAAAATATGTGTTGATTTTTTTACATGTTTTGTGTGAAATTCATAATTATGTGGTTGATAAAACACAAATCGTTCCTCCTTGTCATCTTTTCTCTGTGTTACTGGGTGATCTCTCTTAACAGCCAACCTATTTATTATGTCCCTCTTCTACTTTTCAGCCTTCAATCTCTGCCCTTTGTTCTAAGGACAGGTTTATCAGTTTGCTACAAGGCTCTTTATGATTTCATCCAGACCCGTGCTTCCAGCCTCATCTGAGATCTTCCCTCTCCCTGCTCATAATTCTATTCATTCATATTTCTTTTGTCCCACCATCACAGCATAGTATATTTTTTAAGCACTCCACCTTTCCCTACTTAATTCCTTCGCATTCATCAGGGCTCCTTTTACAAATAATGTCTTCCTTTATTTTTTATATGTTTTTATTTACTTCAGAGAGGAAGGGAAAGGGAGAGAGAGAGAAACATCAATGATGAGAGGGAATCATTGATCGGCTGCCTCCTACGCGGCCCACACTGGGGATTGAGCCCACAACCCAGACATATACCCTGACTAAGAATCGAACCGTGACCTCCTGGTTTATAAGTTGACGCTCAACCACTGAGTCACACAGGCCAGGCAATAATGTCTTCCTTTCGGAAGGCTTCTCTGACTGCCTAATTATGCATCCCCCAACATTGCATTGTAGCCTCTTTTCATGGATCAGAGCACCTAACACATATTATTGCAGTTGCTTTATCACTTGCTGTTAAGCATTTAGCTCTATGAGGGCAAGGATGAAGTTTGCTTTGTTTAGCCTAGCGTAATGCTGGCACATAGTAGGTGTTTGGTATATGTTCAGTTCAGTAAATATTTCCAGAGTGAACACAGGTGTTGGGGCACGATTCTGTGTAATGCAAAGATGACTAAGACACATTCCTTCTCTTCATGTAGCTCTCCATGTAGTATGTGTAGGCATGTGGGGATGTCATAACACCAATGTTATTATTGTAAGGCAACATTACAGCAGCCAAAAAGAGTCAGTCTTGAAGAAATGGTTATGGGGATTTAGTCTCAGATATCGGAGATCAGATACCTTGACGATTAGAGTTCATTGTGGAACATTTTGATTAGTGTTTTGGAAGGTAGCTGCTGTCTTTTAATAACTACATTGAATTAGCTATTTGGATAAATGAATAAAATATGGTTGTGTTTCAGTTTAAAAGAGTAGAAATTATCCTATGCATCTGTTCTATTCTGGATTAAGTAAAATATTTGATGTACATTTTAGTGTTATCATGATTATAGTTTTTATTGTTAGGCAAGTTACACCCAGATTTTGTGTACACAGTCTGTGATTTTAATAATCCATTTTAATTGCTTGAGTCAAGTCCATGATCCTTTTCTGTTCATTATCGTATCCTCCTAAGTGTGGATAAACTGAATCCATTAGCAATCTTTCGTGTTCGCTTAAAGGTTATTTGACTTTGTCTTATAAATGTTACATTCTCATTCATTTCATAAATAATTCTCTAATGCTTTTTCTAAACCTGGGACATAATATGGATCTTATTTCCACAGAAAATTATGGATATTATCAGTAATTGCTCTATTACTACCAGGAAAAAAATATATTTAGATTGTAGAGTCCGCTGTATTTCAAAAAAATCGTTTGAACTAATGATTCAATATTGGTAATGAATGTAGTTTGCATTCAAATAATAGTTATTATATTTTTTATGTTTCACATTTTAAAAAGGGAGTACTGAAGTCCTCATTTCCTGTTGCAAATTTTCCATGTAAATGTAGTATTATTCTTCTATCCAAAGAGCTACAGATTTTCATTATATTGTGTTAACCATACAGTGGAATGATAATGCTTTGGCATGATTTTTAAAAAGTTATTATTTCAAAGGAAGACCTTGAAAGAATTGCATGCTTCCTTTTTATTGCATCATCTCATTCTATTCTGTGATAATACCCAGTATAATTCTCTAAATTAGAGAGTGGATGGGCTCACCCTCTTTCTTTTCAGTGGCCTATAGACTCCCCCTTATACTGTGACATAGGAAACCTCAACTGTGGTAGTTTATACAAATTATTTCAGGCATTATCTGTACTAATGTAGATTTCCTCCTCTTCCCTATTTTTCCTGTGAAACAAGTTTATACAACCTAAACACCAAAAAAAAAAAAAGGTTTTTTAAATACTGTGATACTAAAGAAGCCCCAAATGTTTATTTTCCTTGAAGACCAATTCACTATGCACCCAGTCCCATGAATGGACATTTCTATGATAGATTTGTAAGGCAGATGTGAGGGACCAGCCTGCAGAGCAAGGAGATGTTCATGGAGACAAACAGTCTTTCTTAGGCATGCTCTGGCACTGCTCAGATAGAAAGGCACAGAGGAGGGATCAATTTTCTCAAGTATTTCTTTATCCCTCATTCTTAATTGACCATGTTATAATTTTTATAATTCTTTTAGGTAAGTGATTAAAAGAAAGATTAAGCCTCTCCTCAACGTACTAAAGTTAAGAATAAATAAGAGATTTTTATAATCTGTTCCTTTGATACACTTACTAAGCTGGTTTTCTGACAAGCTATCATATTATATAGATGGAAAACCTGAGACAAGCCGAACCTGGTTTGGCTCAGTGGATAGAGCGTCGGCCTGCAGACTGAGGGGTCCCAGGTTCGATTCCGGTCAAGGGCATGTACCTGGGTTGCGGGCACATCCCCAGTGGGAGATGTGCAGGAGGCGGCTGATCGATGTTTCTCTTCCATCGATGTTTCTAACTCTCTATCTCTCTCCCTTCCTCTCTGTAAAAACTCAATAAAATATATTAAAAAAAAAACAAACAAAAAACCTGAGACAAGATAGCTTTAAAACTATAGACATCTCAATTATCTACAATAATAGAAGATAAATATGTGAATTGACCATACCTCCATGATGCCCACCAGCCAATCAGGAGTGAGTATACAAATTAACCCAACAAAGATGGGTTAATTTGCATACACAGGCACTGAGTGGTGGGGGCGGGTGTTTGACACATCCCCAGCTGCTCTGGGCTTCTGGGCAGTGTGGGAAGGCAGAAAGGCGGCTCCAGGCCAGAATGAAGGCAAAAAGGCATCTCTGGGCATGAGTGAAAGCGGTGCCAGCAGCCAGGGGAAGGAAGGCCCATTCTTGCATGAATCTTCATGCATAGGGCCTCTAGTTTAATTATAATTAGAATGAATGAGGCTTGAATTCAAAAAAAGAAGTTTTGCATACTTCCTAGATTGCTGTTCTGTCAATAGATATTTAATGATATATTATGAGTAGGAGTGGCAGAATTAAGAGAGAATTTGACAGGGGACTAATAGTGATTGGTTTCAGTCCCTGCTTTGTTCCTCACTCAGTATGGGTCCCAAGACCCATTCTGTCTCTAAAAAAAATTTACTGCTTTGGTTTTCAAAATTTCTAAGGTCTATCTGAGTCTAAAATAGATTTAATTTTTGGAGGCAATATAGATTTTCTATACTCTTTCACTTAGTCAGCAGGTACTTTCTGAGCACTTCTGTCATGCCAGGCCCCTTGCCAGGCCAATGGATAGAGCAGTGGATGAAACAGACACAGTTCCTATGGTGTGGGGCTCAGGTCTAGGAGAAGACAAACATTATAGGAATTGTAGTAAGTGCTGCAGAGGTGTCATGGAGGTGTCAGGGGAGACATGAAGAGGATACTTGAAGCTAAATTAGATTGAGAATCGGGGCTTGTCTCCCTGAGGGAGTAAGAGGTAAGAGCTTAAACTGAAACATGAAGCATGAGAAAGCAGTAGCCAAACGAGGAGGGACACAGAACCAGTGTTCCAGGCAAAGGAAAGAGTTCATAGAAAAGCCCTGAGGCATGAAATTGCCCAGGGACCCAGCTGTGGTCTGAGATAAAGTTGGAGAAACAAGGGGGAGAGAGAGAGAGAGAGAGAGAGAGAGAGAGAGAGAGAGAGAGAGAGAGAGAGAGAGAAGCAAAAGAGTGAGATGTGGAAGGAATGTTTGTAACAAAATATAAAATTCTGAACGGATGAGAAGTTTGGCTTTTTTCCATTTGTCTGGTAAATATTTGCCTATTTAAAAAGGCTGGGTTATCAAGGAGACAATTTTAGTAGAGAGTACACGTGGAATTTGAGCATCCAAAAATGGTTCTTAAAAGGTTTCCTTAGGAGTAGTCATCCCTCAAATTGAAGATCACAGATATCAAGCACAGTGCTTAGTCTCAGAGGGTTTGTAATCCAGTTGGATAGAAAAGGCATGAACATTTCAAAATTTCATAAATATTTCAATTATAGTTCAGAACAATAACAGAACTGTGATAAGCAAGCCATGTATTATTGCTTAATCAATTGAGCAGGCAGTGGTTTATCAGAGGCCTGTAGTGGTCAGGGAATTATTTTTGGAATCTTGAAAAACTGGGAGAATTTGAATGGTCTGAAAAAAGGATTTACGGCATCTCAGGACTAACACAGTAGTGGAAATTATGGAATAGAAACTTAGAAGATGTTTTGGGGTGACTTCAGTTTGATGAAATTATCAGAAGATGGGTGATTTGATTGCCAAGAATGTGGAATGTCTGCCTTCAGAATTTGTACTTCATTTGTTAGGTCATCGAGACCCACTGTAGACTTTGTAAAGGGAAAACACTAGAGTCAAATTGACATGTCAAAAGTACTTAGTGAGAGAGCCCTATTAAAGGGATTGGAAAGAAGTAATGATCCTCATACCTGAAGCCGACAGTAAGAATCCTGGCCTGAGTCAGCCAAGGGCTATAGTATGGCTATGAAAATGGAAAAAGAGTGCTTTTGAAGTCAAATATAAGTGCGGGGGAGGTGGGGCGGATGCAGGAGGGGAGAGGAAAAGACAGGATCAGGTAATTGTTTGAATATAGAACTGAAGGAAAGTGAAGAACCTGAGAAAACAGAAATAAATACCTCAAATTTTGAGGCTGGTTTATGTGATTATTTAACAAACTGAAATGTTTGATGAACTATAATTCAGTAAATTAATAACAACCATATTTTCCAATAGGATATATAGCATACACATCAACTAGAAATGCTCTCTACTTTTAGCCTACATTTTCACTCCCTTGTTCTGACAGTGAGTGCACCGATACCCTCACTGTGGTCAAATACGGGTCTTTTAGACTTGCTAGTACAGCATCCTGGCAACAACCTGTTTTGACATTATTTACTTATCTCTCACTAATGTTTTTCAGAAACCTGAAAAACAGGTTTTCTATGAACCGTCACTCAGTGTGGGTCCCAAGACCCATTCTGTCTCTAAAAGGAATTTACTGCTTTGGTTTTCAAAATCTGAAGTGCAATATTCATTACCGACTGCGTACACCTTTAATGTAACTCCCCATGAGGCGCTCTTCTAAAGGACGTATCTGGGGCATCGATCACTATTTATAATGCTATAACTTTTCTATAACCAGAAAGTGAAAGTGGAACACTTGTCAGAAATATGAACTGTCTCACATGTATACTCTATTACTCTTTATTCAATAATAGCTTTTTAAAATCATAGACCTCACCACAGTTTGTTTCCACACAAATGGTTATTGTTTAATAAACTGTCTACAACCAAAATATCTTGTTTATTTTTAGGCAGTTTTTCAAAGTGCTTTTTAAAATAAATATCTTAACAAAATTAACAGACTAAAAAAAAACTGGAAAAAATTAGAATTAAAATCAGTCATAATCATTTCATCCAAAGCTAACTAATAATAGGTTAGCATCATTCCCTCAGCTTATTACCTCTGCATATGCATAAAATATAAATTTTGTCCCAGAAATGTGATTATATTTTATATACTGAAAATGTGATCATTCTCAATATACTGTTGTATGACCTGTTTTTCTCAACTCATAATTAGTTGTGAATTTCTTTTCAATGAATAATTGTACAGTTTCATCCCTATAACCTCTATGAAATTTTACTTCAGAAAACTTCTAGTTCTTTATGTTTAGATGGTTCTCAGTATTTTATACTATAAATACTGTTGTTATAAAAATATATTCATACTCACACATACAAATGCATAGAAGTATTTTATTGCAACACTGTTTTAATAATACACACAAATACATGCAATATATGCATGTGAATATATATGTTCACACACTTGTCATTATTTTTTAGAGTAAATTTCTAAAAACAACATTGTTTGGTCAAAGCTGTACAATTTTAAATCTTGTCAAACATATTCTCAAACTGCCTTAATGGCAGTTAGTTTTTATCCCCAAGAGAATATATAAGTAGCCATTTCCTCACTCTTTCAACAATAAAAGAATGAGCAGTCTGTTATCTAGAACATATATTATAGGGTTTTCATTTTTATTTTGCCGGTTACTTATAAGTGAACATTATATGCTACTGTTTATTGGTCATTTGTATTTTTCCATTTTGAACTTCCTTTGCATATTCTTCGCCCATTTCTCTCAAGTGTTCAAACCAATTCCATTTTGTTTAATTAGAGAGAGAGAGAGAGAGAGAGAGAGAGAGAGAGAGAGAGAGAGAGACATAGTTTGGATTCCACTTATTTATGCATTCATTGGTTGACTCTTGTGTGTGCCCTGACCAGGAATTGAACCCGCAACCTTGGAGTATCGGGATGATGCTCTAATCAACTGAGCAGCCCAGCCTAGGCCTCAAACCAATTCCTTAAATATATTTCATGATCATCAATCAACTCAAGTAGTTTTAAATGATTATTAAAATAAATAATTTGTTATATCTATTCTTATGTTAAGCAAAACAATTTCTGTGTCATAGCAAAAAAAATACAGATACTAAATATCTGGTGTTTAACATTAACAGTGCAAATTTCACTAAGCTGTTTATTTCCTATCTGTTTTAATTAAAATTAATAAGTGATGAGATTTCCCAACATTATTTTATATAATTTATTTTGCTATTCTTTTATGGGGATAATCTTCATAAAAAATACCTAAGATATATCAAAAGGGATATTTATTGTAAAAACCAAAAAAGTTAAGTGGTAGCCCTACACTTCTCCTAAAGGGAACTTTATTTGTACTAATGTCTGAGCAGGCAGCATAATTTGGAAAAATTCAAAGTTAACATGAATAATACAAAAATAAAAATACCCATTCACACACTTGATAGGTGAAAGGAACTGAGTTTTTATTCTTCTCATATTGACACTCCTTTCCGAGTAGCATGCTTACTGCATGACAAAACAACACCTTTTAGTTCCTGACAAAATCTTAGCCCGTGTCCAGAATGGAAACCATCCCCACACAGCATGATAATTTGAATTTAATTTAAAAAATCAATTTGCAATGAATACTATAAAAATAAATATATTGCTCACAATTCGGGTATTCTTGAGTATTTTCGGCTGAAAATTCTCACAAAAGATGATTTTAACAGGTCAGGGCTGCCATGTAGGGAAAACATTTTTTTTTTTAATAGACGTGCGTGGCGTGTGGAGAAGGTCCACTGCTTGCAACTATAGACGCTAATGGCATACAAGGGGTTAAAGAGTAAGAAAATATATCCTTCTAATAATCAGACAGGTAGATGGAAATGTGGGTATAGGGGAACAATTTGAGATTGATGGGGAGATAAGATTATGTTGGTGTTCACTGATCAATTAGCAACAGAGGAGACACGAGAGGGTAAAAAGAAAATACTTCTGCAACACATATACAACCCACTTCTCAAGTTTTTACAAGATATCAATGACAAAGTGGTTTATTAACAGTTTAATAACTTTTTCATGTATTATTAAGAAGAAATGATAATGGTCTTATATGATTTATTCCATAAATAACAGTTGAATTCATTCATGATCATAAGTTTTCTATATGATTATGGAGAGGTAGATATCAGGAGTGTCTATGCAGATGACCATGGACACTTGAATTGTCCAATAGGATGAATTGTTTTGGTCTCATTATTTATTCAATTTATGTTTATTTGTCAGGTGTTGGACACACATTTTGGGTGTTGAATACATGACAAGAATAAAGCTCTTGCCCTCCATTTACATTGTAATTGGGAGGCTGATGTCCAAAAAACAATAAGTAGTTATCCTATATAATAAAAGGCTAATATGCAAATTGACTGAATGGCTGAATGACTGGTCACTGTGATGTGCATTGACCACCAGGGGGCAGACACTCAATGCTGGAGCTGCCCCCTGGTGGGCTCATTACTGGCGAGTGCAGCGGTCGTGGCGGGAGCCTCTCCTGCCTCTGCAGCAGCACTAAGGATGTCTGATGGCTTAGGCCTGCTCCCTGAGGGCTTCCAGTCTGCAAAAGGGCGCAGGACGGGCTGAGGGACTCCCCCCACAAAGTGTACATATTTTGTGTACTGGGCTTCTAGTCTATATAATAAAAGCCTAAGCAACCATTATGGTGGAATGACCAGAATGACCATCACTATGATGCACACTGACCACCAAGGGGCAGAAACTCAATGCAGGAGCTGCCCCCTACGTGGTCAGTGCACTTCCATAGGAAGAGCACTGCTCAGCCAGAAGCCAGGCTCATGGCTGGCAAGCATAACAGCGATGGCGGGACCGTGAGAGGGATGTTCCACTGTCAGCTTAGGCCTGTTCCCCACAAGAGGATGCAGGCCGGGCTGAGGGACCCTCTCCCCCAGTGCAAGAATTTCATGCACTGGGCCTCTGGTAAAATATAAGGAAGGATGATGATAAATGCAGTGAAGAAAAATAAAGCACAATAAGTACATAAAGAGAAATATTGTGGCATAGCTGGTTGGTAATTATCACTTTTGGAAATGACACTGAAGCATGGTCCTAGGAGAACTCTGCAAATATTTGGTGTGTGGAGCTTTTAAGGCTGAGATAAGAGCAAATGGGGAGGCCAGCCTTAAGATAGGGGTGTGCTTGGTTCTTAACATGTTCAAGGATTATTTGGAATCTATATTACTTCCTCATTTTCTTATTGATTTAATGTTTCACAGGTAATATCAAATTGATTAATTGGCCAAAATAGATAGAAAGTAGCAAACATAGAAATTATGTTCATTAAGGTATTTGCATTGAGACACACTGATTTTTTTTTTTTTTTTTTATGTTAGAAATGACCCCATGTTAAAGGCTGATGGAGGTAGATGTCAGGAAGAAAGGAAAGTGGGGTCAATTAGAAAAGTTAAGATAGTGGGATAAAAGTATTATTTTTAGTGTATAGATTTCAAAATATTTTAGTGGTGTGACTAATGTATAACCTGTGTAGTCTAAATAAATTAACATTGTTCTGCTTATCCAAATGTTGAAATTGAGACTTAATTTAAGCTCAGCATCTTGATTTCCATATTTAAGTTATAACAACAACAACAACAACAAATAACAAACAACAAAGTAGCATCTTAGAGCAATAACTCATCCAAAAGTTGTATTCACATTTGGCTCCCAAATTTTTATTAATGGCTAATCAACCCGAGACCATGAGCATATTTGGTGGCACCTAATGTAACCAGTTGTATGTGATGTCCATATTTTAGACTATGTGCTGTTTGTTGTTCCATACTGATATCAAATAACTGTTACTGACACCTAAATGAGTAGCAAGACCATGTCATGGAGCATGGAACTTGTCATTATCGTTTGCAGATTAAATGAAGTACAATTTACATATAATTTTGTATCTACATATATATTGTAGATATATAATTATATATACATAGTATTAAATTTATATATAGATATAAATAGCAAGTACTATTGTAAAGATCTCTACATGGCCATCCACCAGTTATGAATTTAAAATAGTTCAAGTGATTTCTCCAAATGAAACTTCAATGGTATGTTCTGTACATTTTATGATGTAAATAATGAAAGTATTTTCTTCTGGAAATCTCTTCTTCCAATAAAGTCCTAAGGAAACAATAAGGCGCTTAAAAGTGTCAGCCTATCTGTTTTTTGTTCTGTATGCCACCCATCAAGAAAACCATGCTGTGTATCCAAGAGCAAATCGTGACTTTTGCATCCTCAGGCATTCATCTTGGGCTAAAGAATTTGAAAATTGAAATCTTGGCAGAGGTTGACTTCTCGGTAAGTACAGGCACTTGAGAATTTCACATATGATGTTCAATTTATCCTTTGCAAATGCTTTGCCCTGACAAAACAGAAAATTTTATGCTTCTTTTCACAGGTAAGAACACGCCATCTGAGTAACCCCAAGTGACTGAAGACTTCAGTTCTCACCTGCAAACTTTTAAAAAAGAAATTGTTATACCATACTTGCTAAATTTTAAAAAGACATTAGACTTATTCTGATACCTACATAAATCAAAGCAGAATATATATATCTTTACAGCTGCAATAAAATCTGTAATAAATTTGAGGATATTTGCATTACTTAATTTAATGTGATAAATATGATTGACACTGCCTTTGATATTAATATGTATACACTTATAGATATTACAAGGTACAAAACATTAATAAACTATAATACAAGATGAAAAATTGTAAACTCAAGAAATAAAGGACATTAAAAAATTGTACTTGGAATTAAAGAAAATACTAAGTTTTGAATTTAAAGAATGGCTTAAAAAGAGCAAGTAGCATTTATAATGGATCTTAAATAAAAGTCCATAAAAATCCATAAAGTGGAGATGTCTTGCAGATGAAAAGGGAATAGCATAAGCAAAGTTTGAGGGTGCAATGCATGGGACAGGTTTTGGACTAACAAACAAGCTATGAAAAAGAGTAGGTTACAGAAAAAGTGGAAATCTGACATTATTTTTATAGCCTGGGAAAACAGTATGTATCTTTAAGCAACATGTATCTTTGAACCCCTTACTTGAAACTTTACTCTAGGGAGATTAATCTACCAATGCTGATTTGGAATGGATTTATCAGGGAAATTATAATAATAATCTAAGCCAGTGGTTCTCAACCTGTGGGTCACGACCCCTTTGGGGGTCAAACGACCCTTTCACAGGGGTCGCCTAAGACCATCCTGCATATCAGATATTTACATTATGATTCATAACAGTAGCAACATTACAGTTATGAAGTAGCAACTAAAATAATTTTATGGTTGGGTCGCAACATGAGGAACTATGTTTAAAGGGCCAGAAGGTTGAGAACCACTGATCTAGGCAAAAATTAATTTGGCAATATTTGAAATTAAAGTAGGTAAGAGACAGTATGAAGGTAGATTACCTATGATTAAGCAACGATTGCATGTCTGCCTGAGTGAGAAAGGAGTGCACATCACTTAAAGCTCGTGACTAAGACATTACCAGTGTCATTAATAAAAAAATAGAGGGGTCAGGATAAGTAAATGGTCATGAAGAAAAACAATGCATTTATGGGCACCTTGAATTTAAGTTGCCATCAAAACAGGTTTGTGAGGTTGACTGGAAAGCTGTGTCTGGAACAGAGGGAGAGAAAAGGGAAGGGGAAGTGCTGATGGCAAAGGAAGGCATAGAAGTGGAAGAGCCAAGAACAGGAGGAATGAGAATGAGGAAGCCAAGAGCCATCACACAGCTGGCGGAGCCTACTGGAAGGTGCAGGATTTGAAGAATGGAGAGGAGGAAGGCATGGACAAGCCGCTGTTCCAGAGCAACACTGCCTGGGAGAGCGTCCCTGCACCCATGGAAACGTTCTGTCTTTGTGCTGGCCAGTATTGTGGTCAGCAGTCACATGGGATTTTAGGAACTGAATTTTAAATCTTGCTTAATTTTAATCAGCAGTTTATGTTTGAATAGTCACATGTGGCTGGTGGCTACTGACTTGATATAAAGCATTACAGAAACTTTTAAAACACTCTGATCTCACTACCAAGTGACATCCCTAAAATATAAATTGCAACCTGTCCTTCGCCTACTTAAAATTCTCCAGTGGCTCTTCAGTGCCTGGGAATAGGATTCAAACTACTGAATCATGGCTAAAAGAATTCACTCTCAACCAAAGCTTCAGCCACATCAGCCAAGTTCCTTCAACAGGCTGATCCTGTTCCCAGGTCAAGTCCTTGGTCTTTGTTTCTCTAATGCATCCTTCTATTTCTTCCTGCTCTTTACATGCTTACTTTTTAAAAGTCTTTCAGGTCTTTCATTCCTCAGAGAGGTCTTCCTTGAGCTCCTTTTTCCAAATCAGCCAGATTGCCCTATTATTATTATCCTACGCAACACAATTTACTTTCTTTATACCACTGATTATAATCTGTACTCATTTATTTCCTTCAGCCTCCCTTACTGGACTAGAATTCCTTGAAGGCAGGGATCATGTGTGTCTTTTATTTTTCACTAGAGGCCCAGTGCACGGAATCTGTGCACAGGAGCGGGGGGGTCCCCTCCGCCCAGCTTGCGCCCTCTCTAGTCCGGGACCCCTCGGGGGATGTCTGACTGCTGGTTTAGACCCGATACTGGGGATCAGGCCTAAACCGGCAGTCAGACATCCCTCTCACAACCTGGGACTACTGGCTCCTAACTGTTCATCTGCCTGCCTGCCTGATCACCCTTAAAAGCCCCCCCTTGCCAGCCTGATCACCCCTAACCGCCTCTGCCTACCTGCCTGATTGCCCCTAACTGCCCCCCTTGCCGGCCTAATCACCCTCAACTGCCCCCCCCCCAGCTGGCCTGGTGGCCCCCAACTTTCCCCCCACTAGCCTGGTCGCCCCTATTGCCCCCTCTGCTGGAGTGGTCGCCCCCAACTGCCCCCATGCTGGCCTGGTTGCCCCCAACTGAACCCTCCCCCCCGCTGGCCTGGTTGCCCCACGCAGCCTGATGTTCAGTCATTTGGTCATCCCTCCCTAACTCCCCTACTGGCCTGGTTGCCCCACGCAGCCTGCTGTTCAGTCGTTTGGTTGTCCCTCACTAATCCCCTGCCAGCCTTGTTGCCCCACACAGCCTGCTGTTCGGTTGTTACTGTGACAGTGTCATGGAAAATTTGCATATTTTTCTAATATTAGTATAAATACCTATTAGAGTGTCTAGCATATGGCATGTGGGCAATAGTTGAGTGTTGATCAAATAACAAAAACACTGCCTGCTGAAAGAATATGTAACTACAAAATGGAAGTTTTCATAAATAATTTAAAAAAATCTTTTATTGTTTTCAGAGAGGAAGGGAGAGGGAGAGAGAGAGAGAAACATCAATGATGAGCAGCTGCCTCCTGCACACCCACCACTGGGGATGGAGTGCACAGCCCAGATATGTGCCCTGACCAGGATTCAAACCATGACCTCCCAGTTCATAGGTTGATGCTCAACAACTGCACCACTGGCCGGGCTCATAGATAATTTTTTGTTGTTGTCAAATGACTACATTTCAGCAAATAAAAACTCAAAGAAATGTATACAGATTGGTAAAATATATTCCTTGAATAGTAAATTTAACCAGAAGAAACTAAAATAATATCAATTGAAAGACAATTTGGAGAGTGGGGAAAGAAGTTGCATAACTCAGTGGGGAAAGAAGTTGCATAACTAATCTATACTAATAAAAACCCTGGGTGTGTAACATCACAGCCAGAAATGTGACCAAGCAGAAGGAAGTCAGTCCTGCAGGGGTTGTCTTGGAAACGGCAGCACCCTCCCCCCAAGCTGTTTCCTGGAGCTGTTTCCTATAAGGGCAGGGTTTGAGGCAGGAACCCACCCTCAGAGTGTGGAGGCATATCTTTTTAAAGTGTGCTGCGCCAACACTGCCAAGGGTAAACCTGAGTGGGGGCGCCTGAAAGGCTTAGAAAAGACAGACAAGAGAATGAAATCTGGGTCTCGGTGGGACGCTGCTTCTCTGAGAGACAGCGACCATGCCCACAGCCATGCTTTATTTTATAGCAGATGCTATGAGGCAAAGTAAGGGTGTGACCAAGACGTTTACAACATTCTCCTGGGTTTCAATCCTACTCAACTACATGCACCTGAACTCTATCAAGCCTACATCACTCAAGCACATGGGGCCATGTGTTTGGACCACAGGATCAAGATTACAACTATAGCTGTTGGCTATAATTGTGCTGGGAGGGCCCTGCCTTCCAAGCTGGGACTTGCACGTGGCAATGAGAGGACTGTGCCCTCTCATCAGTCCACAATAAAGTTTTAATACATTATATTAGAGGTTGTGGTGGTACTGTTTTACCCACAGCGTCTACAGGAATTGCTGCAAATTTACTTCTCGGTGGAAGAACCTTTCATTTCCAATATAAATGACTAATTCCATTAAATGAAACTTCAATTTCTAGACTTGATATAAACAGTGAACTTGTTAAAACTATTAAAAAGGCCCAACTTCTCATTATTAATGAATGTATCATGGCATCCAGTCATGCTATAAATGCCATAGACAGATTACTAAGAGAAATTATGAATTTGAATGTTGTATTTGTTGGCAAAGTCCTCCTTCTTGGAGGGGATTTTTGACAATGTCTCAGTATTGTACCACATGCTATGGGATCGGCCATAGTACAAACAAGTTTAAAGTACTGTAATGTTTTGGGATGTTTCAATAAATTTTCTCTTAAAACAAATATAAGATCAGAGGATTCTGCTTATAGGGAATAGTTAGTAAAGCTTAGAGATGGCAAACTTGATAGCAGTTTCATTTAGAAATTGATATTACTGAAATCCCCTGTGAAATGACTTGTAATGGATCTATTATTGAAGCTACCTTTGGAAATAGTATATCTATTGATAATATTAAAAATATATCTAAACATGCAATTCTTTGTCCAAAAAAATGAGCACGTTCAAAAATTAAATGAAGAAATTTTGGATATACTCGATGGAGATTTTCACACATATCTGAGTGATGATTCCATTGATTCAACAGATGATGCTGAAAAGGAAAATTTTGCCATCGAATTTCTTAATAGTATTACTCCTTCAGGAATGCTGTGTCATATATTAAAATTGAAAGTGGTGTAATCATCATGCTATTGAGAAATCTTAATAGTAAATGGAGTCTTTGTAATGGCACCAGATTTATTATCAAAAGATTACGACCTAACATTATTGAAGCTGAAGTATTAAACAGGATCTGCAGAGGGAGAGGTTGTTCTGATTCCAAGAATTGATTTGTTCCCGTCTGACACTGGCCTCCCATTTAAATTAATTCAATGACAGTTTCCCGTGATGCCAGCATTTGTGATGATTATTAATAAATCACAAGGACAAACTCTAGACAGAGTAGGAATATTCCTACCTGAACCCGTTTTCGCACATGGTCAGTTATATGTTGCTTTCTCTCGAGTTTGAAGAGCATGTGATGTTACAGTTAAAGTTCTAAGTACTTCATCACAAGGGAAATTAGTCAAGCACTCTGAAAGTGTTTTCACTCTTAGTATACAGGGAGATATTAGAATAAGTTTAATTACTTTATCAGTCATTGTTTGCATCACTGTTGTTTTTATATCATGTTTTTATTGTTTTTATATGTTTTTGTTTTCATGTTTTTGTTTTTATATCATGCCTCTTTTGTTACTGTTTATTTATTAATAAATTTATATATTATTTTCATATATATTTTACTAATTTCCTTTCATCTCTGACACTTGTATTATAGAGAAAGGGCAAATAGCAATATTAAAATATCTCCGCTAATTAATTCCCTTTTAATGTGCATGAATTTCGTCCATTGGGCTACTAGTATACTTCATAAAATAGCCTCAAGTCTAGAATTCTCAACTTGTCTTAGTTCTAAGCAGCTTCTTCATACACCAGAGGAATATTTTGTTTCTTAGCTATTCTTCTAATGCCTGCCTCTGATATTTTTCTTTGAAGTTCTAAGACCCTTGAAAGCACTGGAAACTTTTCACTTAGGATTTTTTTTTTCTTGGAAATGTTAATAATAATGGAAGGTAGACACTACTATTATTACCATGTAGAAAACAAAAAATAAATCTGTGGTTTCCATATTGTCAGCTTAATAGAGAAAGGATTTGTTACAGCTTGGGAATATATAGAAAGATGGACAATTTATCACCCAGATAAATAGTTGTTTACTTTCATTGTATGAGTGAAATAAGCAGTGGCCTGTTGAACAGCATCCATTACTTAAGTAATAAGAAAATGACTTTTTCATATAATTTTATTTCACTAGGAATGAAACTGATGGTGCAACATTTTTAAGTTTTTAAAATGAAATACCTTTGTCTAAGATAAATCTTTAAAAATTAAACATAAATATAATTACTTATATGAAAAGCAGTATTTTTCTTTAGAATTTAAAATAGGGGTTTGTAGCTACTCATAAAGAAAAAGAGGAAACCTTCTCCAAGATAACCAGCTGTTGGGTTTTTATTTTGTTGTGTTTTTTTTCTGTGTTATGCTTCCTATTCCACTGCTGTCATGTTTTAAACAGTATAAAAATAGTTCTGGTCTATTTGGCTCAGTGTTTGGAGCATCAGCCCATGCACTGAAGGGTCTCGGGTTTGATTCCTGGTCAAGGGCACTCGGTTGCATGATCAATCCTTGGCCCTTTCAGAGTGTGTTTGGGAGGCAGCCAATCGATGTGTCTCTCTCACATTGATGTTTCTCTGTCTCTGTCTCTCTCCCCCTTCTCCGTCCCCACCACTGTTTCTCTTTAAGAAATAAAATAATAAAAAAAAGGAATGGGAAGGAATGTGGAGAGAGAAAAAAAAAAGGAAACCATATAACTTAATGCACTAGTATAAAGTGATTTTTATGTCCAAAATATGAGTTAAATGAATGTTGTTTATTTTAAAAATTAAGTTAAGAATTAAATCCCATGTATTTAACTTTTTATACCAATTCATAGTCTTTATAAATTCCAAGGGAAATAAAGTTGGAATTTAGAAACAGATTCTAATTCTAAAATTAACTTTATTCGCATACTTATATATCTTCCTTCATTTGAAACAGTCCCATATCCTAATGGGTGATTACAAAAGTCAGTTTGAAAAGCTTAAAATTTCTTAGATAATATAAGTATAGATAATATATGTGATTTATTTTTAAATAATATTTTAATAATAGACAAATTAAGCTTCTAATATAAAATATAGTACAGCTAAAATTCTCCCCATATTATAATCTTATGAATAATACTATAAAATAAATTTTTAATGAAGTTTTTTCCTAATTCTTGCATAGTTCCATTGAATTAACCATAGTCACTCCATGACCTATTATTTAGTAGGCAAATCCTATTAAATTAGATAATCATAAAACCCACCCATGTAGGAATACTGTACTTTCTAGCTAATGTCCCACATTAGCTAAAGAAAGCAAAGTGGGCCTTTGTTTTAGTATTCTGCATGAAAACTTGGGGCATAAAAAGGAAACACGCTGTTTGAGCTATGTAAGGTTTTTCTAATATAACTGTTGAATTTTCAGTGTCTATTCTGGGGAGTAATTCCTGTACTATGTGAGTTACACAGTTTATAACATTAATTTCTTGCTAGACTAAGCCTACTTAGGAAGAGAATTTCAGAATTTAAAAGGAAGATGACTCAAGTGGTGAAAATTATAGCAAAAGATTGTGTGTTTCCTTTATCTGTCTCCCTTGCCTAAAGGAGAATGTTAGAAAGCAGATAATTACCTTGTGAACTCATGTTGTATACACAGATGGGTTGGTTAGTATGGGGGAAAAATGCACTAATGGCCTGTGAAATGCAGATGAAGTAATTACTTAGATAGCTCCATCAAAACACTAACTCATCCTGATCTCAAAAATTTAAATGAGTCTAAGGAACATGTGGTGAGCGCCTGTAATTTTGGCATAAACTTTTCACTTCAGATATAAGAGTTAAGATACAAGCTTAATTTGCTACTTCGAATAACTATTAATTCATTTGCTATGTGAATTAACTTTTTTTAATTTCAGCATACAGTGAATATAATCAGACAAAATTCCATTTGTCATTTGGTAATCTGCATGTTTTAAGTTATTGAAAGCATTACTTTGGAAAAACTCACACACAACATGGTGCCAAAATTAAATGGTGATGGAAGGAGACTGGGTTTGGGATGGTGAACACACAATGCAATATAACGATGACATCGTATATAATAAAGAGGTAATATGCAAATTCACCCTCACTCCATCACACCATCACAAGATGGCTGCACCCAGGTGGAGGCAGGGTTCCCATAACACAAGATGGCTACACCCACAGTGGAGGCGGGGTTCCCGTAATGAGTGATCAACAGGGACCTGAGGCTGCATGGCGCCAGGCCAGGGCAGGGGACCTGAGGCTGCGCCCCCCACCCGGTGGGGCTTGACGGGAGACCTGAGGCTGTGTCTCCTGCCTGGCAGGGCTTGATGGAGGTGCGGCCGGCCAGGTCTGGATCTCGCCCAATAGGGATGGGGCTGGCCGGGTCTGGGATCCTGCGATTTTGAGGTGCATGCAGGTGGGCAGGGACTTTACTCTGGGTCCCACAGTGTGCCCCAGACTCTGACAGGAGGAAGATTTTCATATACATTTTACTAATTTTCTTTCATCTCTGACACTTCTATTATAGAGAAAGGGCAAATAGCAATATTAAAATATTTCCTCTAATTCCCTTTTAATGTGCAGGAATTTCATGCACCGGCCACTAGTATTATATAATTGTACAAGTATCTGGAGCATATATAATTTTATTAACCAATGTTACCCCAATAAGTTCAATAAAAAATTAAGATCTCATAGGTAAAGAGTGTTAATGAAAAAATAATTTCTGTTGTATTAAACACAGGAAAAAAATTTAGAAGGCATTTTCTTCTGAAACAAATATTCATTGGAATAATAATCCTAATCCAGACTCTACTTGTTCTCTAGTTCAGAAAATATTCCCTTGGCTTCACAAGCTGCTGAATCTGCTGAGATGAATTTTTTCTAAATTCAATTTTGTGCAGACACTTCCTTTCAAAGGATTTGAAGCAAGTCATACTGACTTAAAATATGTCTTTTGCACTTGCCTTTTCCTTTGTTTTATTTTTACAAGTCATGTGGAATGTGTATTTAGTGTCCAGGATTTTGCAAATGTTTGTGATGCTTAAGAGGAAGGACTTATTTCTGGGTCTGGGGGTAGAATTGACTTCACCAAGAGGGTAAAATTGAGCAGATCTGTCTGTGCCCCACCCCATAGATCTGTGTGGGCCCTGCAAGATGGGAAAAGTACAGCACTTGTCATGTGCTTCTATTAAGGGAATACACTAAACTTCTCATGCATTAAAATACTTCATATCTTTAAATATGAGTATATAAAGTCTTGCTCTCTTAAAACTCCCTATTGGTAAGGCTTAATGTATTACGCATTATGCTTCCTAGTGTTTTCTGATGACTAATCACCAAATAGCTCGTTAAAAATACAAAATATCAAGACCCAAAGCAGATAAATGAAATCTAGTGCCTAGAGTTGGGAACATAGGAATTTCAATGATGTCATTTTTCTGCTGAATGTATATATTCTTAGAGGAACAATTTATGTTATTAGCAAACTGGTCTGCACTAGCAGACAAAAACTTAAAAGTACTAGTTTTTATAAAGAAAACATACAATTATTTGTTATGAAAAGAAATTATGGGACTGGAGGTGAAAGACAAAACAACTAGAAGTGGTATATCTTTGTATAGGCAACAATTTCCTATGAGGAACATAAAGTTCTGATATAAGGGCAAGAGCCAAAATCAATGTTAGCATGGCCTTTCAGTGGACTGAAAGGTTACTGGAAATAGAAGCTTCTCTTAAAAGGAACATAAACAATAATATACATAAGAAGGAAAGGGATTCAGGTACAAGTAATGCTTGAAAGCTATACTTCTCTTACAGCTTGTTGACCTTACAGCCAATAATCACATGAGTTGATAAAAAAGTATGTAAAAGAAATTGAAAATTTATAATACCTTCTGAATGTCTCCTATGCTCCAAGAAATACTATATAGAGTGAAGACCAGATGAAAAATCCAAATTATCTTGGTGTCATGGTCAGAAATTGTCATGAAGGGTAGCAAACATTTCTTTTTTCCTTTCAGTCTGATTTTTCTCAGCTATTAGAGAAAGGGGGAAATAACTAATTGAAAAAAATATTGATGGTATTAAAGTTATGAAGCAAACAAAAAATGCTGAGTATAGTTTTGCTTTAGTCAAGAAACAGTTTTTTTTTATTGAACTTTTACCTGCCTGTTTTAATTAATCGTACTTGCAAAGGTAAAATTCACAGGTGTGTAACATTAACAGACACACCTGTTTCTTGCTGGGGAAGCACAAAGTGTGTAGGCAAAGGGCAGAATCAGGGGGAATGAGCATGGAGATGGGGAGCGAGCATGTGATATTTCACTAAGAATTTTTAATAGAAGGAATATTCAGTATCATCACCTGATCCAATCTTTTTTTTTTTTTTTTTTTTTTGGTTTAGTGTCCTGACAAGGGTTGGGGATCAAACCAGCAACCCATGTATGTGTCCTTGACCTGGGAATCGAACGTGTAACCCTGCAGTACACAGGCCAGCACTCTAACCGCTATGTGACACCAGCCAGGGCCAAGGCACCTGATCCAATCTCATCATCAAATATAAATATGCCTCTCTGCTAGTCTAGGCACCTTGGTTCAGCTGTCACCTCTAACACTCTTGCCAAGGAAAATGATTTCTAATACATGATTTGTGGGATCAGAGCCTATAATTTTAAAAAACAAACATAAGAAGCAAAAAACTAATTTTTGTATCTGAAAATCAGTAAGTCTCTTGACTCTCTAGCCACACCCAACAGCCATTCCAGCTACACAGGGTGTGAATGCCAGACGTGGAAGTCAGTGGGGGCAATCTTAGACACCTTTTGCCATACTAAGTAAATAAAAACGTATTAAAAGGACAGGTATCATTTGAAATGTTCTTATTACAATAAAAATTAAAACAAATGGCTCCTTTTAGCATGAGTCGTGATATTGTCATGAAATTCTAACAACATAAATAAACAATAGAGAAATAAATTTATACATTAAAATACAAGTTTAAAAACAAAATATGCACACTACATAGTATAATGAAAAATTCTTATCAAATAATCTTAGACAAAATCAGAAAAAAATTATTCAACTATGTGAGGACAAAGCCTGGAAAGGAAGTCACAAAATACAATGCAATGGGTTCAGTTAGATTGAGAGTACTACGGTTAATTTTTTCAAAGTTATTTAAATATTTTTAAAGATTTTAAAATCAGAGAAATGGCGCCTTGTTGATAATATTTAATGCTAATTTCTTTTTTAGCTAAAATAAACATTCTTAATATATAAATTCATATATAATTATATAATTCATATATTGTTATAATATATTATTATACTAGAGAATGACAAAGAATATGGATGACTCTCTATAAACCTTTTCACTCGTGGTATTGGGTTTTCAGTAACATCAATCCTGGTGTATATAGAATCCACAATCTTGTACCATGTGATTTCTTATCTATATTCTGAAACCAGTCTACAATTAATTAGGCATTATTCATCTTGCTACCTCTGATTCAAAATGGCAGGTGTATCTATACATATTCAATTATTTTACTCAAGGAAAACTGTGACTATTATCACTTTAAAAAATGTAGTGACAGAAAGAGGGTTTGTTCCCTGCAACTTTTTTAGGAAATGAAATCAAACCATCTATAGTAATGTTGTGTGTGTGTGTGTATGTGTGTGTGCGTATGTCTGTGTGTGCTTCTGCTTAGAAAATGATTGTTAACATGTGGTATTGTCAAATGATTTTAATATATCTTTCATTAAGCAAGAAACAGCATGTCATGACTTAAATAGCCTGGAGATTGTTTGCTTTTTTTCATTATGAATCACTAAAAATTGTGTCTACTGCCCTTCATTATACTGCCCTTCATGACACCAGGAAAATTCATAAATGCCCCTAAATTGATATGCAGAATAAGATAATTTAAATAAAAACTTAAATATGGTACTAGTAGTACAGAATTCAAAACCAAAATTGTAAATAATGTTCATGTTTGCATGGTGATCTTGAAAGAAGCCATAACAAACCTACCATCTTGTTCAGATAAGGCTTTGGAAAACTAATTAGATTATTTTCTATAAAGTGGAAAAATTGCATTTTACCAAATATAATCGTATGAGACTTCTTGTATTTGGATGATAAACTGGAAAATAGCTCTATCTAATGATCTTGGCATAAACATTGCCAATTTAAACTCTGTGATAGAATAGATTGAAGGGGTTAGATAATGTAATTTTAAGTCTCTCTGACCTCACATTATATGCTTTTGACATATTTTTTAATCCTATTTATATGGATTTTAATCCTATTTAATAATAGACAAACATGGTAATTGACTGCACCTTTGCTACGCCTCCCATTGGCTAATCAGTATGATATGCAAATTAACCGCCAACAAAGATGGCAGCTAATTTGCATACTGCAGGCAGGGAGGGACAGCGCCATTGCGACCTGGGGCGGTGTGGCTGGACAGCGCCATCCTGCCTTCCCTACCGCCATCCAGGCCTGCTATCTGTGACCCGAGGCAGCAGGCGACTGTGTGCAACCTGACCCAGGGTGGCCGGGCAGGGCAGCAGCAATCGGCCGGCCCGCCCGGGCGTCCCATGTGTGACCTGACCCAGGGCAGCACCCCAACCCCGGATCGGCCCTGCCATGTGCTTGACCTGGGGCGGTGGCCCAACCCCCAGATCGGGCCTGCCATCTGCCACCTGGGGAGCGAGCCTAAGCCAGCAGGTGGTTATCTCCTGAGGGGTCCCAGACTGTGAGAGGACACAAGTGGGGCTGAGGGACGCCCCCACACCCCTCCCCCGCCAGTGCACAAGTTTTTGTGCACCGGGCCTCTAGTTGTTTAATAGTAGGGAATACTGCGTTGTAAGATTTCTGGTTTCTGAGGTCTCTGAATAGGAATATAAAAACAATATTAACCCACATGTGTTAATAAATATGGGTGAGTTTATGGGTACAGAATATTTAATTTGGGACTTCTTTAGAAATCTAGGGCATATGATTTATACTGGGACACAGATTAAAAAATGAATTTGCCCATAATTTCCACTTCTGACTTGAGCTAACTAAGAGCAGCCACAGTGATCTACCCAGAAAAGAAATCTTTTGTGAAAAAAACGTAAATTATCTCAGAAGGCAAGGAGAGACTTTTAAAGTAACAGTCTAGGATAAAGGATCATAGTACCTAGCAGATATGACAGCCAACAGTTAAATGGTTTAAGGTTTAAAAATAATAATAATAATAATAATAATAATATTTCACATTAACATATGTCTAAGTCTCATTACTTAACATCAAGAAGTAGCTTAAATTATTCAATTTTTAATGAAAATCCACCATGAAAAGTTCTGAGCACATGCTTCTTAATGAATGGAACAAGATTATAAATTTTAATTTCAAAAAATTATAGCCTGTCCAATACATTTATTTATGTTAGTGTATATTTAATATTCTATAGATAAGATTTAACCTAAAAGAGCTACTAACCCAATATCTTAGTAGAATTTTTTAAATAGACAGTTTTACTTAATTAGGACACCTGTAATTGAATTACTGCTATTTGAAACTTGAAAAAATGATGATACAGCCTCTAAGACTAATGGCCCTTGTAACAACCTCTAACACCCTAAGTGCAGTAGCTAAAGCACTCTCACTTATTCAACCTGGAGAAATTATAGTAAACTTTCAATGACCTTTTGCTGAATCAAATTAAAGAATTTACTTAGAGAATTTAGCACATAGTGACAGTCTAAAGTAAGACATTAGATTTAAGTTATGAGATGGAATAACCAGATTTTATATAGGTGTGGGAAATTCCAAAGTCTAGAGTTGCGAACAGGTAAAATAAACTAGTGAAACTGATAAGAAAGGCATCCGGGAACTAGTAGAGACCATATAAATCAGAGAGTATAACTAGTTTAAATAATTGTTGTTTTTTTTGTTATTTTTGGTTTTTTTTCCATAGAAGACTGGCTTCAATTGATCTTCAGATATTTAAATAGAAGTCAGAAACATATTTTATGTGAAATGTTTATAAGACCTGTTGTAAGCCAGACCAAAAACTTTCCTGGACAGTTTGTGAAGGATAAATTTTATTTGAGGAGCGGTGATTATCAGACAGTAGAGATCTTCTATGGAATTACTTGGTACTTGTGATGAAATGCATGTTCCTGGGGCTCTCTACCCTAGAATCTGATCCATTAGGTCTGAATTAGAACCTGATAGACATTTCTTAAAAGTACATCTGATATTTCTTATGCACACTAATGTTTTACAGACATGGCATCAGCTCTTTCTTCTAAACATTTGAAAATGAAAAGAGAGTAAAAGTGAAGGGGCAGACCTTATAGCCGGGCATTATTGGAGTATCACATTCTTCTCCATAAGCATCAGGTTTCTAGGTTAGTGATTGTAACATCACACACGACCTCCAAGAATGCACACCCCAGCGGTGACCTCTGGTTTGTTCATGTGCCTAATGCTCTCATTTTAGGCACAAACATGTTTGACCCTTTCAGTCATTAACATTAAGAAAAAAATGGTGTGTAGGCATGAAAATATTTATTTGAAAATAGTAATTCAAAAAGTTTCTGTGAGAATGTTCCTATAAGTACAAATATTATATTAGAAACAAAATAATGCAAATGACGGTGCTTATGGCAGTGACACAGGGCACCATGGGACCAGTGTTTCATTGTATTTTGAATGTTTCATTGTGTTTTGACTTAGTTAAGACTTCAAGGCAATATCCATGACATTCCCAAAGCCAGGAAAGTGTTGTAGAGATGAATAGTGGATTTGCAATGTAGCTTCCTATTGTAAGAACCTCTTTCTGTAGTCACAGTTCCCTAATGCTTATCTTTTAAATTACCAGTTCCTTGTATGTACTAGCAAGTCCAAAGCCACCTCCAGTTTACAGTTGCCTATAAGGTATATAATCTATTAGATTTATTCAGACTGGATGATGTCATAATGAAGAAAATGTATGTTTAGATTGTTGGAGTTTTCTTCTGTAGTTTATATTATCTAGCCAATGTATAGCATCATCATGTAAGAGTTATATCTTTATTAGTAGTTCCAAATAGTAGGTCCAAAACCATACCGTGGTTTATTCTTCAAGATGAAAAACCATTTAGGGTACCCATATGGAGGTCTTCTAGCTAGTCCTTGTGTTTACATTATTGTTTTTCTTATCCTTTCTCCAGCTGACATGAACTGCACAAACCTCTTCCTGAGCCTCTAGCATAATTAACGAGTTATTTCTGTCTTACTATATTTCTCTTAACTTCCTGTCCATAAAGATTGAACAAAATACTTCCTTTAACTGTGGGCTAAAACGATAAGGCTACTTGGAAACAGATGCATTTTTCAGCAAAATATGCTGTGATCCTTTTTAATCACAATAGCAGTTACAACTCTAGCAGGCTTCCCTTTCCGCTTGGTTGGCCAAGCAGACAATTACAGGTGTCCCACTTCAAAGACTACCTGCTGCAGGCTGGTCCATGACCTCCATCTTCAGCCTCATTCCACAGCACTAAGCAGAAACGGTGATCATCCCTGTGTCTCCTTGCTTCACAGCAGTTCTTTGTCTTCAAACTGTAAATGAGTTTTGCAAATTAGGTTAAAAAGTTTCCCAAATAGTTAAACTCTAGTCTTGCTTCTAGTTGTTGTCCCAATTTTCTCCTTTTTGTCCCCATAGTAATAGAATGTATTAACTTGGCGACTGTTCCTGTGTTTGTTTGTTTCTGCCACCTACTCTCCCTAAATACATGAATTTACTTAGAGACATCAATTTCTTAAGTTTTCTCTTTTTTAGAAATCATATATAATCATTGTGGATAATCTTCAAAAGGAGATGAATTATAAAGACATTTTTTTCATGAACCTCACAGAGATCAATATACTATGGGCTCTTTAAAAAATGTGCTTATAAATGTAGCAAAACATTTTCCTTTGCCATTAAAATTTTTTTAAAAAATGGTTTTCAAATGTTGCATTAGTTTTATTATTTACTAGTTGTTCCTTAGTTTGTAATTGTTTTCTGTTTCAGCTGATTCTGCAATAAACATTTGTTCATAAATGTTTGACCATGTCTCTACCATGTTTAATCAAATATGTTCAAGAGAGTAAACATTGCTAAGTTTCTAAAGACAGAGAATTCCTTGAGTACATATTTTATGATGGTCTTGAAAGTATTGTCTAACTTTTAACTTTTGTCAATATAATAGATTAAAATAGTTATTGTAATTTATCTTATTTGGGTTGATAGTGGAGTGAGCATGTTTATTAGTTGTTATTATTTTGTCAGAATTGTATATTCAAGTAAGATTGTAGCAGATATCTTCCCTGGTTTGTTGTTAAACCTTAGATTATATTTATGATCATTCTGATAAAGAACATATTCTATTATGTACAGAAAATCTTCCATAGTCAAATCTATGACATCTATAATAATATAAGCTTAATATGCTAATTAGACCGAACAACCAAATGACCTTTCGGGCATCCTTCTGGATGAAGCCGTGGGAGGGACCGAGGCAGAGGCAGTTAGGGGCGATCAGGCAGGCAGGCAAAGCAGTTAGGGGCATCAGGAAGGCATGCAGAGTGTTAGGGGCGATCAGATAAGCAGGTGAGTGGTTAGGGGCAATCAGGCAGGCAGGCAGGCCAGTGGTTAGGGGCTATCAGGCAGGCAGGCAGAGGTGGTTAGGGGCGATCAGGCAGGCAGGCAGGTGAGAAGTTAGGAGCCAATGGTCCCGGATTGCGAGAGGGTGCAGACTGTGCTGAGGGACACCCCCCCCCCCCCCCCGCTTCTCCAACGTGCAGGAATTTCATGTAGCAGGCCTCTAGTCTATGAATATTTGCCTGTGTAATCACCACTTTCTCTTACCTTTTTCTTTTCTCTTTTCCTTCACCCTTTTCCTCTTCCTCTTGCCACTTAACTATGAGATTTTTATCTTTCTAATCTTCCAAAGAACATAATACATATGTAATAGGATAATTGTGAGAAGTAAATAAGATTTTATTGTGAAGCACAGTGTCTGACACACTATAATTCTGACTAACATTTTTTGTTTGCTTCATATAGGTTTTGCATGTTTATTGTTCAATTTGTTGCTTGTTTTACACTTTGCTTTAGTAATTTTAAGAAATTATTTATAAGTTGCTATTGTTAATATAGTAAAGTTATTCACTTGAGTATTTTCATGAAATTCAGACATAATGCTCTCATTAATTCTACCAGTTTTAAAATTGTTTTTTGTGGGTAAATAATTTTGTTGTCTGCAAACAGACACAACTTTTTTCTTTTTCCATTGTTGTTTGTTTTATAAATGCTTTGATTCTAATTGTGTTGGATTTACTTCTAAACCAGTGTTAAATAATTATTGAGCATCCTTCTTTTGTACTTTTTACTTATGATGATATCTCTAGAATTTCATTACTATGTAGGATATGGCTATTGATTTGAGACTGTTTTTATTGTTTTTTTTCTAATCATATTAAGGATTCCTAGTTTTAAAAGAATTATAATTCAAAATACTTGATGAATTTCAAAGTTTTCGAAATACATTTAAGTTATATTTTTATCAGAGGCTTCCCAATATTTATACTTATTTATTCTTGTGACTGGACCCTACTTAGTTGTGAGAAATCTTTCCACTCATGCACTACTAAATTCAATCTAGTATTTTATTTTGAATTTTTTTCATACATTATTTTGTATATGATTTTTATTTTAATTATTTTTGTTATATTTTGCTATGCATGTTACTCTCATTTTATAGAACAAATTTGGTACCTTTTTATCTTTTTCAAGTTCTATAACATTTTGTCTGTATCAGGAAATAACTTTGTTGTAAAAGTTTAAAAGTCAACCCTTCCCCAGTGTATATAAATCTGATCTTTATTAGCAACATCTGGTCCTTTTTAACAATATTTCCTGTCTTCTTTGTTTATTGGACAATTAAATATTTCTTGTGCTTCCTGAATTACTATTGCTTTTTTCTGAATATTAATGATTTAAAAGGAATATTAATATTTATAAATATGTTATTACCTTTAACATTAAAATCAATAAATTATGTAATTTTTTTGTTGGCCTTTTAATTTTTTAAATATATTTTTATTAATTTCAGAGAGGAAGGGAGAGGGAGAGAGAGATAGAAGCATCAATGATGAGAGAGAATCATTGATCGGTTGCCTTCTGCACATCGCACACTGAGGATCAAGCCCGCAACCTGGGCATGTGCCCTGACTGGGAATGGAACCGTGACCTCCTGGCTTATAGATCAATGCTCAACCACAGAGCACACCGGCTGGCTGGCCCTTTAATTTGTACATATCTTTTTATGTCTTCATTGGTTTCATTAGAGTCTCCACATACATTGGCCTTATCAATGATTGATTCTAAGCTTTTTCTGTTTCTCCTCAATTTATTTCTTATTTCATATTTTTGGAATTTTTTTTTCTTGAGTGTCACCATTATTACTAATTTCCAAATCTAGGAACCTTCTAAAATCCCAAGAGATTTCTTTTTGTTAATTGAATTTGCCTGTCTTGACTTTACTGGTGAAACACTCTCTTGAAATTCTCTCTTAGTTTTTTGTCTACTTTCACTATTTCTCTTCATCTTACTTCCAAATTCTGCTTTCCTTCTACAACCCCAAATGTGGGCCTTCCCCAAAGCAGCCCATCATCTTTATTCGCTTTGCAGCCCTCACCCTACCTCACACTAAAAAGCCAATAAGCCTGTGTCCTCTTATTGACATTATTAGTCCCTCTGCTAACATTTCTATTAAGAAGTTACACTCTATCCCTAGCCAGTTTGGTTCAGTGGATAGAGCGCTGGCCTGCAGAATGAAGGGTCCCAGGTTCGATTATGGGCAAGGGCACATGCTTCCTTTGCAGGCTGGATCCCTGGCAGGGCTGCATACAGGAGGCAACCAGTTGATGTGTCTCTCTCATAACAATGTTTCTCTGTCTTTATCCCTTTCTTCTACTATCTCTAAAAATCAGTGGAAACAAAAAAACAGCAACAACAAAAAAATTACACTCTCACCTTCAACTCAAATTAAAGTCATAAACTTCTAAGTAAGTCCATATTGTGATTTCCTGGTCACTGATAGTCAGTCATTTCTATCCCTTTTTCTTTTTTTTTCTTTTTTTTTTAATTTTTGAACCCTGAAAGTATCCAAATCCTCATCTCTTTCCCTCACCTGCAGAAATATAACCCACTCCTGTATATGTAGCTGACACGGTCTGATGGAAGAATATCCCACAGGTTAGGTTATCTTTCCTCTTATCTGACATTACCTAAGCTGGGAAGCAAACCTAGTAAATTAAGTAAATGTCCAATTACCAAATGTTTCAGTCTCCTCTAAATTCACCAGTGATCCCCCGGAGGCCTCCTCTTTTTCTTATTTTGGAAGAAACCCTGTCAATACTCTTCCCTTGGGATGACTTTCAATGGTAAAAGCTGCTCTGTGTTCCTAGGGGACAATGGAGATTTTAATTCAGTAAAGTTGTTCTCAACAGTGAAATCTTTTCACTATTAGTTAAACCCTCAAAAAAACTGAGTAACTTCTTATTATATATGCCTCACCCCGTAAGAGTCCAAAATTTGGAAGATAATGATAGTAAGAATATTTTGGTAGGGGAGTAGGGAGACATATAATATATATTTTTTTCTGAAATCTTTATTTTCTAGAATGAACTTGAATTACTTTTATATGTGAGAAGAATACCCTGCCTTTGTGAGTTTACTTTTAGTATTGTAGAGCAAAGAATTTGGGCCTTGAAAACAGACATACCTAACTTTGAATCTCAGCTCTGGGTACGAATACATTATCCTTTACTTCTTCATCTCTACATTTGGTGAGGGAGTAAGAATTTTTATTTCATAGAAATACAAATGAAGTAAAAAATTCAACCTTTCTACCAAATCATAGTGACATAGTAGATGCTAAAGAAATCTTTACTTAAGTGCAAAAAAATAAAAATGAAAAAGACTGAGTGTAATTTCATATGTTTATTTCATGGTAACTTTGTTAACGGAGTTGAGATTTCTCACTGGTTGATCTCAGGGTAGTACTTAAATGGTTATAACCATTCTGCTGCTTAAAGCCTAGAAATTGCCTCTTATAAATCAGTATGAGATTTGGAGGGCAAAGCCTGAGGTCAAAAAAGCAAACCATGAACCTACTTTAAAAATGTAAGACACTGAATTGTGGGACACGCTGGATACCAGTGTAAGATGCTCTTCATCTTTAGAAGAGGCTGCAAAAAGGAGGTTTAACAATTAAAAAGAAAATATTCTTTCAGTTGAGTTATCAAAACTGATTCAGCAGTATTGCAAAAGTGATGTGAGAATTGATGGAACCTTTTGACTTAATCTCGGCATTTAACTTCACTAATTTTAGTGGTGTGTGTGTGTGTGTGTGTGTGTGTGTGTGTGTGTGTGTGTGTTAAAAGGTTTATGCCTAGTAATTACTTTTTTAGCGGGTGATGTCTTTTCATTTGCAAATGTGTTTCTGGGAAAGTTTGAATGTTGGCTTTTTGGAAAATGACTTTATTTACTCCACAAAGGTCATTCTTAAATGTCAAACATCATTTGGTGGTTTTTCGTGTTTTTTTTTTTTTTTTTTTTTAATGTGTGGAAGGCTGTTTTTTCCAGACTTGTTTTTGAGGTCAATCTAGTGTTTTGAGGTAGTGGGAAATTCTGGTTCTCAGAAACCATAGGGTTTGAGAAAAACATAGAGCACTGTTACATAGAAAAATTAAGTTCTTGTGCGATTCAGTTATGACCTTTATGAGTAATTAACAGATTGCTTGTCTGGAAAAGGAGTTCAGTTCTTTCTCAGCCATTTACTAAGAAGAATTGAGTACTGTTGCAAAAATTTTATTATTTTCTTAAGATTGGAGCCAGAAACCTGTACATTCTATAGAGGACACCAAAATTAATGCCTTTTTCAGTCTCAGTAACTTAAGATTGAATGTATAAATTTCTATGATATTTTTAATGGGACTCTTCGAGAATCAATCAAATGTCAACAGGGACTTACATTTTTCAATGCTTCATTGAAAATAGAAATGCATTTCCTATTTATGCTCAGTAAAGGATATTTTGGTAGAAAGAAAAATTAAAAAGACATCCATTGCCAAGGGTGAAAGCATTAGGGAAGAAGCAGTGTGATACATTACTCACCATTAAAATATTTTCATTATCTCCAACCTCATGTAAATAACTCTTTTGGAGGGCAACTTAATAGCAATTCACATTGTGAGACTCTTAATTTAGCATTTTTTTCCTTCCCATGAAGTATCAAGGAAAAACCTACAAAACAGTTGGAAGGTACCTGCAGCTGAGATGATAAAAACTGAGCAAACATTAGCCTGATTCTATATTCCACCATGATTAACATCATAAGACCATGTATTTCAATTTAGGGAAGTATATCATGCAAAGTGCAGGAATCTAAAATTAATTTTAAAGTTGAAAGGGACTCTAATGGTCCAGTTAACTATATGGCCTCATAGTTGAGAGCATGGCTTGCACATTAATTAGATGTGATCTTTGAGTCCCAGACCCAACATATCTTAGCTGCATAATGATGGGCAAGCAACATAATCACTTGAAACCTCACCACTCCATATCTAAAATGGGACTAGTAATAGAACCAAACTCATGAGGAGAATAGCATTTAAATATAGGGCCTAACTCATTGAAAAGAATTCTAACACAGCAAAATGAGCTGAGGTGGATGGAAAACTCATGGAAATGTTGGGTAAAATGTAGACAGCAAAAATGAGCTAAATTGTAAAGAAAGGGAAATGTATAAGTGTCCATAAAATACAACAGTAAGAATAAAAAGGCAAAAGGCAAAATATTATGGGTAAGCTGGTGGCCTTTAAATGCTTTGCACAGTTAAAATCTCTAAATGGCTAAGAATTAGGAATTCTTTGCTGCTTTGCAGAGAGAAGTGTGTCCTTAGCCTATGTGGGTTGGGGAACTAAAATTAATCCAACTATATAAACCCAGGTATCAAAGTACTGCCCTTTCTGCCAAAGACAGTCTGGAGAGATTTCATTCAATGGCCATGATGGCCCTGGGAAACAGTGAGAAGGAAGCTTGCCTTCTTTCAGGAGCTTATGTTGAGGCGAAAAGGCACCCTTCCCCCAAAAAATATATATATGCTATCACATACCATGTGGGTACATGGTGTGAATTTATACTTTGTGACGTAGCAACTTAAAGTCAAGAAACTTACTACTGTGGAAAGACACTTTTATACTGAGGAATGTAGGAGTTTCATAGGAGGAAAATACTATGCAAGATGAACCTTTAATAGAAATAAGCTAAGACAAAATAAAATAAATTATGTGAGAAAACAAATACCATGCAGGAGAATCAGCAAAAACAACTATCTATCTATCTATCTATCTATATATATATATATATATATATATATATATATATATATATATATATATATATATTTAAATAAGCCATAAAATATATGTTTAAAGTGGCTTTTTAAAAAGGGATAGGAAAAAATATAGAGCAAACATGGAAGAAAAATAGATTTAGAAAAAAACAGAACTACCAAAAATAAAACATATAGTCACTAAAATTAAAAGTTCAGTAGATATGTTAAGCACTGATTTGGACACTGTCAAGATATATATTTGTGAATTGGAAGATAGACCTGAGGAAATCACCATGAGGCAGTGAATAAGATTAAGATCATGATGTTATTCACTAATAATAATTATTTTTCCACTTCCTCTCTCTCTTTTTTTTCTCTTTCTATTCCAAATTACTTTTTAGTCATTTATAAGGCACAAGATACAGTGATGGACAAGATAGACAAGACTCCTATTCTTATGAACATCACAATTTTGATATAGTTCTTAAACAAATAAAAAAGACAGATATTGATAAGTTCTGCACAGAAAATTAAAATCAAGTCTAGAGAATGACTGTATAGATACTTTGTGTTTGGTGTTTAGGAAGACACTCCTAAAGGAGGTGAAAATTTAGCTTAAATGAAAATTATAAGAATGAATCAGCTATGCAAAGATCAAGAGTTTCCGGTTAAAGAAATCAATTAGTGCAAAGGAGAAATGAACTATGTATGTTTGAAGAACTAAGAGAAGGTCAGTATGGTTGGAATGCAGTGGGTAATAGGGAGGATATGAGATGATCTTGGAGATGCAGGCTGGGGCAGATTATATAAGGTTCTTAATAAGAGTCAGGGTAAGGAGCCTGGATCTTATTCTAAGAGTTGGGGAGGCATAAAATGACATTAAGAAAGGTACTTACATAACCTTTTTTACCATTTAAATTATTTATCTGCTATGTGAAGAATAGATTATAAGCAGGAGAAATGGTGGCAGGGTTGGGGGTGGGGCAGTAGCATGGACAGTCAGGAAGCTATTGCAGTAGATCAAATGTTATAGGCTAGTGGGGTTTAGACTAGAATGTTAGTGGTAGAGATGAGGGATGTTGACAGATTTGGGACATGTTTTGGATAAAGATGTTAAGATTTGGAAATTGATAGAAGATAGGTTTGGGAGAAAGAGAAGAACCATAGATTCTAGGAATCAAAGTAAATCCCTGTAGGAATTATATCTATAGAATTCATTATTCATACAGCACTTCCAATGATATGAAGCTTGGTACTTCATATTGGCACCCATTCCTTTGTATGTGCCCCAAATTGTTAGAAAGTTCTTCTTATGGAGTTGACCTCTTTTCCCCTAATTCTTTCTTTCTTAGTTAATAACAGTTAATTTTCTCATAATCCTGCTACATGACAAGTTTTCAGACATTCAAAGAAAGTTACCATTTCTTCCTGGTGTTGTTGTTGTTTTATTCTAAGCTAAATATTCTCAATTTTTTTTTCTAATAATGATATATTTCTATGGCACTTATAATTCTATATTGAAATTTGATTATTTAAATTTGCTTAAACTTTTCTCCTAGAATTTATTATTTAAAGTGCCTTATCCATTGAGCACTCAAAATTTTATCTCCAAAATAAGCCTGACATGAAACTATAATTTTTGACACAGTTCTCACTCCAGTTGTTGCTGTTTTACTATGCAGAACACTCTTCTTTCCATATATTATACTTCATGAATATTTTTCTTTAAAAAAATGATCACCACAAGTAAAGGCTAAGTAGTCCAAAAGTTCTGAATTCTATGCTTTAAAAATGCAAAGTTAACAATGTGATTTAGTACAGCTTTTGCCCAATGTGGACTCATAAAACTTTAGACATCAGAAAAACAACAGTATATCTATTTTAAAATAACTTGTAAAACAAGGCATACCTCAGATAGGAAGATACACTCTGTGACCAACTTCTGGCAAAATTATAATATATGGAATCACTGATTTGAAGAGAGATTATAATTAATTGGAATCTATCAGGTAAAACATAAAAAATAAATAAAAACTACAACACAAAAGAAGACATTCTCCCTTTAAAGAAGCAAAACCATAATTGCATCTCCCACTTAAGTCCTGGTGAAAAAATTCACTATAATTGGGGAGTCAGAGCTAGTGTCTCCTGTAAAATTTGGGATGAGGGAGGAAGAAAAATTCTAAACTGAAACAGGGAAGGACTTAGCATGTAAGAGCTGCCATCCTTAACCCCCTGGCCTATCCTTGGCCACCACCAGTTCTGTAGAAACCCATGATGATGACTGATGAGCTTTGGACTCTTTGCTAGATGATGTTAGGGTTCACACACGGTTAAGAAAGTAGAAAATCAGGTTACAAACCATGTGTAATGGACATTACCAATGTGAGCTGCCCACATACCAGTGTGAGAATGTCTGCTTGTCACCCTAGAGTGGTCATCAGTATGCTCCTAAGTTCTCCAGCCTTCAGAGGACTGTCTTTCCTTCAGGATAATTTTTAAACAAACGCTTGGCTTGAACTGCCACATAACGCAGAACTAGAAATTTGATTTCTTCCTGATATTCCTAAGGATTCTTTGAGAGAGGGGTTACATATATTCTTTACATAGTTTCTTGTCCACTCTTTTTTAAAAATATATTTTTATTGATTTCAGAGAGGGAAGGAGAGGGAGAGGCAGACACATCAAAGATGAGAGAGAATCATCGACTGGCTGCCTCCTGCACATCCCACACTAGGGATTGAGCCCACAGCCCAGCATATGCCCTGATTGGGAATCTAACCCTGACCTCCTGGGGATCATAGGTCGATGCTCAACCACTGAGCAACACTGGCTGGGCTTCCTGTCCACTCTTACATCTATTTGAGCTATAATATCAATTATTGCTTTGTATTTTGATTCTGGGGCTATTCTTTTTGTTCTGTCACTTGAAATCAGTATTCCTTTTCTTTAGTCACCTTCTATCAGTATCTCTAAAACAAGGTAAGTGTGGCTCTGGTGAAGAGGTATTATATTTCACATACGCTTATACTTGAATATCAGTTATTTAAATTGCTTCTGATATTCATTTCACCCAAATTTCTTAGTTTTCTCCTCTGTTCTTGTCCTCCCAACACTTATTTATTTTTAAATGTATTTTATTGATTTTTTACAGAGAGGAAGGGAGGGGGATAGAGAGCCAGAAACATCCATCAGCTGCCTCCTGCTCAACCCCTACTGGGGTTGTGCCCGCAACCAAGGTACATGCCCTTGACTGGAATCGAACCTGGGACCTTTCAGGTCACAGGCTGACACCCTATCCACTGAGCCAAACTCAGGGATATCCTCCCACCATTTAAATGGACACCTCTCTCTTTATTTCTTCCCCAAGATCTTTTAACCTTACCTTCTTTCTCTGTTTGTCCCCAGTAAGCCTCAACTTCCCTCCAGGGCAACCTCAGCAAATTTCAAATTATGAACCAGTGAATACGTTATTCATTTTTCCAGATCAAGCCATACATCCTATCTTTACATAACCAAACTGGACCAGCAAGATAATTTGGTAAACCTAAGACAGTTTTCTGCATTATATCTGGTCAGCTTTTATTTTGCTATTTATTCATTCACAAACTATATTGAGCACCATATGTGTATTAAAAATAAATTTGAAATGCATAGCTGGGAGAACCTCTCATAAGGGAAATGATTCACTTGTTTTCATAACTGCTGAGTTTACCATCAAAATACGCAGGTGACACTGCAGGGTCAGTGTTTGGAAGATGCACATCAGACTGTGGAAGCGAGACACTGTTTGCTATAGGAAAGGATGGGATTTCGGAGGAAGAAAACGTTGAGTCAGAACCTGAGGCAAAACTCACATTTAGAGGATGAAAAATCCAAGGCAGTGAAGGGGACAGAGAAGCAGTGAGGAGGACGGAGAAAAGCAAATCAGCAGCGTTGGAAGCCAGGGGAGTGAGCAGCTTAGAAAAATCTGTGGCATGGGGGTCAAATGCTGAAGGACTCAAGATGAATGTGACAGTTTCTAAGGGGCAAATGACTTTCAAGAGAGCAGTTTCATTCAAGGAGGCTTGAAGTTAGATTGCCTTTTATTATTGGGTGCCTGGGAAGAGAGGAATTCCAGGATAGTGTTTTGAAAGGTTCCTGTAAATAGGAAAGAGAATTGTTCAGAGAACGGAATGGAAAGTAATAGATTTAGCACATGCCCTTTAGTAATCAGAAATCAGGAGTTCCGTTTTCTTAGAGATAGTATTTGGTGATTATGTAGGGGCTGAGATGAAAGTGAAGTGCGGCTTGCAGTAACTCAGAACACCCATGACCGGTAAGACAAGGGAAAGTTGGCTCAGGGGGAAACTCATTCAGTGTGCTCAGCTGACATGCTGGTCTTTGTACTAAAAGGGAAAAAGAGCACCAAGCAAGTGGGATGGAAAAGACCAATGTCCAGGCACATGCTGGTAAAAATTCAGAACTCCAAGGATAAAAAGAAAGTCCTAAAAAAAAAAAAAGAAAATAAAAGAAAACACCTTATAGGCAATACTGAATTCTGGGATTCAGTATGTTTTCTTCAAAGTTCAGTGAGAAAAAAAATAATTCTTAATTTTAAATTCTAGGCCTAGCCAAGCTAACATTCAAGTGTCAGGGCAAAATAAATCAATTTTAGACCCCTTCTCCACTGAAGCATATACTTGAACAAAATTAAAAACAATTCCAAGAAAAATATCAACAAAGGAATTAATACAATGATTAGTTAAGCCTAAATTATTGAAGCACAGTGTTCTTATATATCAGTTTGCAAGCAAATGACGTTTGTGTGTCAAGGCAGAGGACAAGTGATAGCACACCCAAACCCTTTTCTTGGTTTGGGAAACAGTACTGATATTAACTAAAAATAATGATAGGTTAAAGAATGCATATAAGTAAGTGTAACAAAATTAGTGTACAACATGAATATTTGAAGGAATATATCTAGAGAACAAAAATAATAACTGAAAATTCCTGTTAAACCAAGAAATTTAAGAAAGGGGGTGGGGGAGAAATAACAAGAAAATATTGAAGAGAGACCTTAATATAAGAGTGAAGAAATAGTTTAACATTTTAATATATACAATAAATGTCAATGGATTTAATTTCTGATTGAAAGAAAGAGGATCAGATGGGATTTTTAAAATCCAGCTCTACATGTTGCATATGTGACATATGCTTAAAATAAAATGACTCTAAGGGGCTGAAAATAAACTATGAAAAGGCTATAGCAAACAAATGTGATAGTAAAGCAGCAATAACAGCATTGATACCAGATAAAGGTCAAATATGGAAATATTGAATATTGAAATATGAAAAAACACTAATCAGAATAAAGAGGGATATTGTATATTGATAAAAATCAAACAGACCAAAAAGATTTAGCATTTTCTCTCCTTATACTATCTGTTGTGAAGTATATTAGAAGAAACATTTCAGAAACAATGTGACAATATCTATCAAAATATAAATTGTGCTTCCTCACAGCAAAACCATTTATAGGAATCTCTTCTTTGGTAGTAAACCTTTGAAAGCAACATAAATGTCTAGCAATAAGAATATAAGAAGGAATCGTGTAATGAAAAAAAGTATACATATATGCATACTTTTTTGACAACTTCTTGAGTTTTCATAAATAAAAACATTTTAAAAGATATAAGAGAATAGAATGAGAAATAAATAGTCTCTTTTAAGTTATATAGAGAATAGACCCAGTGTATAAAAAAAGCAATTAAAAGTTATGAGAAAGAAAACTTTAAAGATAATACAAGAAAAACCAATGAGACCACAATATTTTGGGGCCCATAGTGATATGCCTTTTGTGTCAACAGATATAATGATTCTCTTAACTAATTCTATAGAATGATATGTGTGAGATATAAACTTAAATTAGTTTTATATGAACAAGTCTATGAGTAAAAGAATAAAATAAAAAATAATCTGACTAATGTGTATATGAGTGCTTATATTTAATTTTTATAATGAGCTAGCTAGTAAATTTAATATTCATATAAGATCATAAAAGCCTTGTATATCAGATTAGGGCTAACTGTAACATTTTCTCTTACAAAAATGAACTTTTGTCTGCTTTGTTCACTGCTCTATCTCCAGTGCCTAGAATCTCGTCAGGAATGTAATAAAGTGCTCATATAATATTTGTTGAATGAATAAAATTTATTCAATACCAAATGCTTTCAAAAGCATATTGTCTTCTAAAAATATTACTTTCCAATGTGGATGCTAGCTATAGCATAGATACGTAGATTTAAATAAGTATCAGGCAGTCTGAGACCTCACATTCAAAGTAAACCATGCTTTAGTACTAGATATGAGTCAAGATAACTGTTCAAAATTGATTGAGTTAAGAAGATGTTTAGAAGCAGCCAATACAACTCTTTGTCTTGTTAGACTCTGCATATGTATCTGTGTACAGCCCCATTAATCAAGCTTGGTACGTCCTCAGGGAGACCTTTTAGCCTGTTGAGAGATAACCCATATGTTCATGGGCCAACTTCTGACCTGAGAAAACAGTTATAGAGCATAAAAAAGACCTTAGATCATATTCCCAGAATCTCCTTTACAAAAAGAACAAAGATGTTAAGAGATCTGAAGGTGTGATGCTCTGAAATAAGAGCTGCATTTGTGGCTGCACATTTATTTGTCCACCCTCCACATTTGGCTTTAGCTTACATAGTTAAAGTGGTCTTAAGTATCTTTAGGTACATAAAGCACTGCTTTGAAAAAGCTCATAATTTTTAGTTCTCTCTGAAGAATGTCACTTGGCTTTAATTCTAATAATGATAACTTAAGGAAACAAGTTTGAATATATGCTATTTGATTATAAGGATAATTTATATCCTAGAAAAAAATGAAAATATTTTCCATGTATAGTCATTTTTTTTTTCCTAAGATATAAGCTAAAATTGTAAGGGAATGGTTAAGAAGGTGTTATTTTTATTTTTACAAATTAGTATAAATGCTGTATGTATGTCTTAGTAAAATCATTTTCACTAAGGAAGTCAGTTTGCTATTTCCCTCTGTAAATACGTATACAACATTATTGCTTTGAGCTAAAAATTCTACAATAAACTATAGAAATATAGCAGTAGACAAATGTAAAACATGACTAGAACTATTTACTTTGATATTACTAGATTCTCTAAAATTTATCTGTATGAACATAATAGATAAGTTAAAATGTTTAAAGACAGAATAAATCCTCTCTTACCTCCAGGTACAAAGAGTAACCTTGAGGATGTGCTACTAAATTGAATATAATTTAAGTGCAATAAAGATGTGTCAGAAATATCCAGATACCAGTGTCTTATGAAAAAAACAGGCCCACTTCTTATATATTGAAATATTTTGATCTAGCAAACATTTATCTAATTTTTAAACCTTAAATTGGGTTGTAGAATGTACTTATTATTTTTATATATTATCTTATTAAGTTGTTTTTAGTAAGTATGCATACAGTAATATTGCTTTAAGTTAAATTATTCTTTACTGTTATAATAAGTGAAAATGAGCTTTGACAAGTTGAAAAGTGCCATATGGATATGAGCCTTAATTTAAAAATCATAGAGGAATCATTTTTCTTAAAAAAATACATTATACACAATATAATACAATAGATATAATATAATAAATATATAAAGGTAACATATATTAAAATATCAAACCAAAAAGTATCACTTTTTTAAAAGCATTGACTTTCTTATAAAACTCTTCTGTAAACTTTTGGGGCACTAAATTATTTGAGTTGCCAATAGTTTGGACCCAGTGGTCCAAAGATATCCTCAGCCTATAAGCAACCATGCTCTGTTCTTGTTAGGAAAATATAGAAATACTTCATCCAGGGACAACCGGTTACCTTCTTATATTTAAGATTTCCTACTATCGTTTTTGGTCACTTTAGCAATATTATGCAAATCTTGTAGTGTAAGAGTGTTAGTCTTCTGCACAAGTTGTTAGCTCTCACAGCAAAGCATCTTATTTGGCCACTTATGTGCTCATGTGCTAAATTCTGATACAGGTAAACAAGAAAAGACATTCATTTATTAGTTTAGTATTAGAAGTGGAATTATATTTTTCATTTATGTGTTTCTACATTTATTTTCTTCATTACCAACAAATAAAATATTTGTTCAAGCTACTGATAGTTTATAAAAATGCAATAATTATCTCAAAAAAGGTGAGATAACAAAATGCAAGTGGATAATATATAAGAAATATTAACAAATAATTCTTACATAATTACATGCATTAATGATTTTTCACATAAAGCAGTGCGTCCAATTTACTAACATTTCCCAGAAGGAAGACAGAAAATAAGTATAAACATATGCTTTAAGGGTTTATACCCCAAATTTCCTATAATCATTCTACATAAAATGTTTTATAAAATTTTCAAACACATGTGGGGATATCTTTAAAAAAATCTATTATATGTAATTATTTCAAAGTTACTATTTGGAATAAAGAAATGTAAATTACAGCATATATACACAGTATATATGTTTAAGAATATATACACTAAATATATTTGATAATAATTTCTATAAAATATTTTGTATTTTATAATTTAACAACTCAACTGAAAATTCCTGAATATTTTTAATTGTTCTGTAAACATACCAGCACTATGTTCTTGACATTTCTATGTTTTTTCCATTTCTGGAAGTGACACAAAATAACCCATTTACTTAACAGAATCATGGCCAACTATTTAATAAAATAATTTTTGTGGAAGCATTTTGAAAATAAAAATTCTGTTTTGTTATTGTAGAAATAGCAATATCTTGGTCCTTATAACCAGGTATCTAACTATGGCAGCGCCAAAAAAATATAATTTGGAGGAAAGAATATCAGTTAACCTCTTAAATTTCAATGGTGGATTTCTCAGATTCTTAATAAATCTTAATATGTCTTTATTTTTAATATTTTATTCTTGAATTTTTTGGAAGTTGTCTTCTATCTGCTTATTCTACTTCTGTTTGGTTCTTTGGGAAAATAAAATTTGTATTTTTATAATCAACAGCACAATGTATTTTTTAAGCAGGGTCCTTCAGAATTTCAATTAATGATGCCTTTTTTAAAATTCCATGTTTCTAATAATAGTTCATGCCAGTTCTAGAAACACCTTTGGTAATACAGATTTCAGGCATTTCCCCTATAAGCTCTACCTTTTGATCAAGTATCTGGCTATAGTAGGCACTCAACAAATAGTTGTTGAGTGAGAGAATACAATTTTTAAGTATTAGCACATTTCAAAAAATATTTTCTAAAAATATCAGAAAACAGAAGGATGTCAATGATTGGTGATATGGGCTGCTCTTCACTGTCTAAATTTCATCTATTTGCATGTAGTTAGCCAACTGTATTTCCAATAAGTGTAAAAATAAATGAATAAATTAAATAATTAATACTCCTGACTAACTATGAATCTAGAATGCATTAAATATAATAATCTTATTTCAGAAAATTTCTAGTTGTTTCTTAACAAAATTTGTCTACACCACTATAATCCAGCCATGTGATAAAATATTTATTCTGTCAACGAGTTATGCCTTTAATGTTATTACACACTATGATATGACAAATCAAATGTCACTTCAAATGTCTATTTGAATGCTTAAAAGATGTATGTTCTCTTTGGAGACATATTAGTAAGCTATTATTGTTAAGAATAATATGTTATCTAGAAAATTAATAAAAAATAATTCTCAAGTATAGCTGAATATTTTTATTAAAAAATAATTTTATATATTTCAGAGGATCAGGCCATTGATTAGTGGATTTCCTTGAGCTATGAGCTGTAGAATATCAGAGACTCTTTCTTATTTATTTTTATAACTTGAGTATCTCACACATTAAGTAATTAATAAATGTTTACTGACAAAAATCAAGCTTTGTTTTAGAATATTAAGCTTTGTTTAAGGGCAGTAAGATTTAAGTTCTAAGTAAAGTTATATTGAAAATATTTTAATAATAACCAGAATCCATTTATGGATAATAAACATGTTGACAGAGTAAATGTTTTCCATTATCATCACACATAACTAACTTTCAAGTAATTTGGTAAGAATTTAATTTTTTACCCATTGAACTGTTCTCCAAGAAAGTTAAAGAAATAGTTCTAGATATCCAGAAACTTACATTTTGGAAAAACAATTGTTAACATGATATTTATTTATATAATAAATAAATGTTGAACCCCAGTTATGTGCAAAGCAGGACGTGATTTCAAAATCCATCAACCATGTTTCCTTCCCATAGAAGTGCATTCTATACTGGGAGGAATAAGACACTTAATCTAATAGTTAAAATGAAAGCCCATTATTGACATAAAGAAAAACATAAGAAAGACAGAGGCTGATTATGATTGGTTAATAGGGAAATAGTTCATGGAAGTGATGCCTTTTGAGTTGGACTTGGAAAGGAGCTTTATTGCAGGCCTGTCTAGAAGAGCTGGTATTTCAGGTGAAGAATATTGAGAGAAAGGATGCAGTGGCTTGACTATTTCCGTGACAAAATGCAGTGCAATTTGGCCATAGAATGTAAGTAGGACATAACTTTGAAAGTTTGTTGAGAAGCAATAATAGCCTAGGCTAGGAAGATTTCTGCGGAAATGCAAAGGAAAGTTAGTGTTTACATTGCAAGAAAGATTGCAATCATAACCATTATCAACTAATCTGATGTTCTGCTTATCTATACATTAAAAAATACACACATGGTTAAATTACAAGTAGATATGTGTTTTAACTTTTTGATTACTTCAATTTCACATTTTAATAACCCTTGATTTCCAGACAAAAACTTTGTAACTGGCAATTGACCATCAAGTGTCAGTTTTCAATCTATTAGTTTCTTAATGATATACTTATACTTTCTTGGATGGGCAAAGAAAAGACATAAAACTATACTTAATAGATTTTCAAAACCTATCTTTCACATAACTTTATTTGTGTCCTTCTTCTAGAGACTAGTGCTTTTTATCAAGAAACATAGTGAATGAGTCTATGAGAAAATGTACCTAAATATGGATTTCATCTTCAGTCATTTGAGTTTTACACTTAAATGCAGTTATTTATCTGCCACTTAATTGATACCATCAAAATCAAGACATAGGAAATAACCCTGTACTTTCATAAGCCATGTATCATATGTACATACACAATATTATGCTGTACATTACTTCATTTGATTTCATAACTTTTTTTCTTTGCTTTCACCAAAGCAAATCATGTTTTTATTTGGCTATGCTATTTTTCTTGTGTAACTAATGTAGTATATTCTCTTTGCCAACTCAGAATTATTTGAATATGAATCAATAACCCATGAAGAACTTATGCTAAAGATTTAACTCAACCATATTCTCTACAAAAGAGAATAGCAAAAACAATGCCGTGTTGTTTTCTAAGTTTGGATGATACAATTAACCATTCTTTTCATTAGAAGTGAAGAAGATATCATTTGAAAGAGAACACAAAAGTTTTGAAAATATCCCATGGAGAGAGATAGGTGGAACCATAACATTTGTTGTTAAATTTTACCTTTGATAACAACCCTAAGACAAAGAAGTTATTTTTTTCAAACACTTGTCACATAAACATTAGCAAAAGAAACTCACTTGATTAGATAATAGCTTACATGTTTTACTTAAAAATTCAGATTGTTTTGGGTCTGAAACTATAGGTTGGGACATCTAGAAAATACTGCCATAGTGTTGTTTTTCTCTCTGATAAAAGGAATAAATTGTTTAGTATGTTTTATATCTTATAGGAACTTCAGTTCTTCAGTTTTATCAAGGCCTCATATTAGTTATCTTTTTTTTTATCATCACCCAAGGATATGAATTTATTGATTTTAGAGAGAGATGGAGAGAGAGAGAGAGAGAGAGAGAGAGAGAGAGAGATCTATGTGAGAGCGAAACATGGATAGGTTGCCTTACCCCCCAACCAGGGATCTAATCCGCAACCTTTTGGTGTATGAGACTATACTTCAACCAATTGAGCCACCCGGTCAGGGCAGTTCTCAATTTTTAAAAGTAATTTTTCAGATAAATGATATTGAGAGCAATAATCAAATATATTATTTCAACTTTTGGTTATGTAAATTATATGTAATTGAGTTCACAGATGATTTAAGAATTTCTTAAGTACTGTGACCTCCGTATAAGCTATCAGCACTAATGTTCATATAACATTATTGATGATTAGTAGAAGTGACTACAGTGAAGAATAGTATTGAAATTAAATTGTATTATATATATGTTTGAGAGATATAAATCACATCCCAGCTAATAATATGAAATAGTTCACTTAATTAATCATGCCTGTTTTAGAAAAATCAAGTACTTTACTTGTGTTTAAACTTTAGAAAGAATTAAAAATTGAACATGATACTTTTAAAATCATCTCAGCAGTGTCCACCAACATACTCAGACCACTGAATTTTAGGATCATAGTCCCTGTACAAATGAACTATTTTTCTTTAGGAAACAGATTGTGTGAGCTATTATCATGTTACCAGTGAGTTGAAGAATTTTCTATTAGTACAGGTAATAGTGTTACTTAGTTAAGACATTGTGGGCATGGAATAATTTCTTTTGATATTCTTTGCCATTCCAGTGCCATAGCTATCTTAGTGTGAGCATCAGAGACCCCAATGTATTTATGTAAACACGCACTCTGATCTAAATCCCCTAACACACACACACACACACACACACACACACACACACACACACACACACACACCACATACACACAAGTTAAATGACAAATTCTAGAGGACAGAAGGCAAAACATACTGTTAATAAAGAACACTACTTAAACTTCTTTTGCTATTTCAGATCCAGAAAAATTCAATTATCTATACTATTTTAAAATATTGGATAGTGCATAAGAGCCTAGATATAAACATTTTAAGTAGTCAGTTTTCAAAAGAATTAAATGATATGTCATTAGATACCTATTAGCGTAATGAAACATGGTTTAGGTAGCACAAACTATACAAATAAAAGAATGGAATGAAAGGATGTTGGCAGTAATGGAAAATAGTAATGGATTTTACAAGATTATACCAACTGACATTTTAGGAAAAATTCTATTTTCTGCCTTGGATTTTATCTAAACTGACAAACAACAAATACACATTTAGATTTCTCAAATTTCTCATGTCATGTTTTCTTGGACGGAATATCTGGAAAGAATATCTGACAAATCAACCTGTCAGGCGCCATACTTTAATATTTATGTGGGGATTTGCCAGGACGGACAAAAACATGTGCTAATCTTTCTCCTTACATAAAAGACAGTTGGTAGAATCAACGCTTACAAAATACACTGCTTATTTACACAAGTACGTTTTGTGCAATATTTTAGCAGAAGGTTATTTAAGGATTGATGGTGAAAGGCAAAACAATGAGCTGTTTAAATTATCCATTCCCAAATTTTGACACTATTAGTTCTGGCAATATATCTCCACTATCATTGAAATCTGTTTTACCCAATCGTTTTTTTAATCTTCACCCGAGGAAATGTTTATTGAGAGAGAGAGAGAGAGAGAGAGAGAGAGAGAGAGAGAGAGAGAGAGAGATCGATCCCCTCCTATACACACCCCGACCGGGTATTGAACCCACAACCTATATACGTGCCCTGACCAGAATCGCACCTGCACCCTTTTGGTGTACCAGACAACACTTCAACCAACTGAACCATCCGGTCAGGCTACCCACTCATTAATCATTTTTGGCATCTATAAAATACCTGGTCTTAAGGGCTTAAGAATTTTCTGGATGTAACAGAGAGCACCATGATTTCCACCTCCTTGGAAATTCCCTTCCCCTACCTACACTCCTCTGAGCCAAAACAGACAATGGTTCGATAAGTTAGGCTTTGATTTTATTAAAATTATTTTACACTAACAGTACAATAATCATGGAACTCTTGCAGATTTGTAAGGATATGAATTTTTAAAAGTATATTACATGGGATCTGTTATTTTTTCAGCTGAATTTTTCTCTCCTCCATTTGTCTCTGAGAAAGGCCCAGATTTTCACCTTCCTGAGGAGGCTATACCACTAAAAGATTAAATAGCAGAAACCTGGAGTCACTCCCTTCTTTAAACATAACTCTTACATGTGGTTCGAAAAGAGCTGAGGGCTTCTTTGGAGGCAGGGGAGGAGAGAATGAAAATTACCTCAGCCACCATTTTCTATGAGCTTTTGAGGAGCAAGGGCAACCTCATCTTTGGAAAAATAATCCATCAAATGAATGTTTACCTTAGGAAAGCTAGGGTACAGGATTCCTCATTCCTCAATAAAATGTGCTGAAAACTTGTGGGGGGCATTGCTAAGCAGCAAAGCAGCAGCTGTCACGCAGTCAGGCTTCTATCTCTGAACAACAACAGCTAACACTGGGGTTGTAATTTTTCTGATGTATTGCTTCAAACGCTATCAGAGAAGAGTACACTATTTCTGTTAATTAAGCCGAATTAAAACCTGGTGTGTCATTTTACTGACTGTTATTGTTTTTTGAAACCTTGTTCTTGTTTATAGATTTTTTGACTTGAGTTTAGAAATATTCCAAGCAGTTCAGTCTAGCAAATTTAATATTGTTAATTTAATCCAGTAACTTCTAGGTATATGCAGGAACATATTGCATGAGACAGTAATGTAATTTGTGAGAAATGTCTACACACAAGCTTTCATATACCTTTATTCTGTCTTTAGAATTTGGAATGATGGGAGATCATACAATTAAAAGTCAGCGACCTCGATCTGTTCATGAGAAAAGGGTCCCTCAGGAACAAGCTGATGCTGCTAAATTTATGGCACAAACTGGTAATACGTTAGTTACATTTTTCTATTTATTGTTGTTAATTTAATGGAACCACTGCATGTTTCATAATCTTTTGCTGCACATTTGTCAGTTTTTGGAGCTGATATTTTTTTTGATCCCATTTTTCTTTTCCTTTTTTTGTCACCAGTTAAAGTCCATAAATGAAGTAGCTGTGAATTGAAAAGTGCAAAACTAAAATGTGTTAAGGTTTACTTTGCTTTCATTATGGGACATTTAGGATTTACATATTATTATTTACTATGTGAATTAACTACTTTAAGTTAATCATTAAACTTTTAAAGGAAGTCAATGTTATTTTATCAATGATTGATAATGATAGGACTTCAGAGTCAAAATTATAAATAGGACTTTAGATGATAAAATTTAAATTAACAATATTTAATATATTGAATATTTTTCAAATGTCATACACCACATAAATATTAACTGATTGTTAAAATGTATAGAAGTGTTAGAAACAGTTCTTTTTATAATTTTGTACTTTTGATTTGGAAAGTGGTTTCTTATATAATCTAAATAATAAAAAGTTGACAGTATTTGTAAGCTGTAATACAAATAATTAAATATCAAAAATTACTTTATAGCTTATAAAATTTAATTATAAATTAATTAGATTACTTTAAAATACCTCCCTCCAAATATATATATATATATATATATATATATATATACACAAATAAATACATTCATATTTTGGCTCATCATAATAAATGGGCTATAATTTCATTTGGATACATTGCATGTGTACATTCTTGGATGAAACATGTTTAAATTGTGTTACAAACATTTTCAGGTGTCAATTTTATTTTGGGAAATTACAAACTAACAGTTTTAACTATGTCTTTATGAAGTTTTGTGCATTTTAATCTAATAATCTGTATACCATTAATATAGAAGTTTCTAGTACGTGACCAGCCTTTTGACATGACATTCAGAATGATTTTTATGGAATTCCCTTGAAGAATGTATATTTTCTTTAGTTCATATGTTCTTAGAATAACATTAATTTGGAACAATAGATTTGAACCTTCAACTTAAAACTGTAAATTTTTAATAAAATGTGCTCTTGGTAATGGGTGAGTGATAGATTTTAATACATTAGGTGCAAGTAGATCAAAGAATTCTCAGAACAGGAGGATGTTTAGAATAAATTGTACAATAAGGACATATTTTAGCATATGTATATATATATATATATATGTTGCAGCCAAATCCAAAAATGAAGAAAACTTGCTTATCTGAATTGCTTTAGGTGCACCTTCTTATTTTTAAATAAAAGTGATTTATATTTTTTTACTATTTGCTTAAACAAGTCAAATGTATATTACCAGATTCAGGCAAATTTTTAAATTTCTAAATGTATTTTTTCTGCTTTACAGAAAGCAAAATGTCTCAACCACTAAACAGAAATTAGGGCACTTTTGACTCTAAGTAGAGGCATTAGGGTGTGGGCTGACTAGTCAGCAGCCTCCTTCAGGTGCCACCTATGGGGACAATAGTAAGGGTGTCCTTACCTTTCGCAAAATAGGTGGCAGGCATTGTCTTACTGAAAAAGACTTAAAATGTGGCTCAATTAGGAGTGAAATGATAAGCTGTAATTTTAAATTTCCAGTAATGTGGTAAAATTCGTTTATGCTTAACATTATATAATTTTGCCAGGAGTTTTACCTAAATTCAGTTTTGAGATTTGCCTGCAATATATACCCAGAAGAATCAGTTTTCATCCAAAATCTTAATTGCTAATTCAAATCATATGGAACATTGTGTTTCCTTACTAAGAAATTACTAATTCATTTTCCAGGAATTGTTCTGTATCTAATATGTGGTATTACATCTCTTGGTGAAATAGTTGAAACATTTATTATATAGATCTAGGAGGAGCTTTAAAACCATATCCCCATCTTGTTAACAATAATTCAGAAAAAGCAATGAACTTCAAAATTATGGTTTGAAAATATTTTTTGGTAGTTCAAATGGATGAATAATAAATATTTATTATTTCACTTTTATCCAAAGATAGTATAGGCAAATATAAATGCATGCATGCTACTTGTTTTAAATGTAAAATACTCTGATATTGATAATAGACTGGAAAACTATATTATATAAATAGTTTTTTTTTTAAAAAAAAAATCTGAGACTAGAAAATTATAAAGATAAAAAGAGAGGAGATTTTTCTTAAATGCTTTCTGACATTATACTTTATTTAGTTGTTAAGTTAGTCTGAATAAATGCAGCTAAGTGTCCATGAAAATTGTTTTACCTATAAAATTTTTCTGTTTGTCTTTCAAACCAAGAAATTGGTGTTATATATAAACAATGATAGTGCTAACATTAATTTGAGAACAAAGAATAATGCAATACAGGTAAAGTCTAATAACAAAAACTAATTTTTATATTGAACATAAGAAAAAAAAAACCAAAAGCTATCAAGCTTTATAATTTAAGAATTACTTCTCAAAATTAGTAACCTGGCCTCTTCAATCAGTATGATCAGTAACCTACATTTAAAAAACAATCTTTCCATAAAGTAATCAAGTGAGTGGAATTTTTTTTAAGAGTAACATTTGATAAAGTAGGATTATTTTATCAAAATAACTCCAGTAATTGTTATAGCTAGCTTGAATGAAAATGGGCAGTGCTCCAATAGCTTTGTACACAATTTGTATTTATAGTCAAGGAAAATAAAATGAAGTAATCAGATATACATATTTAATAAAGATATAAGTTAAATGCCAATAAGATGGCTTAGGAAAACTTGTTTAGAAAAATAGTCTTTTAGCCTATATAAGTAATACATAGCATGTTATCTAAAACAGAAAAATAAAAGTATGTTTTTCTAATTTCATGATTTTAACATACTAGCACAACTTTATATTAAATTTTGTTGATAATTTAAATGCCCTGTCATACATAATCTCACCAAATCCTCACAAATACATTTTGAGGTAGATGTATTATGTATTTTATTGAGAGATTCTGAGGAATAGAGTGACTTTCTTAGGCACAGAGCTAATAATTCAGTAGCTTCCCATCAAACATAGGTCTTTTGACGTTAATTGTAGTGCTTTTCCAGTTTCCTTCTATGTTTTGTGCCAGGATAAAGAGCCTCCATAGTGCCTTAGATACAGAAGCCTTCTTCATGATATTTAATGTGCCTTCTCAGTTGCAAGTTAAATAACTAGAATAGTTTGTGCTATCTCCAAAGACACATATATTAAAAATTGAATATATTATTATTAACTTTCTTAATATCAGTGAGTATTTAAAAAGCACAAACATCTTTTTTATAAAACATATTAGATATTCCTCACAATGACCCAAAGTGTTTGACTAGAATAGTCTTCACACCTTTTGGAATGAGGAAGGGGCAGCTTAAAAATTATAACTATTCAGTGGAAAGGTCATTTGAAACTAGAGCATTTGAGGGATGGCCCTCCTTTGAGTAGGTAAGCCAGTGCTTGAGTGGCAAAATTTGATTCATAATTTGAAAACCAATATATATTGCACTTATTTATTTTGTTTTTGGTCAACAAAATAAACCATTAGTTTGGAGAGAGTGAAGAAGGCCAATTCTGTGCACTAATGATTAATCTCTCATGATCCAGGCATCACTGGTTAGCCTGTTCAGCATCATTATGGTATCATACATTAGGAAGCAACCCAGATTTGTACATAAATACATTTAAAAGTAGATTTTGATCCTGATTCATTGCTCAGTTTAATTAATTAATTTTTCCTCTGCCATCATAGCAATGCAAGGGCAAGAGAAGGACTGCTTTTATGGAAAATAAACATAACCTATTTTATTTATAACTTTTATTATTTACTTATTATAGAACTCACATTTTTCAAGGTTTTCTGGCTTTTAAATAACAAACAAACCATAATATTTCTATTTAATTTAATCTCATTACAAATACAGATTGAAATATCAAATGAAAAAAATTCCATTACATTTTCCCTAACTTTAACCTTAAATTTTCATTGCTAAATAAATATGTGCATATATACATATATGTATGGATATTTTTAACCATTGTCACATTATTTGGTTTATAGAATAATGATTTTTAATCTTGATAGAGTATTCTTTAACGTAAAAGAACAAATTATGAGGCAGGGCTTTAAATATTATTCAAATGGTCTCCCAGTAACATTTCATGAATTAGTTATGTATAAATTGGTGAAGGCAAAAACACTGAAATAATCAAGGGTGATCCTTATAGAACTTCTAGGACAAACATGATCCCAACACTAAAAAGAGGCCTGCTTTGATGTAATTTGTCATCTCAGTTACCTCTTAATGATATATTTTCAGTGATAAATGCATTGTAATCTATACCTCTGGGTAAATAATGCAGACCGATATAAAAGCAAATGCTTCTTAACCGTGTTCTCCAAAGTGTAGTCTGCGGACTCATGCTTGTTTGTGAACTAGTTGTTGTGGGCCCTCCAGGAAAAAAAGAAGCTTATTCCAGAATGTAGCTTCAACTGCTTTAGCAAGCACATGCTTTATTGCCGCTGGTATTTATTTATTTGAAAGAAGAAATTCTTAGTGAAGAAATCAGAAAATTGAGTTATATTCTGGTTCAAGCCCTTTCTCTCCTGGAGTAGCTGCTTGGGTACCGGCTGCCTTGAGTAGCACTGCAAGTAATTTCTAAGTCATTTACCAACCTTTCAAAACACATGGACAAATGGATTATCGTATTCTATTTATTATTTGAATTCTATTCCAAAGACAAATTTTAAACAGAATGGGTAAAATATAAATTGCTTCTTGATTTATATAGTCAATACTACAAAGTTTTCAGAAACACTTCTCCTGAAAATGTTTTCAAGAACAAATGGTTAATCTAAATGGTTCCTGCCAGTAAATGACCCAATTTTGTAATTTGGGTAAAGCAACTACAAGCTTTCAAATAAGTTAAAAGTCTATCCTGAACATAAAGCCAGAATAGAAACAGAAGCACATTGCTATGGTCTTCGAAATTATTGACTTTAAGTCATTTTGGGACATGACTTTTGTAATAGGATTTAGATATCATTTCAGTGTGATGCTTACACCAAGAAAATTAATGAAGTCAGACAGTAATTGGCTTTTTAGGGCCCTATTTTGGAGTGAAATTTAGTTCCATATTGAATGACTAAAAGTCATAGAAGCATTTTCTTTTATTTCAAATAAAAATCATTACTTTAGATCATGGGGAGAATTGTGACAGAAGGTATTCAATAAATTCTCACACACACACACACACACACAAATAGCTGTCATAGGATGAAAAAGTAGGAATAGCACTAGGAAAAAATTATAAAGTGTCAGTGTTCAACAATAAAAATTAGATAACCCCAAATCCAAGGGCTCCATCTCATCCAGCATTAGAAAGTAAGAAATGCAGTAAAGAATTAGGGAAGAATACATCAGTATATTCCCGTTCAGAAAGCCAGAGTGAATTACCAATACATTTTCCTTCGTCTCCCATCAGAGTGCAAAGCTTGAAGAGAATCACTTCAATATTAATTCTTGTTGTAAAATTCCGACTGGCCCTTCACAGTGTCCATGGCACAGAGGAATCTGTGAAGAGTAGTTTTGCTAACAGGGGTATAGCAAACTTGGACCTCGCAATAGAGTAATATGTATCTCCCTTTAAATTTCTTTTTTCTCCTGTGTTTTCTTGTACTGGTTGATGTACTGTCGTATTATCACACTTAAATTATTCTTGCATGTCATAATGTCTTTGTTAAAATGCTTAGTATATGAATATTCAAGACAGTATTTCATGTCTGTTTGTTGTCTTGCACGCAGGTGAATCTGGTGTGGAAGAGTGGTCCCAGTGGAGCTCATGCTCAGTTACTTGTGGTCAAGGGTCGCAGGTGCGAACCAGAACTTGTGTATCACCTTACGGGACACACTGCAGCGGCCCATTAAGAGAATCAAGGGTTTGCAATAACACTGCCCTCTGTCCAGGTAGTGTTAGCAGCAACTACAACTGTGGATGTTATTGAATTGTGTCATGCTACGCATTTGGAACGATTGATTTGTTATTTACATATGAACTGGGTATAGGCGTTTTGATTAGAGTGGATGAGTGTAATTCTTACTCAGCTGTGAAATTTTACTATGTATGTGATTATTTCTGCTTTCAGAGCAGTCAAGAAATGAGATAAATGACTCCCCTACCCATTGAACTATACACTTAAAATTTCTATACCTGTTTCTTATCGTATTTAAGGTTCAATATATTTTCTTATTCTAGATGGTGAAAATGTCCAATTGCATGTTCGAAGAATAACATACCTTTCCAGCATGCTGGAAGTATGATCGCTACCCATTGTCTAAGGCAGTGGTTGATATGGTCATTAAGGATGCCAGCTATTTTCCTACCATTTATTTGACCCTATCAGGGAAAAATAGTGCCCCTGCGTAAAGGATTTCCTCTTAATTCATTTCATTCAAGTGGCTGCCCTCATCAGAGCTGTCCGCTGCTTTTAAATATAAAGTCATTGTAAAATATATATACCTGTGTGTTAAATGGAGCACAGCACAATAGCTATTCCATGAAATATCAAAATTTTGTTCTCAGTTAAAGCATTGCATAATATAAGAGCTTCTCCCTCTCAAACCACTGACTTTCATGTAAATGTAAGGACTACAATGAATCTGGATCTTCTGTCAAGAAGTCCAAAGCACATGATATAGTGAATCCTCAGATTTATTTTTTTTCAACTATTTGGTGGATGGCTGATGCAAACATACTGACTACTGCGCTTGCATTTACAGCTTTTCCAGAGGCTTCCAAAAGGGGGTGGGCATAAAGAAAGGGGCTGCCACTGCCTCAGCATTTCTTCTGCTGAATTGTGCTTTAAAGTTTTCTGCTGAGTTTGATTTCCAGAGATGGCTGGTTCTGCAGTTGCTAAAAGCAAGAAGAGAGCGTGGGTGGTATGGGGGAAGCACAGGGATAGTCCCAATTTGCTAGCAGAATGGGCCAGGGCAACCCATTAAAAGACAGTTTAGAGGAGTCGTTTAATGGGTGCAGAGTTTCTGAATTGCAAGATGAAAAAGTTGTGGAGATTTGTTATACAGCAATGTAATTATACTTAACACTAATAAATTGTACACTTAGAATAGTCTTGATGCTAAATTATACATTATGTATTTTTTATCACAAATAAAATAAAAGATGATCTGAAAGAACTAAAAGTTAAAGGAGGTGGAGGAGGAATGATGCCATGAGGAGGGAGATGCCTTTATAACAGAAATGGGAGATACAATGCAGTAGGTGAAGGAAGAATTAAAAGCTAACCAGTGAAGAAAGCTAGAAGGAAAGAAAGACAGAATAAAGAAATTCTGTTGAAAACAAGAAAAATAAATCTCAGGAGGCATTAGACTACATGAGAAAAACTTCAAGTGAGAAATAGAAAGATTCAGAGGGAGAAAAATATCTTAAGTTGGTCATGGAAAGGAGAAGACAATGAAAAAGATAAAAACAGGCCATATCACAAACAGAATCTAGGTATGTTTGTCCAGAGGAGGGAAACAAGAAGCAGAAAGGAGCTGAGGATTTTAAGAATTATAAAATGCCTAAAACATAGGTAAAACAACCTCATGGATAAAAACTTAATGGATTTTCAGTCGAGTGTAGGTAGAGTACATTGTCTAATACTTAAACTGGCCCCTATGTACAGTATTTGTATTAAGGGTTCCAGGATCGAGTCCCCTGCCCTTGACAATGAGAAAAGTGTCAATAGAAAATGGAGTTGTACTTATATATAAATGTATCTTGTCATCATCCTTTTGAATACTCAAGATCCTTTCATCATGCAAGGGTAGAGTCTAATGGCAATTGGATGCCCAAACGGAAGTCTGCTGGTGCTAAAGTGTTCACAATTCTCTATTCAGAGCTTACTTTCCAGCCACTAGTTATGCACATTCATACAGACATTTGGAAATCTCCATCCATCTGCCAGGCTGTTGAGTCCCTTCACTGGGCAAGGCGCATCAGCAGTGGAACCAGAGTGGTCTCCCTTTCACTCTGGGTCTGATATCCAGAAAACTGAGTAATATTCTCTGGTGTAAAGTTTTTTCTCAAATATTTAAACCTCCTACTATTGTATCTACTGAAGAAGTGTATACTAATTACTAGTTTCTCTTCACTGTCACATATATATATAGGTTGTCTTTCTGAATTTGGTTAAATAGAACTGACAATAAGAAATGTGTACCTTTTAATCATGGTTATAGTTCAGATGTTGAATTAAAGAGAATGAAAAGAGAAATTTCTTTTTCATTTTCTAACAAGAAGAATAATTTTGCAACTTCATTATTTTAAAAATGTAGAATAATTATTCCACTATGGGGCATTGTGATATCTTTTAGATGGTTATTGCATTTGTTATGAAATGTTTTGTATTCTTTATTTTGTTCAGTTATTTGCCATTCTGGTAAATACGTGTTTCTTTTCAACACAATATATCTTGAAAACAGTGACAAAATAAGTGAATTTAAAAGCTTAAATAATACTTTAAACAGTGTAAATATATTTCTAAAATAATACTTTAAATTTCTAAAATTGTCATGAAGAAAATAAGCTCATAAATTAATAACCAATGTGTCATACTGTGGATACTCAAGTGTATTTGGCATTTAATTAATAAAAATGATACAAGGACAAACTGAACATGAAAGTCACCTTCCACTAAATATTTGGAATGATAGAATTAGAGTTACATTTATTTGCACTATTAAAAGCTAATCAATTGTGTTATAAATTAGTTATATTTTACCCATATTATTCAAATTTCAAAAGAAGGGTTTTCTTAGTTAAATGATAGAATAATGTCTTACTTTTAATGTGGATCCTGAGATAAATATCCTGTTGCAAAATTGTTGCTTTGAAATTATAGTTTCTTCAAAAACTCTTATTACTCAAAAAAGAAAATGACAAAGCTTAACAGAAAGCAGAATGAGAAAAGTAGGGAGCTACATTAAATTGTTTATTTACTGTCCTGATTTCTGAGTTATAGTTTTATGGTCTGTCCTAGGGTTCCTCAACATTCATACTATTGACATTTTGACATAAATAAATCTTTGTTCTGGGGAGCTGGCCTGGACATCTTCGGACATTTAGCAGCATCCCTGGCCTCTACCATTTAGATGCCAGTAGCTCTCCTCCTTCCACTGAGCTGTGACAACTAAAATCCCTCTGGATATTGCCAAATGCCCCCTGTGGGGCAAAACTGCCCCTGGTTGAAAACCACTAGTCTACTTCATATGTATTCTAATCCCTTAAAATTTATTTAGGTAAAGGAATTGTTTTGAAAAAAAAAATTTTTTTGTAAATGTCAGTTTTCAAATCCATAGATTTTAAGAAAATCCAAGAATTTAAGAAAAAGAACGCTTTTACTTAAAGAAGTTGTTTTTTTTTTAAGTTTTCCAATCTAAATCGTAAGATAATTTGTATGTTTATTTAAAAATCTGATAGTAATATAATTTGTGTGTTTTATAAAGCATATACTTTTATTTTTTAAAATATGCTTTTATTGATTTTTTAGAGAGAGAGGAAGGGAGAAAGAGAGAGAAACATAGATCGATCAGATGCCTCTTGCATGCCCCCTACTGGGGATCAAGCCTGCTACCCAGGCATGTGCCCTGACTAGGAGTTGAACTGGTGACCTCTTGGTTCATTGGTTGATATTCAACCACTGAGCAACCCCGGCTGGGCATGTATTGTGTATTTCTCACTTCATCTCCAGGTAGCACAGATATATCGTAATATAATTACTGTCTAAGTAAAGAAGAAAACTAAAAAAACTGATTAATTTAACTTACTTTTCTTGGTTTTACTAGATAGGTTTTTCAAATCAACTAGATTATTTATGGATTTTTATACTTTACTGAAATTTTTTTTAAAATATGTAATATTTGCCATTAAAATAAAATATCTAATTTTACCATATCTTATGAATATCTACAAAATTTAAGATATGTTCTATAATTTCCTACTAATTCAGCAATATCTAAAATAACAAATTATTAATAATTTGTGTTGTTTTCAAATTAAAAAAAAGTGTTTTTGATTTTTTCAAATGATATAGAAGGGTCATAAAATTTCACCTGGAACAATAAAGACTTAAAAAGTAGTAAGTATCATTACTTTTCAGATGATTACAGCTTTATAACTTAACTAAGCCATCAATATTAATCAATACTTCTTTGAGATTAATAGAGAAATATCTGCCAGTTTAGGAACCTTTTTCTGAAATTACTCAATGTATATAGAGTAGTGTGATTTGATCAAGAAAAATGAACAGAACCAGAAATATGAATACCATGCGAACTATTAACACTTTATGTAGAAAATAGGAAGAAAAAAAGTTGTTTTTAAATGAGAGATCTTGGTAATTAGAAATCAGTGCAAAAATTGATTAAAAGTATATATTTAACATAAAAATATTCATATAAATTAATTTAAAAATTTCTTGCTATAATTAATCCTATAAGCCTATATGCACATATATGTATATGTGTATTTTTTAAGTATAATTTTATTGATTTCAGAGAAGAAGGGAGAGGGAGAGAGAGAGATATCAATGATGAGAAAGTATCATTGATAAGCTGCCTCCTGCACTCCCCCTACTGGGGATCAAGCCCACAACCCAGGCATGTGCCCTTGACTTGAATCGAACCCGGGATCCTTCAGTCTGCAGGCCAATGCTCTATCCACTGAGCCAAACCAGCTAGGGCTGTATATGTATATGTTTTAGATGAAGTACAGACTTACTATTTATTCTTATTCCAATGAATACAAATTGGCTTCAGTTGTCTCAAATTTATATGGGAAAAATATAAACATTGTAATTCATCTCACTCTTTTACTCTTTTTCTATATATTTAAAATATTTTTTTTTCTAGCAAGTTTTATAGAACCTTAAAAGAATTTGTCATTGACTAGTACTCAAATTTGGCTAATTTTTCCAATATTTGAACATATTTGTATCACAATTTGGAGCAGCTCAGTAGCATAAATAGAAGAGAATGAGTACCTCATAATTAAGGTATTATTATGTGTTTTTATAATAGCAAATTGGTCAGCATATATATACAAAACAAATTTGTATTATCCATGGAGTGCTATTACTTACTGTCCCAAATATTAAGAATTAGGACGAGATTGGCGATTTGGCAGTGCAAGGAAAGGATCTAACTTTTGAGCCCTAAAGGACTTTTTTTGTGAAAAATCTCAATATTTATGGACAGTGGTTATTATTTCTGTTGTGTTAGTATTTCTGATCAAGTTTGAATTTATTGCAATGGCATACTTGAACTATTGCTGTATCAATTAATTATGTTAGGCAATAATCTTAATTAGATCATTTGTTTTCTGTAGAAATTTTTATTAATTAGGAGGATTCCCAGTGCCATCTTCTGGTTTCATGGCTATTAGAAAGAGATCTTCATATTTGCCACTCCTTTTAAAACAGGGTAAAGAGGAGGCTCTTATGTAAGTAGATACAGTTGTTGAAATTTTCCCCTTATTCAAAAAATGGTTTAAAGAATTACATTTTTAAATGACAAAACTACATTTCGTTTTTAAAATGTGAGTTTAAAATCTTTTTAAATTGTATCATAAATTTTCAGATTTTTTTTCTCCCTGACACCACCATAAAAGTCATTAATCCTGAAACTTTGTTAGAAGAATTATGTAGGCCCATATTCTATTTGAATGCAAAGTTAACTCCAGAGGATCTTCTCCTGTTACCAGAAATTTACTTTTCTAATACTACCCTAGTTGATACCACTTTTAGTTAAAAAATAATTCATGTCTATTTTACCAGTGAGGAAAGAGCTACATTTCCATTAAGCAAAGAAAACACTTAAACTTTATAACATGAATAACTTTACATACAAAAAAGGTACATGCAGTTTTCTTAATTACTAACTTTCTAATGTTTATATTTTGTGGCAAATAAGAACATTAACTGAATTTTTAAAATATCTTCATACTTGTCTATTTGATTAGTGTGTTGTTGTTTTTTCTTAATTATAAGGAGAAAAAAAAAACCTCTTTGATTTTACCTCTCTGCTTTTGTTGTTGAAGCTTCTTTGCTTTATTACAGTACATGGAGTTTGGGAGGAGTGGTCACCATGGAGTTTATGTTCATTTACATGTGGTCGAGGCCAAAGAACAAGAACAAGGTCGTGCACACCTCCTCAGTACGGAGGAAGGCCATGTGAAGGACCTGAAACACATCATAAGCCTTGTAATATTGCTCTCTGCCCAGGTGAGTGTATTCTGCATCTGTAACCATTGCAATTTGTATACTTCATATGTGGTCTCTGATATGTATTAAGAAATATTAGGGGCACAACCTTCATTCTGTCACATTGAAAAATGTGGTTTTGTTTATTTTTCCTTGGTTTAAACTGGGTTCCCTTCTTGATTTTGTCATATGCAATGGTATATAATATTTCCTTGACTGAATACTAATCATTGCTCACTTTATTGGATTTCTATAATTATGTATATTAATGCTTTCTACTAGGATTTAGGAGTTCCAAAGACTTGAGAATGACTATAGCCTTCATCATATAACTAGAGAGACTGGTTTAGAGCAGTTCTTTAGATGTTATTCTCTCACACTCAATCAATTAAGCAGTGGAAATGTGCAAATGACCATGCATGAAAATGATAGATATTTGCTAGGAAATATAATCTCCTAGATTCACTGCTAGATGCATCAAATAGTTAGGTCATAACTGTCATAATTATTGCAATTATAAAGACTATATAATCTGTTTTTAGAGTGTATTTATATTATTTTAAATTTTTCTTTCCTTTAAAGTCTTTAAATTCTATTTTACCTATCTTTAATAATGTCATCCATTATTACAGAGAGAAGTCTTCAAAATGATGTTATTTAGGTTATTGAAACATTCAAACATAAAACCTGCAAAATGAGAAAGCCTAATCTCCAGTTTTAAGGGCTTCCATTTATGGGAGAAAATGCACGCACACACTAATGATAGAATCTCCCCGGACTAGCAAAGGCACAATTTAGAGGAAGAGGCAGACATGAGTGGCAAATGACAAAGGCTAATAAGAGTAGCAGATTCCAAAATACATAATCATTCATCTACTCCCAGGGAGATTTTCTCATAGGCCTATTTAGTCACATATTCTGTATGCAACCAACATAGCTGGGATGCCAGAAATGTGCTCCAAACACATTATCTAACTCACACAGTTTCATTCGCACTTTAAATTCTTCAAGTTTATATCCTATATTTTGAGACAATAATTCAAAGTTCTTCTGGAAATTGTAAGCATCTAAAACATCTTCAGACTATGAAAAACCATCCAAAATATAGATATACAATAGTCATCTAACAAGCTTATTTGTTTTCTTATAGTTTAGAGAAAGACTAGTAGGTTCCTATACTTAGGAATATACATTTAAAGACATAATATTTATATTGAGTAACATTGTTCTCTTAGAATTTTATGAATTATGGATATAACTCATACAATTCGGTGTTCATGTAATTATAACTATTGGGGAGTCAAAAAATCATCATTTATTTTCAAATTACCCCCGGAAAGTTTATTAATGAAATCAGTTATGTTCTGTCTTATATCTACCTTTCTCTAGAAACATACAGATACACACAGACACACAAATGCCCTGCCTTTATTCCAAAGATTTGGGGAAGCTTATAGAAATTTTAGAATCTTTTTTTAAGTGCTTAGCTTTGACATTTATAGAATCGAATACAGTTCATTCTTATTTGTCCGTGAAATATGAAAAAGTAGAAAACATGGAGAAATTTTTTTAAAAATAGCTAACTGTAGAATCTTTTAACATATTTGGTTTTATTACTTCTTTTGCCCCAGTTGATCCCCAGTTCAAAGACAAAATGGCACTGATCAGTTGAAATGTTAGCAATCAGTTTTCTCATAGTCTACCTCCCAGGAACTTTTTTTAGAATAAAATGCTTGGCTATCAATAGGGACAGGGATGCTAAGTTGTTAGAGTTCAGATAAGAAACGCCATTTCCTAAGTTGGTATAGTTGTTGCTTTATCATGCCAAGTAGGTGCTGCATATGTGTTCAAGGACTTGTTTTAACAGGATTACACCACCATTAGAATCTCTCTAAGACCATAAAAATTAGATTGCTCTTTTTTGTATAGGTCCTTAATTTTTTAAAGGTATGATTATATTATCTGTAAATCTTGCCTAGCTCATGCTCTCTCTTAAATGATCATTATGGAGCCATCTTCATTACTTAATTAACCATGTGTCATTTATGACTCCTATTATTTCCATTATTGAATTTAGTTGCATTACAGAAGATCTACTATTCTTACCATGTCTGCCAAAAATGTTGGCATTATGCTTTTGAAATATGTAAGATTTATTTGGTCTAAACATTTGGAATTCTCCTTAGAAATAATTGTCTTATTACTAAACTCAGGCATCTTTACTAAATATAAAAAGCATCATCAAGTATCAACAAGATGTAAGACACTAGTGAGAAGAACATATAGTTCCTGATCTCAATAAATTTACAATTTCTTCATAGGATTCAGACATAAGCATGTGAAAATTTGAGTGCAGTTCTAGAAAACACATAAATATAGTCTACCTCAAGCCCGGCTGGTGTGGCTTAATGGTTGAGTGCTGACCTATGAACCAGAAGGTCACAGTTCGATTTCAGGTCAGGGCTCATGTGTGGTTGTGGGCTTGATCCCTAGTAGGGGGTGTGCAGAAGACAGCTGATCAATGATTCTCTCTCATCATTGATGTTTTTATCTCTCTCTCCCTCTCCCTTACTCTCTGAAATCAATCAAAATATATTTTAAAAAATAGTCTACCTCAATGAAAGGTAATGATTTGAGAACTCAGTGGGTTCAACCTACATTTCTTTTAGCCAACCTACCTGAGATTCCTAAGACATCATCTTAAGAGGTAAGTCTATCATAGGAAGATAATCAGTAATGAAAACAGTAGGCCAAGGCTTACAATTGGTTCTCCTTGGTTAGACCAGACGCAAAGTAAAGACCAGACGAATTCAGAAGAAACATTTGAAACAACAAATGTGGATTTGACCATGTGGGTTGTGGTAATGGACAGTGACATTTTTGTGTGGGATCATGTCAAATAGCATTCCAGCATCCTGCTTTAAGAAACACACATAACCACTATATTAAAGTGGATGTTATGTAGAGGTGATGTATACTGTTTGCATCAAATAAATAAATATATTTTATTTATGCAAATTTTGATATCAGCTTATAAATTGATGACATCCTATTTTGATCAGGTACTTTTCTTAGTCAGTGTTCAACTTATTCCCACTTCTTTTGAGGTTAGGGTAAACCATTTACCTGGGATCCATTTATGGAGAGAAAATAGAAAAGTGAAGTGTAGGTATGGTATTAACCTAGTTGGAGTTAATAGTTACTAATTTGTGTACCATGTCCAAGAATAGAGACTAGTGTTGATTGGGGGAAGGTGGGCGAGAGGTATAGAGCAACAAAAGGGAGTCACTATGATTCATTCACTGACTCATAAAAATAATGTGAACTCATTTTCTACCTTTTCTCCTGTACACTGGTAATTATGTGTGATATTATGCAAGGGTGTGTATATATGTGTGTATGATCAATCGTCTTTATGATCCGTTTCTTTTATCTCACCAAACTTAGAACTTCTGGCAATCCAATCTATTTTTTTCTGTTTTCTCTGAATAGTCAATGCAGTCACTAACTGCATCAAGTTTATAGTAGTATTAATTGATGCATTTGAGGTCAATGGTATTCTGTTCCATCTCCTCTTTATCTCCCCATGCAACTTTGTACCTGATAGTATCCAATAAATTACTATTGAATGGATTTTCTTGACATGTACATAGCCAAATTTCTAGAACTCATCCCCAAATGTTTTTTAGGATATTTTTCTGAATATATTTAATAATACATTGATGTGGTATCGTGAAAGGAACTTGGAATTTTAAATGTAGACCTTACCTTTCAATATCCCTGTTGCTTCTCTGTTCCCTAGTTTCTTCACCTGTAAAATGGGGACAATGGTAATAAGGATGTTGAGAGGACTATGTGAGATGATTAGGGAGTGAATGTGGCAAATAGCAAACAGTGTATAAGTAATATAGCTATGCTTCCCAGTCAAAGACCATCAGGATAACACCTGGACTTGAACAAGTTGGGTTTTTATTCTTGGCAGTGAGGGAATATCAACGTAGGAACACAGTGGGACCCAAATACCTGTTATTACAGCAAGAGGCTTCAGTCTCCTGTGGACCTAAAATGTTGATTTCTCGGCAGCTATGAGAGGGCGTCCTGGCCAAGGTCCCTCTGCAGGGAAACCTTTTGGTGAGGACATTGAGTGGAAAGAGGCTAATAAACACTTGCCTGAACTTGGTTCAAAGGTCCCTGGTTGTCTTTGCATGAGGATGTTACAATTTGAAACACAAATGCTACCTCATTAACCTGTTCTTTAATTGATTTGCAGTTTATCTTTTTTAACTCTAGTCTTTTGTATGGCAACTGTAGTCATTCTGGGTCACTTCACTGATTCCAGTGATCTTTCAGTTGAGCTTATAGGAGTTTAAGAAACTGTGCCTTAATTAGTCCTGGTTTGTTTTCTTTTATTATTTAATATTTTTTCTCATTTAAACTTTGTCTTAACTTACCAACTTTTTAAAAATTCTTCTTAGCCCTTATCATAACTTGCTTTCACTTTCTTTATTGATTAAGGTATTACATATGTGTCCTTATCTCCCAATGTTCCCCAAACCATCCCCTGCCCATGCCCTCACTCCCCTACTGTCTGTGACCATTGGTTATGCTTATATGCATAAACCTTGTCATCATTGCTCTTGCTTCCAATTTTAATTCTAATTTTTAAATGGTATTTCATTCTGAATTTTCTCTTTTGTAATTTATTTTAAATTGGCAAGTGGGGAACATAAGTTTATGTTCTTCAGCATATGTCCATAGCAAGAGGATGGCAGTTTTACCTTTCAGTCTTTTTTTTTAAATATATTTTATTGATTTTTTACAGAGAGAAAGGGAGAGGTATAGGGAGTTAGAAACATCGATGAGAGAGAAACATCGATCAGCTGCCTCCTGCACACCTCCTACTGGGGATGTGCCCGCAACCAAGGTACATGCCCTTGATCGGAATCGAACCTGGGACCTTTCAGTCCACAGGCTGATGCTCTATTCACTGAGCCAAACCAGTTTAGCTTACCTTTCAGTCTTGTATCCCCAGTCTTGTATCCTTCTTAGTTTCCTCGGTGACCTCCCACTCAATAAAAATCCGGACTCAGAATTTTGCCATCACTAAATTAGATAGCTTCAAAGTCAGTGGCTAGGATTCTTCTCCCCGCAACTCCTTCCTACAGATAGTTTAATGAGTCAGCAACAATCCACTCAGAACAGTCCCTGAAATTACGTTTTAGTATCCAAATAATCATGACTTTGTGGATGAGTACATAATCTAATTTGTGGTTTTTGTTTTTCTTTCTATGCTATATTGTCACCAGTTATTGATCAAGATGCAAAAATAGGCTGAAAATGATATTTTCATACAATGTATCACGGGATTTCATTTGGCCCCATACGTGGGAGACAGGTTTCTCTTCCAGGTGAACACAGTTGCAACTCTGTGTATATAGCAAGAAGAAATTTATAGAACAAAGTAAACCCCAGGAATCTAGCAATTTAGCCTTTGCCATTTGAATTCTTCCAGGCCCAGAAAATCTGGTCATGTGTCACGGTGCTGAAGCGAATCGTTAACTGTCCCCAGTATGACAGTGTTGTTTAAGGAAGCACATTACGTGACGGTGAGACAGGCTGGTCTCTCAGCACTCTCCCAGCTCCAAAGCGCAGCCCGATTGTTCTCTCTTCTTACTCACCTTTGTAAGACGACCCATAAAGTAATAAGCATTTTGAAGTTTTTAAATTGAAACGTGGGTCTAAAAATATCCAACTGCAAACGCTTATGATGGACGTGAAGGGAAAATGAAAAAGCCTAAGAAAGTGTTTATTCTTCACCTTATGTACCTGATGTTTATTATCACATGATGTTTCATGAAAGGATAAAAAAGGAAAAGAAAAGAAGGATGATTACATTTCAAATAAATGTGTAAGGCACATTTATGTAATTCAGGACTCCCTGCATCGTGTCTATAATGGCATTACTAATTCATAGTGTTCAAAATTGACATTTTTATTTCAGGGCTATTTGAATGCTAGTCTGACCCAGTTCAGTCAAAGGTTCTACCATTTATTTGTTTCAGTAAGCCAAAACCTTAAAATTCAACTTTGATTCTCTATTTTTCATACCCTCCCAGCAACCTATCAGCTCTACATCCAGAAAAATATCTCAAATTTATTTTCTTTTTTCTCTTTCCACTAATGTCATCATAATCCAAGTCACTATCACCTGTGTCTGGCTACAATATAGTCTCCTAACATCGACTAATACCTGTTCTTGCCCTCGTACAATCCATTTTACACACAACTGCGATGTGTTAAAATGTAAGTCATGTTACATCACTTCCCTACTTTAAAAGCATCTCATTTCTTCTCATCCTAGTTGCTCACATGACCTACAGAGCCCTACGGGATCTGACTTCTGCACACCATCTGAAATCATCTCCTCCCTCCTCTCCCTCTTCATGATCCCCACAAGCCCTTTCTCTGTTCTGAAATGCACAAAGCCTTCTTGAACTCAAGAATTTGCACTTGCAAAGAGATTTTTTTTATTTTATTATTTTTTTTATTTATTTTATTTTTTTTATATTTTTTATTGATTAAGATATTACATATGTGTCCTTGTCCCCACGTTACCCTCTACCCCCCACCCCCCCACCCCCGCTCATGCCCTCACCCCCCCGTTGTCCATGTCCATTGATTAGGCCTATATGCTTGCATATAAGTCCTTTGGTTGATCTTTCCCCCTTACCCCCACCCTCCCCTACCTTCCCTCCAAGTCCCGACAGTCCAATCAATGCCTCTCCGTCTCTGGATCAGTCCTTGTTCATCAGCTTATGTTGTTCATTATATTCCACAAATGAGTGAGATCCTGTGGTATTTATCCGCTCTCAAGTTCCATCCATGCTGTGGCAAATGGTAAGAGTTCCTTTTTCTTCTTCCTCTTCTTAAAGAATACCTTTCAGCATTTCATATAATGCTGGTTTGGTGGTGATGAACTCCTTTAGCTTTTTCTTATCCGTGAAGCTCTTTATCTGACCTTCTATTCTGAATGATAGCTTTGCTGGATAAAGTAATCTTGGTTGCAGGTTCTTGCTATTCATCACTTTGAATATTTCTTGCCAGTCTCTTCTGGCCTGCATGGTTTCTGTTGAGAAATCAGCTGACAGTCGTATGGGTACTCCCTTGTAGGTAACTGACTGTCTTTCTCTTGCTGCTTTTAAGATTCTCTCTTTATCTTTTGCTCTTGGCATTTTAATTATGATGTGTCTTGGTGTGGTCCTCCTTGGATTCCTTTTGTTTGGGGTTCTCTGCGCTTCCTGGACTTGTAAGTCCATTTCTTTCACCAGGTAGGGGAAGTTTTCTGTCATTATTTCTTCAAAAAGGTTTTCAATATCTTGCCCTCTCTCTCCTTCTGGTACCCCTATAATTCTGATGTTGGTACGCTTGAAGTTGTCCCAGAGGTTCCTTACACTATCTTCATATTTTTGGAATCTCTTTTCTTTTTTCTTTTTCGGTTGGGTATTTTTTGTTTCTTTGTATTTCAAATCTTTGACTTGATTCTTGGGATCCTCTTTTCTGCTGCTGGATCTCTGTAAATTATTCTTTATTTCAGTCAGTGTATGCTTAATTTCTAGTTGGTTCTTTTTCATGTCCTCCATGGTCTCCCTATACTTATTGAGGGATTCATTAAATTTATCGGCGGTTTCCATAAAATTCTTGAAAAACCTTATAACCGTGGCCTTAAACTCTATATCCAATCGTTTGCTTTCCTCCATTTCTGCCATTTGTGACCTGTTTCTTTGTCTCCGCATTTTGGCAGCTTCCCTGTGTTGATAGAGTGGCCCTGTGCGCCAGGTGTCCTGTAGGGCCCAGTAGCTCAGCCTCCCCAGTTACCTGGGGTGGACACTCTTGGTGCACTCTTGGTGCCTTGGTTGTTGTAGAATCACTGGGAGGAATTGACCTCCAGGCCAATTGGCTGTGAGAATCAGCTGTGTCTAAAGTGGGAGAACTTCTGTGCTGAAGACACCCTTCTGGGGCAAGACTTGCTTCAGTGGGGCTTTGGTGCTCACTGAGTCTGCTCCCTGAGTGCGTCCCTTATGGATCTGAGGAATTGCAGTCTGGATGGACCCCCTCTGACCACTAGGTACAGTGGCTCCTGGATCTAAGGAGGTGCTAATTCAGCCTCTGCCTGAGGCCACACAGCAGGAGCCACGAAGAGGCTCAGCTGTGAAGCAATGCAAGCCGCTGCGGGGCCTTGGGCCTTCTCTTGGAAGTTCCAGGTCTGCCTGGTTCGGCTGCAGTTAGGTACATTCACATGCAAAAGCCTCTGCCGCAGCCTGGGTGGGGCGGGGTCTCAGGGAGTCAGAGGGCGGAGAAAGCAGCCATGGCCGATTCTCCGCCCGGAGTCGCGCGTCTCAGTGTTCCGGTAATGGCTGCAAGCACCTCTGAGGGAAAGCCGCCCTCAAGTTCGCTCGCTGCCGAACAGACCAGCCTCTCCCCGTATGAGTCCTGGGTCCCCAGAGACTTCCCGGAACCGGAGTTCAGAGCAGTCAGGAGCCTGTGACTCAAAAAGTCAGCCGCGTCCTCAGGTGCTACCCCCTTTCCTCGCGCGCGCGAGCCACTGTACCTCTGCACTTCACCTCCGCAGCGCCTCTGGCTCTCAGCGTGCTTTTCTTTCCTTCTAGTTGTGGACTTTACACTCAGCCAGCCTTCCTGTTGTCTGGATGATGTTTGCTCAGTCCTTTGCGGTAATTTTCAATTGTTGTGTGAGGCGATAATTTCCCGGTGTTTACCTTTGCCGCCATCTTAGTTGCTCTCCCATTTAAGATTTTTTACTTACAATTTCTTAGCCTTCATCTTTCCAACTTGCAGTCTGCCCTGTAAGTTGGACCTTTTTCTTATCTCTTCACCTCCACATTCATTCCAACAAAGAGCATTTTGGTCATCACTTAAAGCAGCTGCATCCTTTCTCTCTTAGGATCCCCCAGGAAGCCTGCAAAGAGATTTTTAAGGATCTTCCCATTTCTGGCTTCTTCTCGTGACTCAGGACTCAGTTCATATTTGATTTCTTCCTAAAGGCATGGCTGGGTAGTTCCTGTCACAGTGCTCTCTCTATCATTCTGTCTTTATAGCGCTTCTAGCTGCAACTTTCCTGCTTATTTCTTTGCTTACTTGTCTATCATCTGTCTTCACCACAGCTCCTCAGACTATGTGTTCTTTGAGAACAGAGCTTGGTTGGCCTTTAACATCTGAGTTTTCCCAGAATCTAGTAGAACAATGCTAGTCATAGTCTAGATTCTCTGTGAATCTTTTCTTTAAATATTTTTATTTATTTTTCACAGAGAGGAAGGGAAAGGGATAGAAAGTTAGAAACATCGATGAGAGAGAAACATCGATCAGCTGCCTCCTGCACACCTCCTACTGGGGGTGTGCGCACAACCAAGGTACATGCCTTTGACTGGAATCCAATCTGCGACCATTCAGTCCTTAGGCCAACACTTTACCCACCGAGCCAAACCAGTTAGGGCTCTCTGTGAATCTTTACTTATCAGTGCATTAGGAGACTCCCCTGGGAGTTTTGGAGTGTTTACACTTCCCCAATTATCAGGGAACACTTTTCTGAAAGAATGACAAGATGTTAATCAGTTTCCAATAGGAACAAAGTTTTAGAAAGAAAGTATTGAGATATTTTCAAATTTGTGGGTTTGTCATGATTCTGGGAGTTATCTTCTCACAAATGTCAGAAATGAGCTATACACAGGGGCAGGGGCTGTGGGGAGAGGCCTGGATTGTCACTGTTGCCTTGACACTCAATGGAGGTGAAAAGCAGCCTGAGTGCCCAGCTGAAGGGGAAACCACCCTGGATCCCAGATCAGCATCAGATAAAGAGGAAAAAGCAACCCCTTCACTTTTTGGAGTACCTAGCTGAGTGGTTATAAAAAAAGAAATATTAGATAGATCAAGTGATAAATATTTCATTATTATAATATCTTAACAGTTATCCCTGAAATGAAATGCATATATCCTACTGGGAAGTACTGAAATGTCCAAAGCAGAACTCTTAATTTTCACCTCTCAAAACCCTCCTAGTCCTGCATTCAGAACAAAATGACACTACCATTTCCTGAAAAGTCTTGGGGCTGATGTCCCTAAAAAGGGCATAATTAATGGTTTTGTTAATTCTAGGATATCAAACTGAAAAATAAGACCTGAAATAAAGCAATATCCCATATTTGGCACTAAAAGAATTTTTTTTCATGAATGTTATATAATGTACTAGAGGCCCGGTGCACGAAATTCGTGCACTGGGGGGTGAGGGGGTGTCCTTCAGCCCAACCTGCACCCTCTCTAATCTGGGACCCCTCGGGGAATGTCCGACTGCCAGTTTAGGCCCACAGGGATTGTGCCTAAACTGGCAGTCGGACATCCCTCTCACAATCTCCGGGACTTCTGGCTCCCAAATACTCGCCTGCATGCCTGCCTGATTGCCCCTAACCACTTCTGCCTGCCATCCTGATCACACCCTAACAACTCCCCTGCCAGCCTGATCCATGCCTAACTGCTCCCTTGCCAGCCCAGTCACCCCCAAATGCCCTCCCTTGCTGGCCTGGTTGCCCCTAACTGCCCTCCCCTGCCAGCCTGCCCCCCCACTTCCCTCCCCTGCCAGCCCGGTCACTCCTAACTGCCCTCTCCTGTGGGCCTGGTTGCCCCTAACTGCTCTCCCTTGCCGACCATCTTGTGGTTGCCATCTTTGACCACATGGGGGCGACCATCTTGTACGAGGGTATGACAGCCAATTTGCATATTACTGCTTTATTATATAGGATTTTGTCTAATCTTTTAAATTACATTCACATGTCCCTCTCTTCCTAACTTCTCAGTTTTCCATTTTCCCAGTAACTTAGACTTATCATATTAAAGGAATATTGGATTTTTCCTATTAAAAAAAATATCCAATCAGTTACTTTGTCAGGTCAATTCTTTTATAATATTGAAGTTAATGTTCAATAAAAGTAACTTAATAGTTCTCAGTGTAAAATAAAACGTCCACTTGATACATCTTCCATTCCCTCTAAAACATGCTTTGTTGATTATTATGGTAGTGTTGAACCACAAAGGTTTCTTCAAGTTTCTAATATTAACTCCTTCCTGAACTTTAGTCAAAACATAAAATGTGTACATTAACTAAAAGGACTGAATAACTAGTATTACAAATGTCTTTTTATAGTTTTGCTAGTGGTGATGTAAAACCTTCTTACAGGAAGAGCTTAATGAAAAAACTATTTCATAAATATTATTATTCTTTCCAGTCTCTTTTCAGTAAGGTCTTTTCTCATTCCTCATCAATATTACAAACCCTTGCCAAATTATCTTCTCCTTCCACATTTGACTTGCTCATTCCTGACTCCACATCTCCTTAGCTGGAAGGAGATCTTTTCTCTGCCAATGAGTGTGTAACTATTACATTCATTAAAAAAAATACTGAAAATTTACCTATAACCAGAATGATTAAGGGTATCACATATTCTTTTATTATAGTTACTCGGCACAGAATAAAGTTGGCATCACCTAATTTATCTTTGTTATGTGTTACTTTCTGAATGTTCTCAGTAATTTGACTACCCATACATTATTTTGCCAAATAGATGTCAAGGTGCAGGAATGACTCTTATTTTTTTTTAATTCTTCTCAGAATGGTTAGGAGAGTGAGGGTTCATCATGCAAACTCATTAAATGTTATCTTTGAAAAGCAAGATTCTGAAATGAAAAGCGTGCTTATCTTTAAAGCCATAATAGAAAGGAAATGGGTAATTTATGAACTCCTATTGACTCACTAGACTGTTCTTTTTTTTTATCTGGCAAATGGACTACATAGCCAATAAGATTGTATCAGGTATTTTAATACAATGAGATGCTAAAATTACATGAATAGGATGATTAACTTGGCATTTTATGATTGTTAATCTCACAAAGGATTTATTAAGTACATCTAGGTATCTATTAAACTACTGTCTTTTTAATAGCGACCTGCAAGGCCTGAAATTAGGTTGAAAGCACTTACTCAAAATCCACCAGGCTTTCATGTTTGATTAGATGGGTCTTCATAGCAGCACTAACTTATGTTGGAACCTTGTATTTATGGTGAATTCTCTTTCACTGGAAGGAAATTGACTAACAACCACGGAATGATATTGGAGAAAAGTAGGCAGTCATATACTAGTGCATTTATAACTCTTACAGGCTAATTAATGCATTCTAAATTAGGTAAATATTTTGCCTGAATTCTTTGCTCACTTGCATTTTGTGATTATGCCTTAGCGAATGCTGTTGCCTTTTTCTAAGTTATCCAAATTTCACCATACCCATCTAACATAGTCATCCCCCAAATTGATGTGATCTATCCTCAGAAAGCCTCCATGTGCCATGTTAAGACAGTATTGCTTTTACTTATTACTTATTTGCATGCATAATGTCATTCTTCTACTAAGTTATAAGATTTTTTTGAGATTGGGGTTTATATTTTATTTCTCTATCTCTTATAACACCTATCATAGTGTCTGATAACTAATAGAATCTCAAAAATCATTTTAATAAATGAATAAATAAATCAGTCTCAATTTGAATCTTCCAAAGACAAGTGCAACAGCCTATATTAAATTTTAGTCACCAGACACTTGGGAGTCATCTGGACCCTCTCTCCACTTCAGTTCCCGTGACAAGTTCTTCAGGAGACCCTCTTGCTATGTGCCCCCTCCCCCCATAGCTTTCTAATCTTTCCAGGACACTCCATGGACCTTGCCAACATCATCCTCGCTCAGACCCTCCCTACCCTCTCCCATAATTCTTTCTCCAACTGGCATTAGATCTAATCATAGAGTCCTATTTAAATCCTTCACTAGCTTCTTAATGGTCTGAGAATAGTAGTCCAAATCCTTAACACGTTGACAAAAAGCCTACAAAATCTAGCATCTGCCTTTTTGCCCTCCCCTCTGGTAGAACTCTTCACCTGGCTCTCTTGATTCCATTCACAACAGCCTTTATTCAGGTCCGGGAAGTGCCCATGTTTCTTCTGCTAAGGACCTTGGTATATCTTCCTGGAACTGACTCTTGCCCTAGGTATTTCCCCATTATCATTCAGGGCTTGCCTGAAACCTCATGTCAAGGAAGATTCCCCAGACCCTCTGAACTCTTATCTCACAGTATCTTGAAAGTGTCCTTTGCAGTGATGCTATATAATTAATCTGTTTAGCATGTAACACATTGTGTAACTCATTCTAGGGACTTCTACTCTCAAATATGAGCTCTATGAGTTATTGGTCAGTATTTATTTTGTTCAGTCTTCTCTATACCCATCAAGGTCTTGCAGCTTTGAGTCATTAATAAGTATTTTTTGAGAAATAAATGAATCAAAATAGATACTGGATACATAAAAGGAAATAGAAGTGAAAAAATAAGGTAGTAGTAGCTCTAAGGGAAGTAATACAATCTAATGCCATTGTGACCTTCCATTGTATGTATCTCTTTAGAGTCCCTTGATTGGGATTCATCTTCAAGGCTGGTTTTACCTTGTACTTTTTGTAGAGCCTTCTCTACTGGAAGGTCTCCTTACATGGTCTCTCTTTTTGTTTGGCAGTTGATGGACAGTGGCAGGAGTGGAGCTCATGGAGCCAGTGCTCGGTGACCTGCTCGAATGGGACCCAGCAGAGAAGCCGGCAGTGTACTGCTGCGGCTCATGGGGGTTCTGAGTGCAGAGGGCCATGGGCAGAAAGCAGAGAGTGCTATAATCCAGAGTGTACAGGTAAGACCTGACTATATATTTAAGAGATGCTTGCCATTTAAAAATTGTGACAGAATCATGCCAGACAGTCATGGTATAACCACATGATTATATGTTTTTATTAAATGAAGCCAATTATACCCAGACTCATTCTACTGCATGCCACATTAATAAAGCAGCAGAATTCAGGAGAGTCTTAATTTAAATATTGATTAAATTGATGAAGTTTAATATTGAATTTGTACTTTTTACAAATAAAGTTCAATCTCTTCAAAATATTGAAGATTCTGACAAACTTATAAATTTCTGTTCATTACAATGCTCTTGATTTTACCAGCAAGACAAATATTTAAATAAAGTTTATCCATGGTAGTAGATTAATAAAAGTTGAACAGACTAAGTAATGGTCCTTAGATTTTAAAATTACTAAATCAGTGACACTGATCATGACATATTTCTTTCAGCCAATGGTCAGTGGAATCAGTGGGGTCATTGGAGTGGATGTTCCAAGTCCTGTGACGGTGGCTGGGAAAGGCGAATAAGGACCTGTCAGGGTGTAGCGATAACAGGACAGCAATGTGAAGGAACGGGCGAAGAAGTGAGGAGATGCAGTGAGCAGCGATGTCCTGGTGAGGATTAACTGAGGTTTTCTCAGTGAAAAAATTTTGTTACCTTAAAAAAAAAAAAAAAGGATTAAAAATATTGTCATTGGTTAAGGGCAGTACTTTCTCAATTGAAGTGTTGCTAATGATAAGTGACAATTTACTTGTGTCCATAATGTATAGAGTTTCCTCTCTCTGTGTGTCATGGACTATTCTATAGGTTTTTAAATCATTTGCTGCAAAATGACATTGAAAATGTGATAATACAAAGGTAGCCATATTGAACAATAACATAGCTAGATATGATTTAAAATAGTTTGGGGTATTATTATTCACAAATTTTTAAAAATAAATTTTTAGAGAGAGAGAGAAAGTGAGAGAGGGAGAGAGAGAAACAGTGAAACATTAATGTGAGAGAGAAATAGCGATCCTTTGCCTTTTATACACATCCTGACTAGGGACTGAACTTGCAGTCTTTTGGTGTGTGGGATGACGCTCCAACCAACTGAGCTACCTAGCTAGGGTTTTCACTATTTTTGTAAAAGATTTGTTTACTGAGAACACAAAACAAATTGCATTAGATTATTTATAGTAGAATATAAAGACGTGTTAGATAGCTAAGTGGGAAAATTAAAATACGATGTTGAAATCCAGACACTTGTAAATTCTGCTGTTAATTCGTCTTGATGCATGACCCTGGACATCCCCATTTACTTGCCCTTGGCCCATTTTCCACTGAAAAAGGAAATTCTGTTGAGGAGCACATTTTAAAATGAAAGTGTAAGATCTTAATTAGTAGTGAATGAATGGCAGTGCTGCTACATTAAAGGATTTGACATGTAAGCATAGAAAAAAAATTAGAGGTAGAAACTACTGACATCATACATCATATACATGTTTGGACAAAAGAGGTTTACAGTTGTGAGTGCATGAAATACAGTATAGTTTATTTTTGTATTATTCTTTATTAATTATTATTTTATTTTCTATATGAACAACTGTTAACCTACTTAGCCCCACCCTGGATTTTAAAACATTATTTGGAACAAAGACTCCTTCCTAATTGTACATACATTTCATAAAATATTATTGACATACATACTGAGTGAGTGAGGACTTAATAAGCATGTGAAAATTAGGATTTTAGAATGATATCATAGGCAACATGGTTATAAACATGCTAGAAAAGATGATAGGATGGAGTTTTAGAATAGCACAGCTATGTGTGAAGGGGAACGTGCTGGCCTTGGAGAATTTGAAGACCCAGTTAAAGTCCCGATGCTGCTCGTGTGGCTGTAGGGAAGCTAGCTGATCTCGCTGGCTCTCTGGTTCCTGGTGAGGCTGCTGAGTGCAGCTGTTCCAGGTTCCTCTTTCAGTTCAGAAAATGATGGCGTTCTGTCTCTAATATAACTACTGCAGTTTAGAAAAACCAAAGAATTCTAAAAGGTATCTAGTGGTCAAAACTTTGGATTTCACCTTACTTCAAATTTTAATGACTTATAATTCAACTCTAATACCAACAGACACTGGGCTCGAAGAGCGCAATGTCAGGAGGTGTCTTTAGAGCTTACCAAAGATATGAAGTTAGTATTGTTCATTCTTTCTTTTTTTTAAAGATATTTTTATTGATTTCAGAGAGGAAGGGAGAGGGAGAGAGAGATAAAAAATGAAAACATCAATGATGAGAGAGAATCATTGATTGGCTGCCTCCTGCACGCCCCCTACTGGGGGTCAAGACCACAACCTGGGCATGTGCCCTTGCCTGGAATCAAACCTGGGACCCTTCAGTCCACAGACCGATGCTTTATCTACTACACCAAACCAGCTAAGGCAGTTTTGTTCATTCTTAAGGCCATAGAAATGTAGAATGATAAGATCTAGCCAGGATGCAGGCTTTGGTTGAGAAGGACACCTATGCAGGTTAGCACTGTCTAATTGTTCCTGTGCTGCATAAGAATTAAGAAGCAGTATACAAAAACATTTACTTTGCCCAGGGAGAAATGCCTTTAGAACAGTGGGCATGACTAAATAAGATCCTTTTAATATTTGAAGTTACCTAACGTAGTCTGAGCATGTCAAGGTTCTTAACTGTCTTGGGCTTTTAAAACTGTCTTTCACCTGCTTATATAGAGGTAAGATGGTGCTGCTGCAATCAAATTTAAAATATTGCCACCTGCTGTTTAGAGAACATTTTACATATCTATTTACAAAAAGAAGATATTATACCTTATTTGCTAGATTTGTTCCTTGGCTTTTATGACTTAAAGCAGGTTGAAAAATTATCATATAAAATGGTAAAAAGTTTTTTATATTCTATGTACTATGTTATATTATATTACAGGGGTTGGCAAAGGTAGGTTTATAGTTGCTTGTATGGAAAAAGACATGCAGATTGATTATTACAATAGCTTTATTCACTCTTGTGTTTCATGTACTCACAACTGCAAACCTACTTTTGCTCGCCCCTGTATATTTGATATTAACTTTAACATTTTTATTTTACTCTTTTCAATGATATGATTTTAAATCATATTGTATGTGGAGCAATATAATGACTCCAAATTTACACATTGACAATATAAACTCAAAACACTTTTAAATGATCTTAACAGTTACTAAGACATTTTTCGCCTTTTGTCAATGACAAAACCACAATAAATATTTATTTTATAATAATATGTTTTTTAAGTATTACTTTTAGTGCTGTGCATTCCTAATTTTTCTTCAGGTTGACAAAAACAGCTAGTATTTATTTTATGCTTTGCTTAATTGAGATGCAAAGCAAATTAATCAAGTTTTCCAAGGAACCCTCAGTTGTCAGGAAAGAGAAATATACCTAAATCTTTGACTGGATAATTAATGAAAATAATGATTAATCATCTGGATTGAATAAAAATCTGTTATGGTGTCTACTAAAAATGGAAAGTAAATTCCTCATCAAGATTACAATATTCCTGGTAAATAGATAACGTAAAAGTAACAGAAAGAGCAGTACAGCATAGGAGATATAGTCAATAATATCATAATAACTGTGTATAGTGCCAGTTGGGTACTGGAAATATCAGGGGAACACCCTGTAAAGTATATGCTTGTCTAACCACCATGTTGTACACTTGAAACTAATATAAAATAAGATTGAATGGAAAGTGTAATTTAAAAAAATAAAAATAAAATAAAGTAGAATTAAAAACAAATAGCATCACTGACCAAAAATAAGTTATTTCTCTTATTTTCATAAGAAAATAGAATTATAGGGATGGAAAAAGTATATATATATACTGTTAGTTGAGTAATAGAATAGCTTCAGGGGAAATAATTAAGTCACTCAATTTTTTTTATTGGTCAAACTTACTAAATGATAATTTCATTGATCTCAATCTCATTTACACCCCAAATAAGGTTGAAATAGTAGAAAAGTAATGAATAGCTCCTATGATTTTGGTACATTGCCACACTGTGAAAACATACTAATTTCAGTCCTCTGTCTGTTTTCCAATATTTCTCTGGTTAGTATCATTCAGAAAACAGATGCTACTGGTGGACTGGATTTTGATAACTGTCAGGCTTCTGGGACCTCCTTGCTCTGTTCCCAGGGAAGGGTCTTGCTAGTCCTATAGCTCCAGTTCTGAGACCTATTACTCCTTAGTCATTATTTGCTAAGTTGGAATATACCATCCACAGATGAATGTTAAACTTAATTTATACATGAAATGTCCTTCTTGGAGTCACAATTGCTTTGTTTGCAAATGGTGAGTGAGCCTGCAGATTGAATGTGCTGAGAAAAACTTGCAAAGTAAGATAGGCATGTCACACACAGGGTGTCAGGGAGGAAGATAAAGTCTTAGCTCATATTGACTTATTTTCTCCTCAGTTCCCAGTTGGAGAAGTGGCGAATTAATCACTATTGATAGAGTATTTTGTCGTCGTTAGAGACAAGTTAAACAAGTTAATAAGTCAAACTTCTAAACTGTGGACCACTGCAGTTTCAAGGCTATACATAATCATTATTAGAAACCCAAATATGTACTGTAAAACTTAATTTCTTTTTTTATTTTTTACATTATGGTTTTTTTCAATTAGAGTTTACAGTCAATACTATTTTGTATTAGTTTCAGATGTACAAGATAATGGTTAGACAATCATATACTTTAAAAAGTGTTCCTACATTTCTAAAGAGGATAAAAGCATATTACTCTACTTACTCTATAGTGAAATATTTGCATTCAAGTTGACACCTGCTTTACTTATTTTTTTTTTTATTCCAAACCACAAGGTTATCACTAATAGTACTTTTTAAAAGCTTCTAATGCATTAGAACAGGGGTCCTCAAACTACGGCCCGCGGGCCACATGCAAATACAAATATTGTATTTGTTCCCATTTTGTTTTTGTTGTTTTTTTTTACTTCAAAATAAGATATGTGCAGTGTGCATAGGAATTTGTTCATAGTTTTTTTTTAAACTATAGTCCGGCCCTCCAACGGTCTGAGGGACAGTGAACTGGCCCCCTGCTTAAAAAGTTTGAGGACCCCTGCATTAGAATTTATGTTCTGCTATCAGGTGTTTTGTGTATAGGAATTATATTATTATGTATTCAGTTTTAAAGATTCAGGCAAGTGTTTGCACTGGATATTTGGGGCAGAGCAAATAGTGCCAACCTGAATGTACATCCCAATTGTTCACCTAAAGACAGCCACTGAGTTGTGTTGTCAGTAGGTGGCACTAGGTATTGACTTCTTTCGTTTTAAATGTGCCATTTGTTCTTCCCACATAACCTCATATACATTCTAAAAAGTAGGGAAATAAATTAGAACTTGAAGAACCCCAAAGGAGAGAAACGTCACCTGTTGCATAATAAATGTCTGAGAAAGCAGCCCATCGTCGTGAAAAGCATGGGTTTTATTACCTGCTCCAGTCTATGGTTCTGCAACAAGTCAGCTAAATTTCACAGGCAGAATTAAGGAAGAATCACTGGGATCTAAGATAATGAATGAGTATCCAAGATACTACTATATGTGCATCATTCAAACCTGTTGCTATGGAGATAATTATTATCATAATTGGTCTTATCAGATTGCTCATCAAATGAGACAGAAAACTCTCACAGCTTCTGCCACTGCAGAAACTTAAAAAAGCAATTTGTTGTAATCTTATATTACCCTACCTTGTCCAATTTAGAAATATTTTACAATATGTGGGTCATTCTCAAATTGAAATAGAAAATTTAAGCACTGTTCACATTGTTGCCTTTTATATCCCACATTGTTTTTTAGTAAAAGTAACAATTTTATAAACTATTTTTTAAATAATAAGATTAAAATTAATGCAATTATTGGAACTTCTTTTTTGATTCAATGTTTATTAATACCATAAACCTGAATATTAGTCCTTGGCATTTCTTTTCCCACTTATTTCCCTCTTCATGCATAACCTGACATGTGAATAACCCTAAGATCCTGCCCCTAGCATTCTTTGGTGTTCCTCTTTCTCTCTCTCTCTCTCTCTCTCTCTCTCTCTCTCTCTCTCTCTCTCTCTCTCTCTCTCTCTCATCAGCTATCACCTGTGTGAGAAGCACCCACAGATCTGCATCTTTATGACTAATGTCTTCCAAATGATTGCTAGACCTTTCCAACAGGGGTATCAAACCAGACTCTGAATCACCATTAGAGCTTTTCTCTCTGACCACCAAGTCATTCCTGTCATCTGAAGTAATTTCTCCTCATCAATTCATGGGCTGGTGCTGGATTCCACCTCCATCAAGTCTTCCCTTAGTGGCCACCTACCACCCGGCCACCACCTACTGGTGGGGGAGGGAAATGCAAAGAGCCTGAGACATAGAATCAAAAAGAGTTTGGCTTTGGGCCTCAGCGTCCTCACATTTAAAGCAGGGGCGGTAATATGCACCGTGAGGGATTGTTTCAAGGATGAAATGATAAAATACCATCACTAATTAGAACTATTAAGTGGCAGTGCAGGTCCTCTTTGTCCATTCACCCATAGGATCAAAACAACCACCTTTTCTAATCTTTTCCACACAGGTTCAGCTGGTCATTCTTCCCATTTCATGGCCTTAGTCATTTGACTCCCTTGCTCAAAAAACCTCCATTGCTTTGCATTAATTGCCCAAGTTAGTACATACTGGAATCCCTTGGGTTCTAGTATCCCCTCCTATCAGCTCATTAGCTTTCCTTTCACCGTATATTCATATGTATGATTTTATGACTTCTCTCCTTACACTGTTGCTTGCACTGTTATTCACCTGGACTCCCGAGGTATGCTTGTCCTGTCATCTTCACCTGCTGAAATGAGAGCATCTTGGAAGCTCAGCCTATTAAAAGATGTCCCTCTTTTAATCTTTATTCCCTTCCACAGTCACATGAGTTCTCTTTCTTCTTTGAACCCCTATAGACTTGGCTTTGTGCTTCTCTTATTATACATTGCTACTGTATTTTATTTTATATATTTATAGAGAGAGTTATATTGTTATATCTCTTAGCTAGAATTCCAGCTCATTTCATTGCAAATGAGTTGTCTATTTTCTTCCTCCCAAATCTGCTTTGAACCTAGTTGAATGTTGTAGGCCATTAGAAGCATGCTCTTTTGAATGTTTTTATTCTATATCATAAATGCTATAACTGGACTAATGAAGTCACTTGTATTAAAGCATATGATTAAATGTTTCAAAATAACTATGATAATAATGGCTGACTTTTTATAATCTTTTATTCTTTCAAAAGGCTGTTTAATTAGCATTTCAATGACATTTAAAACACATATATTATTTTTATTTTGTAGTTACAATTTGTGGTATGATCCTCCCTTCTCTAGAAATAAATCATTGAGATGTTGAAAGTAAGAAAAATATGTAACTTTTTATAGAAGGTTTCTCAATTTCCCCAAATCTCAGCCCAGTTTACTCCAGTTTGGGCCAGAGCTCAAAGCAGGCTTGTAGCCACTTGTCAGGCTAGAATTGGTCCCAGGTGTGTCTAAATAGAGGTCCCTAAGGTCTCAGGGAAGTTGGCAATATAGGGGGCTGTGGCCAGTGGCCTTGCCAGTTACTGTAGTGTACCTTTGAGTGTTATTTTCTACCTGTGTCATGACCTTTCCTCACTAGTTCCTAAGATAACATAAAAAGGCAAGTGAACGCAATTCTCTAGCAAAGACCTCTAGTATCCCTAACATAAAACTTTGTCTCACTAAAAGTGATGGCTATACCTGGAATATTCTTCACAATTAAAGGTAGATGCCTATTTTTATTGTGAACAGGTTGGAACTAGAGTGACCTTGTGTGCTGAATTGAAATATAGAATTAGAAAAAGAATAATTCAGAACTTTGTGGTGGATATATATGTAAAACATATATGCCTAGAGACCAAGGACTCAGGTAATACACATTGTTTGCTAATGAATTTAAAGTTTATGCTGACTTCCACACTAGAAACAATTTTTTGAAAAGTATATAAATACCTTGTTTACCACACAGCAAATGCTTGGAGAGGGTGTGACACCTCTGAGCTTGGACTGGGAGAGGTGTTTGATGGACACAGGCCCAACACCTCCTGGCTGAGTGATTTCTCTCTGCCTTGGTTTCCTCATATTTAAAAAATGAGGATAATTACATCCACTGCATAAGGTTATTCTGAGAAATTATATGAATTAAAATATGTAATGTATCTAGAAGAGCACCTAAGTTAAGTGATGCGTAAATATTGTGGTTAGGTTATAATTGTTCTTTCAACTTGAGACTGGTACAAACTGTTTTCTATATGAGGAAGGCTGTTAAGAAACACGTTTCATAAATACCCTTCTTTTCCCCTCAGACCTTAGCAGTTCCGTGAATTCTTCACAGGAGTAGGTTACCCTGCTGAAACTAGAGCTGTTAGCTGTGTGAGCACAGAGACTGGATCTATCTCATTTACCTCTGCATCCACAGCTCAGGGAATTCCCAAAACATAAGAATGAATGAATGGCCAGCGAGTGAAATTTGAAATGTGGGGTCATATCTAGTGCTTTTTTTCTCCCCTGCATGTCAGCTCATTACTTTAGAATCAATTCTCTTTAATGCTGAAATTCTAGCATCCAGATGAAAACTAATTTTCCACATCAAATTGATGTAAGCCCCGTATAATTTTTGCTATTTTTTTTAAATATATTTTTTATTGATTAAGATATTACATATGTGTCCTTGTCCCCACGTTACCCTCTACCCCCCCCCCCCCCGCTCATGCCCTCACCCCCCCGTTGTCCATGTCCATTGATTAGGCCTATATGCTTGCATATAAGTCCTTTGGTTGATCTTTCCCCCTTACCCCCACCCTCCCCTACCTTCCCTCCAAGTCCCGACAGTCCAATCAATGCCTCTCCGTCTCTGGATCAGTCCTTGTTCATCAGCTTATGTTGTTCATTATATTCCACAAATGAGTGAGATCATGTGGTATTTATCCGCTCTCCAATTCCATCCATGCTGTGGCAAACGGTAAGAGTTCCTTTTTCTTCTTCCTCTTCTTAAAGAATACCTTTCAGCATTTCATATAATGCTGGTTTGGTGGTGATGAACTCCTTTAGCTTTTTCTTATCCGTGAAGCTCTTTATCTGACCTTCTATTCTGAATGATAGCTTTGCTGGATAAAGTAATCTTGGTTGCAGGTTCTTGCTATTCATCACTTTGAATATTTCTTGCCACTCTCTCCTGGCCTGCATGGTTTCTGTTGAGAAATCAGCTGACAGTCGTATGGGTACTCCCTTGTAGGTAACTGACTGTCTTTCTCTTGCTGCTTTTAAGATTCTCTCTTTATCTTTTGCTCTTGGCATTTTAATTATGATGTGTCTTGGTGTGGTCCTCTTTGGATTCCTTTTGTTTGGGGTTCTCTGCGCTTCCTGGACTTGTAAGTCTATTTCTTTCACCAGGTAGGGGAAGTTTTCTGTCATTATTTCTTCAAAAAGGTTTTCAATATCTTGCCCTCTCTCTCCTTCTGGTACCCCTATAATTCTGATGTTGGTACGCTTGAAGTTGTCCCAGAGGTTCCTTACACTATCTTCATATTTTTGGAATCTCTTTTCTTTTTTCTTTTTCAGTTGGGAATTTTTGTTTCTTTGTATTTCAAATCTTTGACTTGATTCTTGGGATCCTCTTGTCTGCTGCTGGATCTCTGTAAATTATTCTTTATTTCAGTCAGTGTATGCTTAATTTCTAGTTGGTCCTTTTTCATGTCCTCCATGGTCTCACCATACTTATTGAGGGATTCATTAAATTTATCGGCGGTTTCCATAAAATTCTTGAAAAACCTTATAAACATGGCCTTGAACTCTATATCCAGTCGTTTGCTTTCCTCCATTTCTGCCATTTGTGACCTGTTTCTTTGTCTCCGCATTTTGGCAGCTTCCCTGTGTTGATAGAGTGGCCCTGCGCGCCAGGTGTCCTGTAGGGCCCAGTAGCTCAGCCTCCCCAGTTACCTGGGGTGGACACTCTTGGTGCATTCTTGGTGCCTTGGTTGTTGTAGAATCACTGGGAGGAATTGACCTCCAGGCCAATTGGCTGTGAGAATCAGCTGTGTCTAAAGTGGGAGAACTTCTGTGCTGAAGACACCCTTCTGGGGCAAGACTTGCTTCAGTGGGGCTTTGGTGCTCACTGAGTCTGCTCCCTGAGTGTGTCCCTTATGGATCTGAGGAGTTGCAGTCTGGATGGTCCCCCTCTGACCACTGGGTACAGTGGCTCCTGGATCTAAGGAGGTGCTAATTCAGCCTCTGCCTGAGGCCACACAGCAGGAGCCACGAAGAGGCTCAGCTGTGAAGCAATGCAAGCCGCTGCGGGGCCTTGGGCCTTCTCTTGGAAGTTCCGGGTCTGCCTGGCTCGGCTGCAGTTAGGTACATTCACATGCAAAAGCCTCTGCTGCAGCCTGGGTGGGGCGAGGTCTCAGGGAATCCAAGGGCGGATCAAGGAGCTATGGCTGATTCTCCGCCCGGAGTCGCGGGTCTCAGTGACCCGCTAATTGCTGCAAGCACCTCTGAGGGAAAGCCGCCTTCAAGTTCGCCCGCTGCTGGACAGACCAGCTTCTCCCCGTATGAGTCCTGGGTCCCCAGAGACTTCCCGGAACCAGAGTTCAGAGCAGTCGGGAGCTTGTGATTCAAAAAGACCGCCACGTCCTCAGGTGCCACCCCCTTTCCTCGCGCGCGCGAGCCGCCGTACCTCTGCACTTCACCTCCGCAGCGCCTCTGGCTCTCAGCGTGCTTTTCTTTCCTTCTAGTTGTAGAATTTACACTCAGCCAGCCTTTCTGTTGTTCTGGATGATGTTTGCTCAGTCCTTTGCGGTAATTTTCAATTGTTGTGTGAGGCGACAATTTCCCGGTGTTTACCTATGCCGCCATCTTAGTTTCTCCTTTTGCTATTTTTTAAGAGACAGAAAATCAGTTTGAATAGACAGATGAACAGCTAATCACTATGTAATTCCTTCCTTGTTTTAAGGGAAGTATGCTAACTACATACTTGTGGCTTTAAGTACAGTTGTGTCTTACAAATGGGTTTTTATATATTTGCACTCGTGGTAGCAAACAGTGGGTTCTTTCAGCTGCTGAACAGAATTGCTGTTCCATTTTAAGAAGGCATAAAGTGAGAGTCCTTCGTATTGCTGCACAATATGTTTTTATTTTGAGCCCAGAGAGTGGCCTGAGCTAATTATGTACTTTCTAATTTACCAAATACACATAGGTAGCATTAAACAGTAAACGTTTAACGCAAATCGTTATGTCTAGCTTAAGTTTCTCTCCTGAGCTTTATTTCCATACACCAACCAACTTCTTGATATTACCAGATGTGCTCAAAAGTATTTTTAGTGTCTTCTTCCCCAAGTCCTCCTCATGTGCTATAACTGAGTATAGCGTACCAGGCATACTTCCTGGGAACCTGAATTTCATCTTCATTTCTCTCTTCTTCACCTCCTACATGCAGTCATGGAGCAGAGCCCATACCACCTACTAACTAGATTTTGAATTCACCTACTTTACATTTCCACTTCCTGTGATTCCATGCCCTTTCCCCAAGTAAGGTTAAATTGTCACTGGCCTCCCTGCCTTCTGTCTCACTTTGCTTCAATCCATTCTTCATATTGCAGATCTAGTATTCAAAATCCCATATAATAAAAGGGTAATATGCAAATTGACCCTAATGGCAGAACGACCTGGAATGACCAGTCACTATGACACACACTGACCACCAGGGGGCAGATGCTCAACACTGGAGCTTCCCCCTAGTAGTCAGTGCGCTCCCACATGGGGAATTCAGCTCAGCCACAAGCCAGGCTAATGGCTGTGAGCGCAGCGGCGGTGGTGGGAACCTCCTGCCTCCTCAGCAGTGCTAAGGATGTCCAACTGCGGCTTAGGCCCATGAGGAGCGGGCCTAATCTGTCATTTGGACATCCCCCAAGGGCTCCTGGGCTTCCAGAGGGATGTCTGACTGCCAGCTTAGGCCCAATACTCAGGGGAGCTGGCCTAAGTTGACAGGTGGACATCCTCTGAGGGGTCCTGGACTGCGAGAGGATGCAGGATCCTCTGAGGGATCCCCCAAGTGCATGAATTTTTGTGCACCGGGCCTCTAGTATTATAATAAATTCCCCTTGTCCTTAAATTCAAACTCCAAGCTTATCTCATCATTTATCATCCTTCTCCCTCTCAACTCTACTCATCACCAACTTGGTACTCCAGCCATTCTGAAATGTTCCCAGTTTTCTTGGATACCTCATGTTCTCCTTGCCCCTGGGTCTTCCCCATGTGCTTCCCAAGGCATACTTCCCCCTTTCTCACTGGCTAACTCCTGCTTCCCTTACACTACAACGTGTCATCCCTTCTGGAAACCTCTACTGATATTCTCCCCCCTGAACTTGGAGCAGCCAGGACTTCTGAGATCATGGTGGGTGTTCTGCATTGTATTTTCTCCACTTATTATTTCTCTTCTCTTACTATCTTGGCAACTGAGACAATTTGACTATTCTCGTTCATTCTTTTTATGTGTAATATTTAACAAGGTGATGAGGACATTATGGGAACTCAGTAAATATCCTGTGGAATGAATGAATTCCACAGTTGGCACTGAAGAGAGCCACCACCTGGGTCTTCAGAAACATAGGATGGAAGAAAATATTTTTTTTGTTTTGATTTCTAGGCTGTTTTGCTTTTGGTATGAGCATAAATAGACCTATTTCCTGAAATAATTTTTAAAGATATAATCTTCAAAGTCTTCCAGATCACACTTTGATGAAATATTTAAAGCAACTGAGGGACTTGATATGACTACTAAAAAGCTAAAAATCTTGGACCAATTTGCAACTGTGAATCTATGATTCCCCTGTCATCTTTCTTTCTTATAATTCGTGAACTTTGTTTCTGTCAATGAGTCATAATAAATCTAAGACTTCCTGAATTTACAGTGAAGAAAACAATGTTTATTGACTACTCTATGTTTAAAAACGTTACTCTGAATTGTTTTGGGAGGAGGGGATCTGTTTGAAGTAGACCATATTGAGTGTCACAAGGTAAACGGGAATTGATAACTGAGTGCTGTGGTTGGAAAAAGAACTACTATTGGCTTTGTGAGTTCTGTGAGTTCCATGAACTGTATTTAGTGCTGTGGATGGAAAAAAATAACTATTCAATCAACTTCTACCTTCACCAGTTAGGTTGTATGTGGATCACATGAGGGGATTCTGAACAGGGTTCCATGGGCTTTTACCATGTCAGACAGACACACCCTACAAGGTCAACTTTTCCCAACACCCAGTACCCTGAATGCCTAGTTTGACTAATTCATAGGAAAACTATAGTTGCTAACCTCTGTTTCTTCCAGCTTCTATCAGTGGTTCTCAACCTGTGGGTCGCGACCCCTTTGGCAGTTGAACGACCCTTTCACAGGGGTCACCTAAGACCATCCTGCATATCAGATATTTACATTATGATTCACAACAGTAGCAATATTACAGTTATGAAGTAGCAATGAAAATAATTTTATGGTTGGGTCACAACATGAGGAACTGTATTTAAAGGGCCAGAAGGTTGAGAACCACTTAGAATCTAAGTGAACACCAGCCTATTAAATGCACACACACCACCAATTAAACACACACATACACATACACACACACAAACACACCACATACAATGTCCTCATTACCAAACCATCCTCATTTTCTGTCATCTTCAGTATCAGAGTGATTAAAAAACAGATCTTTTGAAAGTATGTGGTAATTTTTGGTTAAAAGTCTATGAATATCATAAATGCTATCCTTGTAAGTGCTACATGTTTCAGAAGTGAAACAAAACAGAAAAATCACTATCTTTATAGTGCTCACATTCCAACAGGAGGAGGCAAAATAATAATAATCCTAAAGAAGCTAAAACATATGTAGAAGTTGTAAGGCAACAAGTGTTGTGAAGAATAATAAAACAGAGGAATATGTGGGCGTGTTTGAGAGTGGGCAGAAAATCCCTGAGTTGATAAAGTGAATAAAATTGAAGGCAATAAAGAAATGAGCCAGGCACAGGTTCAGGGAGAATAAAGAGAGATCCTGAGCAGGCAGAACAATGCACAAGGTCTTAGGGAGTGGAGGGGGGTGGGAGCCTGCTTGGAGTATTGGAGACGCATCAGGGGGCCAGTGTAGCTGAGGGGGACAGTGAGGGTGGGGACTCTGGGAGCTGAGAAAGGGCCATATTGGAGAGCCCTGTAACAGGCTAGTTGGATCACTAAAAATTTTATTTTTTCCTGAGTAGAGTACCTTTAAACAAATTTAAAGCACTGACTGATAATTGCAAGTAAACAGTTAAGCTACTACTTCAGCCCACCTTGATTTTGAACCTTACTAGTTTCAGCTGCAGGCCTAGTAAACATTTCCCCCTATTGGCCCACCTATGCCATCTAGTGGTTAGCGCTTGCAATTACCAAATTTTCTGACTACACTGGCAACCCCGTGGGGGAGGGGCATTGCCAAGAGGAGTCCTTTCAGAATAACAATAGGTGTGAAAAGCTTTTTGAAACTACTACTGGGAAATAAATCTGGGGTGCAAATTGCTTTTACGTTGGTTTAGGTCAAGACTGAATCAGATGAGAGAAAAAAAAGCACCTGAAAGCTGTAGTAAGAAGTTTTATGAAATTTATTTCATCAACAGAACTAAAGAAAAATTGAGTTTGAACACTGAAAACTGAAAAAAAAGTACAAGTGAAGTGAGCATGAAAGATAACAAATTAATAGATAATGAGTAAGATATTGAACAGAAGTTTGGATGTACATATGAAATAAAAATAATTTAGTATAATAGTAATTTTAGATTAATGACAGTATATCTTTTAAAGCAACTATATCTTTTATAGTTGTTTTATATAGAACTTAATTATGTAGTAAACTATGCATGATGTATTTTGTGAGTTGTAATATGTATTTTAATTTTCCTTTTTTAATATTTTATAGTAGTTTTGGTTGACTTCTACAGAAAACACAACTTATATTACAGTGTTTTCCAACGCTGTAGCTTTTAAGATTTAAATTTATGTTAGTTAAAGTTAAATGAAATTTAAAATTCAGTTCTCAGTCTTAGCAGCCCCATTTCGAATACTCAATAGCCACATTTGGCTAGTGGTTGCCATATTGGACAGTGGAAATAGAGCATTTTCATCATTGCAAGAAGTTCAAGAAGTTCCATTAGACAGTGCCAGTCTATTATGTGTTTTCCTTAGAAAAAGTGATTTCCTTAACAAAAGTGTTTTGAACATCTACTGTATGCTAGACACCATGGAAGTTCATTACAGCAGATTACAAAGAAATAAGATAAAACATTATTAGTCTTCCAAGGTCAAAATTGGGGATTTGGAGTTTCACACACATACCCAAAGCATTTAACCACATATTTTCAACCCATTGTGGAAAGACCTATAATATTTGTATGTTCAATGACTAAGGTATTAAAAGAGGCTTCCCAGAGGATATTATCATTTAAGATGTGTTTTAAAGATAAGTAGGAATTTTACAAATAAATAAATAAAAGAGGAGAGAATATTTTAAGCAGGGAGCATAGCTTTTGCAAAGTCAGAGAAGTGTGAATTGGTGTAGAATTCAGTGGGGCCTTGACTTACAAGTGTCCCGACTAAGGAGTTTTTTGAGATAGGAGCCCTCTCTCGGCTGTTTTTTTGCTTTGAGTTGCCAGCTAAAATTCAGATTACGAGCCAGCTTCAGATACCCCACCGCTAGTTGGCGCAGCGAAGGTCAGAGTGAACGCCACAACATCAGCCCAGCATCATGTGTCTCACTCGTTCACTTTAAGATTTGACATACGAGTAATTTGAGTTATGAGCTCCATCATGGAACGAATTAAACTCGTAAGTCAAGGCCCCACTATTTGGAAGATGACAGTTAATTCTGTGTGGCTGATGCATAGGAGAATAAATATGAACCATAATTGGAAAGCTAGGATAGGGCTGAGGAGGGGAGCCTTTTGCATCACACTGAGCCTCGCTATCTTTATCCTGTCAGTGCTAGAGAACCATGGAAAGGATTTAAGTAGCAAGTCATGAGGTCAATCTTCATTTTGGAGAGTACTCTGTTGATGTGGCATGCAAATTGGGTTAAAGGGGGAAGATGCTGGAGAATAGTATCTCTATATCCAGCTCTTCAGCTCAGAAAGCAGGCATCGTCCTTGTCCCCTTTGGGCCTCACTCCCTGCGTCACTTAGTCTACTTACTAAATTTACGTTGGGTCCACTGACATATTTTCATCTTTAGTCCAATCAGTCTACCTAAGGCCACCATCATTTCAGGGTTAAGGCACTGCCGTGATCTCCTCAGGGGTCTTACCCTACCTACTGCTCTCCCATCTCTTTTACCCACAAAAGAAAATCTGATCTTAAAATTAAAAATCAACCCATTCCAATTGCTGGTTAGAACCCTTCTTTCGGTGGCTGCCTCTGAGGCACTCCTGGGTGCTAATCTAAACCTGTTTCTCCAGCCCATTCGTTATTCCACGCTCCTTATTTTTTCCCCTCCCCTCCCCTGGGTGCCCCAACCTCTTCTGTGCTTCCAGGCCTTTGCACATACTGTTCCTTCCTTCTGGAGGGCTTACTGCACCTCACACAGCCAGTCTCAATTAATCATCACTTCCTCCAGGAAGCCTTCTTTGGCTCTTCAGCTTTGATATTGGAACAGCACCCTGTTCTGTTAGCAGTATTATCATGATTGTACTCAAGTAATGATATGTTTGTTTGACCTCTGCCTCCTCCCAATAAATGAGAGTTCCATGAGGCACCATTGGTTCTCCCTGGAACAGAGTATATAGTAGGTAAGTGCTGAATGAAATGAGGTTGTTCCTCTAAATCAAATGGGACCAGGAGAATGCCTGGGGAAGCTGTGGAGGTAGAATCATCACAGGATAAGAGGAAGAGAAGGGTAAGAAGAGGAGTCTGATGGTTTTAGCTATGGATTCAAGATGGGAGGTGTCACTAACAGCATTGGGAAATACAAGGAGAGGAAACAAGCAGCATTAGGGAGAAAAATGGTGGGAGTTAGAGTGCATGTAGATTGACTGAGACACTTCCCTGTGCCTCCTGGGCCACCTGTAGGAGACTGGATGGGGCAGCAAGGCCAGGAGCATTCTGCTCTTCATGGAGTGGGTGACAATCACAACAGGGGAAGTGGCACCCAGCATGCTAACCTCGTTGGGCAATGTGGGAGTGGGTGTTTGCTGACACTTGGCTGGTGATGGCTGCTGGTTAGAAATCCCTTGGCTTAAGTGATTTCTTTGCTCTTCTGTTCTTGTGATATTGGGGGAATGAAGATCTGTACAGAGGCTATCTCTACCCTCACTTGAGTTTTGCCTTTTTTGTGATGGGTTTTATTTTATGATTTTATATTTTTGATTTATGATGACTCCACTTCTATTCAGCACCACCACTCCCAGGCCAGACTCAGTGGCAAATCCAGCTCTTGGCTCTCAGTTAGGGGCCTTGCCAACTTCAGTCCTCCTGCCCCCTGTAACAGCCCAGGGGGCAAAGGGGCAAAGAGAGCATGCCTTGGCTCCTGACAAGAAAGTGATGGGGCTCCTTGGCAAGGTGACACCTCCCTCCCAATTGCTCTCAGTTACCCTTAGTTTTTTCTCTGAATCCAACATGTACTAAAAGGAGTGTTTGGAACCCAAAGATTAAAAGTAATTCATGTCTCTGTGACTATATTCCCTTCTGGTAAATGATCACTGTGTGAGAATTTAACCTTCTGCCGTACAATCAAATCAGGGGAAATAATCTCTACCTTATAGAGTTGTTGGGGAAGATTAAATGAATCCAGGCATGTAAGACTCTTAGTAAGGGCTCAAGATTATTACTATTATTTTTTAACTTGTTGAACAAATATATATATATATATATATATATATATATATATATATATATGTATATATATATGTATGCATATATATGACTTATTTTATTGAGGAAAAAATGACTTACTATTACTAATATGTTTGAAATTATATCAGGAAAGCAATTAAAAAAAGAAAAAATAGGGGGTGGATGGTTCTGTGAAAGACACATGAGATGGAGGAAGAATGGTCCAAGTGCTTGGCAGGAGCCTCATAGAAAATGTTCTCAGACCCTGAAGAAAGTATTTTCAAGGAAGAGGCAGAAGTCCAAGTATAAGTGCTTCAAAGAAGGTCTAGTGAGTAATGACTAAGATGAGCACATTAGATTTGACCGTTAGGCGATCATTGGTGAGGTGAAAAAAGACATTTTATGAAAACGGGAGTGGCGATGGTTGAATCAATTGCTAAACCATCCACCAAGCAAAGATTCCATACGTTGGAAACAATTGCCTATGTGTTTCAATAAGAATCTAGTTTGAAAAAAAACTTATGTTAATTCAGGGGCAGGGAGATTATATTGAACAAATCAAGGTAGCACAAAGGATCTGTGGGAGGTCAAAACAAAGGCTGCTGAGGAGTCCGGATTCTGAAACCTAATCCTGCCAATACCTCTGCCAGCTCTGTCACCTTAGACAAGCCTCCTCCCTTTGGGCCTTGGTGTTCTCAGCGTAAAGAGGAAGGAGATGGACTATGTGACTTTCAATGTCACTTTCAGTTCTAAAAAGACCCCATGTTTAAGCCATTTATCTTATCTTAGTAATCATCAGGACATGTTATTTCAATATTGTGATGTTTCAAATTGCATTCTTCTCCTAATAACTATAATGTATACTATTAAGTTCATAAATGTTGAAATAGAATTAGTATCAGTAGACTTATGATTAGTATGGATTAACTAGTGTATTATCTGCAAAGAAAGACATTTCTCCCAGGAAGTCACACTCATGTATATATTAGGTACTTACTATTTTTGGTCCTTATTTACTTATTAAGTATATTTCTATAAACATATATTAATGTATTCATTTATTCAATTTTGAGCAGCTTCTGTGTGCCAGACACACCCCTAGGTGCAAGATACAGAGGAAAGCAGACAGTAAGATCCCAGGCTAGTAGTGAAGACAGACATATGAACATATAAATGGCAGCACTGTGTGGAAAACACAACAGTAGGTGTATCTAGAGAAGGGATTAATGTATTCTCTCATCCGGGAGAAAGGTGTCAGGATTAACACAATAGAGATAGATCTTGTTCTTTTACAAATTCTTTGGCTTTCCACTAAAGTATTTCTGGTACACATCTGTTATTCTTGATATTCCCTTTAACTTTCTTGCCTCAGCAATTAAAGTGAGCTTTTGAAAATAATAAGGCCCCCAAAATTAAATCAGTTTATTTTTATATGATGTAGTGTGAATGTCATTATTGCACTGTACTAGTATGAAAAATTAAATTATAATGTATTTTTTCCTTTTGTTTTTACTCTTAATACTTATAGTTAATAATTGTAATAAGGTTTTCAGTTTATTAGAAATTATTTTATTGCATAACATTCCAAAACACAATGAATATCAGAAAAAGTTTTATTATTTTTATCTGAAAGTAATCTTCACTTTATAGACAAATCCAAATGACTTTTTTAAAAAAGCCTATACAGTAAGCACTTTCAAAAGAAAGTACATTTCTGTGAGAATTTTAAAGATAATAAAATGAAACCCGGTGGGATTTTTGGTTTGTTTATGAAGACATTTCTAACATTTCAGTCAGTAATACTAGTATACTTTAAAGAAAATGAAGGAGCGGCACAGCTAGAGCGATGCATTTGAGAGATACCAATATTTTTAAAAAGAAACACTGCTAAAGTCGAGTCCCTCTGTTTTAAATTGCAGCACCTTATGAAATATGCCCAGAGGATTATCTGATGTCCATGGTGTGGAAAAGGACTCCAGCAGGCGACTTGGCCTTCAATCAGTGTCCACTGAATGCCACAGGTAAAGCAGGACGACCCACCCAAACCTAAGTGATGATCGCCATCCAGGAGCAGCATGCTGTGTTTGCTTACGAAGTCATGCTTTTGTCCTATGTCCAATAAGCAGTTAATGAGACAATTTTAGTGAATTGCTTCATACATGGAGCCAATGAAGAGACCTAGAAAATGTTGTTGATGCCGTGGTTTCTCAGTATGACTGATAAGCATTACAAAAATAATCAAAATGCTCTCATCTGCATGCTATTTTAAAGCAAGAAAATGTACAAACCCCGTTTTTGAGTCTGCCTCACAATTACGCCATGCCTTCTAGCATCCCTGTTATAAAGCTTCTCTCTGTTCTTTGTGACATGCAGGCACCACTAGCAGACGCTGCTCTCTCAGTCTTCATGGAGTGGCCTTCTGGGAACAGCCGAGCTTTGCAAGATGCATATCAAATGAGTACAGACACTTGCAGCATTCAGTAGGTGCAAAGCCAGCTTTAGTACTTGCTCTGTTTATTTTTGCTAATGATCACTGTGTGAGAATTTAACCTTCTGCTATACAATCAAATAGGTAAAATAATTAAAAAAAAAAATCTGAAAAAATGCCTAAAGGGAAAAAGTAAGTGATAGAAAGCTAATATTTACAAGTCTGTACTAAACTGTTTGGTTCCTAAGGTTTGAGTTTTTATGGATCTCACTATTTAAATAAAAGAATTCCTTGACAGGCATGAGAAAAATCTGTTATTCAGTTTTGTCTATAGGAGTAAGATTGTTTATCATGATTGGCACATATCTGTGGTAAATAGTATATAAACCTTATTTTAAAATACCATACATTTTTAATTAAATTCTTTAACTTTTAGTTATTAGGAATTGATAAGGCTGTGTCACTTAGGTATCAAATTTCTCACTGCATTTTGACATTAAGGTATGAACAAAATCACAGTGTTACTGCACCAGGGAAATTAATTGTTCACACAAGATTACATAGGCCAGATTATCTAAAAATAGCCCCTCTTTTCCCACAGAGTATAATGGATGAATATTTTTGAGGACAGTTAAACTGCTTGGTATTTTACAAGTGTAAATAATTGTCTTTTTCAGCTACAATCATCATTTCATCCTGACAGTCAAGATGAACTTTATACATGAATAAACATTATGAGGTTTAGAACAAAATTTGAACACAAGACAATAGGAAAGTTGGACATTGGCAGGATCAATACTTAGTTAAGAATCCTTAAGTTTTGTGGTACTTTTGTTTTGCTTTATTTTCTCACTCTTGCTCACAAATACATATAATTATTTAAAAAAAACCCACCTAAGTAACATTCTTTCTTGTGGATGGAGAAGTATCTTAAACAATAATAACCCTTATCAATAAAGTAAATGTATTCAAAAAGAAGCAAATTTTTAAAAATCTGAAAAACAAATGCTGGCTAATATGTTTACTTACCAAGTCAGCAATTGATTTGATGATTATTGCCTACATTGAACCTTATTTTTTAAAATATATCTTTATTGATTTCACAGAAGAAGGGAAAGGGAGAGAGGGATAGAAACACCAGTGATGAAAGAGAATCATTGATTGACTGCCTCCCACATGCCCCCTACTGGGGATGTAGCCCACAATCTCAGGGAATAGAACCATGACCTCCTGGTTTATAGGTCAACACTCAACCCATGAGCCACACCAACTCAGCGAGCCCCATTTTTGTTAATATATATATTCATTTATATTTCTAGATGTATGCACATAAATAGTAAATACTGATATACACATAAATGCTGATTTCACATAAATGTGTGTGTGTATATATATATATATACATATATATATATATATATATATATATATATATATATATATATCAGTAATCAATGATATTTGGCTTCACTGAGTCTTATTTCTGTCAAAACCAAAATAAACATATCTGACAGCATTTGGTTGTTAGGGTTTTTAAAATGTACTTTTCTGGGAGAATACACACATATAATCACAGAATGTAATATATAACTTCATTTCAAAATATAAAATGTAAGACTATGAAATGTAAAGTTTCTTTTATTAATTGCTGTAAATATTCAGACCTGTGTATTTCAGAATTAAATATAACCAAAATTTTTCTTATGAATTTATATTTTAATGAACTTTATTTTTCTTCTAATTTTAGACATTAGACTTTGTTTATTGAATCTTAATATTCAGCTCTTGTTTATTCATGGTAATGAATAAATGGGAATGATTGCATGGATTAAGTAAATCATAAATCCTTACAAATTTTGTTAGAAATGAATAATCTCACTCTTTTTGTAGAACATTTTTACTTTCTAAATTAAGTATATTGTACATTAATAGTTAAATCAGTTTGCATTCTCTAAGTGCAGGTGAACCTATAGTGGAGAGAAACAGAAACATTCTGTGAAATAGAAGAAATGATCTTGAATTTAAAACCCATAGAAATCGGTCAATAATTTGACAGCCAATGTATATATGCTCTTGTGCATAAATCAAGTGCATGATATTCTGGAATAAAAAGCAGCCTCAGTGTATTCATCTCCTACAAAATACTAGGCACTTAACTGGGCACTTTCATAAATTAACTCCAGTCTTCACAAGAACCTGCAAGGTGATAGCCCTGCCTCAGTTTCCATAGAAGGAAACTGAAGATCTGCAGGGGAGCAATACACTTACGTGAGGCAAAGAGTGAACATTCCGTCCCAGGTACAGTTATTGCAAAGACTAACCTCTTTTCTGGAGACCATGCTACTTCCTAAGCTTTTGATTCTATCTGTCCTAAATTTTCTGCTTCTGTGTACTTTTTAAAAAGTCATATAATCTCACTCAAGTCTTGACTTGATATTTGCAAAATGAAATCGCATCTCTGGAGGTTTTGAGGACTATTAGCTGAGATACAATATGTGAAATGTTTGCAAGTTATAAAAGAGCCTTGTAACTAGGAGGCATTCATATCTATGTGTACAAAAAATGCATTGAGTTAAAAAATGGTCTCTTTTTTTACTTTAATTTTTTACTTCTTTATGTAAGTGTAGTTGGTATACAATATTATATTAGTTATATTAGTTTCCATTGAACAATATAGTGATTTGACATTGTTATACCTTACAATGTGCTCACCCACTAATTCTTGTAATCATCTGTCCTTGTGCAAACGTATCACATTATTGACGGTATTTCTCTTAACATTTTTACCCATCCCCGAATCCTCTCCCCTCTGGCAACCTTTGGTCTCTGTTTCTATGAATTTGTTTTTGTTTTGTTTTTTGTTCAGTAGTTTTTATTATTTTTAGATTCCATATATAAATGAAACCATGTGATATAAAATATATATTAATAACAGTACACTTTTAGAACTCAACATATTACTAACTTGAACTGGATATCTAAAAAATACATTCAATGTGGATGGATGAGTAGGTAGGTAGTTTAGGTAGGTAGATAGCTAGGCAGGTAGATGGATGGATGAATGGATGGATGCATAGATTTTTTCAATTTTCCTTAAGGGACTTCTTGCACCTCTATATTTATGAAGCTCATTAAATGTCACCCACTTCAGAGAATTATTTAAAACTAAAGGCCCGATGCATGAAATTCATGCGAGGGGCTCGGCCCTCACAGCCCCAGGTTAATCCAGAAGGTCATCCAGACAGTTGTTCTGTTGTTCGGTCTAATTAGCATATTAGCTCTTTATTATATAGGATAGGTAGATCAATGTTTTCCAATTCTTTCACATGTGAATTACAATATAAGTACACACATATATAGATTAAAATATTTACATACATATTTTATTAATATATAGCAATAGAATAAGTTTTAAATAACATTTTATCACCAGCAAATATTAGTTGAGTCTGTTCTATGAGGTTTTATAATGATAAATCAATTGAGATAGCCAAAATGGGGTCATTAATCAGTTTAATATATAAAAATCACTAATATGTTGTATTGATATTTTGTTTGAATTCTTTGAGGACAGAAACCATGTTTTTTTAATCTTAATTCTCTAGTGCCTAACAATGCTAACCATATACTAGAGATTATGTGCATGCTGTATAAAGAATGACTCTGCCACTTTTCTTAACAGTAGGAAGAGACCAGCAGCTGGAGTTTCTGAGAAGGTGATACACCAGACTTAATGTTTATTAATTTTAACCACATGAATTTAATAAGTGTTACCCATCATGTGAAATTTTCCTAGTCCGAAAATGTTTAGAAATGGTGACATTTCTTTATGAAATTATTTGGTAATTTCAGAGAGATTTCAATAAGCTAATAATCATAAAGTTTGTTTGGAAACCTTATATGATATAAAATTAGCCTGGCTAGCATGGCTCAGTTGGTTGAGCATCGTCCCATACACCAGGAGGTTGCTGGTTTGATTCCTGGTCAGGGCACATGCCCAGGTTGTGGGCTTGATCCCCAGTAGGGGATGTGCAGGAAGCAGCCCATTAATGTTTTCCTCTCATGGATCTCTCTCTCTCTCTCTCTCTCTCTCTCTCTCTCTCTCTCTCTCTCTCTCTCTCTCTCCCCCACTCACTCTGAAATCAATAAGAACATGTTTTTAAAAAAGATACAAAAGTAGACACTGTGATCCAGCTTTTCTTTATAAAAAAGACAAACCACAAACAAATGCACACAATTTTAAAAATTGAGGATAGAGACATAAAGTATTAAATATAGTGGGATTATTGAAAATTTTATATTTTTCCACATGTTAGTGTTTCATTTTATACTCGAGGCCATTTTCTAAATTTTATAGCAGACAAGGTAGAAATAATATCAAAACCTGTTGGGAACTAGGCACAGTAGTCCAGCAAATTAAGAACACTTGTTACTTATAAAGCTGTTTTGAGAAAATGGCTGAATTCTGTGGCCAAGTGGGCCAGCCTTCTCTGAAATTAAATAAACGGACCCACCTTGTTTCTGGTACACCTGGACAATCACAGGCAGCTGCTTCTCTTCCTCCTCTTCCTCACCCCCTCCTCTTTTTCCTTCTCTATTCCTCCTCCTCCTTCTTCCTTCCTCTCCTCCTTCTCCTCCTCCTTCCCCTCCTCATCTCCTCCTCCTCCTCTTTCTCCTATTTCTCCTTCTTCTCTCTCTCTCTCTTATTCTCTCATACTGCCTCTTTTACACACACACACACACACACACACACACACACACACACACACACACACAGGTGCGAGAAATGGCAGACTAATGGAACTGGCAGAATGTATGCCCTTGACAGGTAGCCAGCTGTCTAAAGCAAAAGGAGTTAAACCAGGTATGCTAATGCTTTCTCCTAGATTAATCAGACAGGTAAGTCCTCCCCTGAGTGGAGTGAGTGATGGGGACTGAGAAAAAGCAAAGATAATATACTAATAGAGGTTTCTTCACATGGAAATGTGAATAGTTGGTTATAGATGTTCTCTTTTAAGTTGTTCCTTAAAACCTGTTTCTGTTTTCAACCTTTCGTTTAACAAACGTTTTAAAGACAGGAGTTGGAGCAATAATCTACCTAGTCATTGAAGGTTTGACTTTATGGGAAGAGATGTCAAGGAGCTTGAATCCTGGTTTAAGGTTTTTGTTTCTCCTTTTTTCTTCTACTTTTATGGTGGTTCATTAGGAGAGAGAGATAAAGATAGTAAATCTGGGCGTGAGGGTGGAGGCGTGAGGGTGAGGGTGGAGCAAGGGAGAAGGGGAAGAGAGAATCAGAGAGAGAAACAAAGATAATAGGTTTGCTTTGTGTTCTCTTCATCTTTTCTACCTTTCAGGGGAATTTTGCTCCACTGCAACAAAACACTTCGTGTATCACATGCATTTTTGGCCGCCACCTCATTGTACAAATCCCAGCACCTTGCCTAAAAGAGGACAATGCATTTTATTACTGCAGCTTATTTAGAAGAAAGAAAACAGTAGTCACCATAGTTTTGTTTATGACAAACACTTAGAGCCAAAAATATGTGTAATTTTTTAAATATGTTTTTATTGACTTTAAAGAGAGAGGAATGGGGAGGGAAAGAGGAACATCCAAGGGCTGTTTCCTGCAAGCTCCCTCCTGGGGATGGAGCCTGAAACTTGGGCATATACCCTGATCTGGAATTGAAGGCTCAACCAAGTCACGCTGGCCAGGGCCATTGTTTTATTTTGTTTTGTTAGTTTGTTTTAAATGAGCAATTAAGAAACAAATAACCCAGTACTATGGTCCAGCAGCAGCTGATTTTAATTTTGAAATATCCATCAATTAAGTTGAAGTAAGTGAGCCTGAGAGTCAGGAGTTACTTGTTCTGCAAGCTTTCTGTAGTGCAGTATGACTGGAATACAGCAAGTGATCGGTAAAGCTAGGAGAAGAAAGCTAGATCAGTAATTTGTTAACCTTAGCTGAACATTATAATTGCATTAGCGTTCTTAAAAAATACCAATGGGAGGTCACAGAAGGCCAATTAAATGGAATTGTGCCCAGCCAATGTGTCTCAGTGGTTGAGTGTTAATCAATGAACCAGGAGGTCATGGTTTGATTCCCAGTCAGGACTCATGCCGGGGTTTCAGGCTCTATCTCTTGTATGAATGTGCAGGAGGCAGCTGATCAATGATTCTCTCTCATCACTGATGTTTCTCTCTCTCTCTCCCTCTCTCTTCCTCTCTGAAATCAATAAAAGCAAATGTAACATATACCAATTTTTACCATAGTACACATTCAAAGAAGTCTGAGCTATTATTATCACTAATCACAATATTAGTTTGGCATCTGTATACATGTATTTGTAATTACATGGCCCTCCATGACAAAAAGTGGCTACCCTTGTTTTAAATATCATACACAAAGCATAGCACTTGAGTGCCTGTGTATTCTTGTTGACATATTCCAAAGTTTTTCAGAGTCCTCACTTTCAGATAATCATTGCAAAACCCATGAATGCCAAAGAAAAGTTGAAAAACATTATTTCCTTTAAAATAAATAAAATACTTGCAATTTTATTTAGGATCACAAGTTTGAGGTTTGAGGATCTGAGTTCAACATCACAGTTTCAAAGTTGTTTTTAACATATGATCCTGAATAAAACTATGAGTTCACTAATTGTTCAACAAACAATAATACTTCACAGTTATTGAATGCTATCTGCCCTGAAGTAGCTAATGGAAAAATATAGATATTTGGAAGGAAGGTTTTGTTTAAATCTTGATAGTCTCAAACAATTCATATGTCAAAGTTCACCATATATGTCAAGGACAGGATAAATATTTTAGAGTTTATACACCATAGTGTCTGTCCTAACTACTTAACTCTGCTGTTTTATCAAAAGATCTCTCATAGACTATAAGTAACTAAGGCTGTATTTCAGTAAAACATGCAAAACCAGGCAGTAGGTTGGGTTTGGCCCACAGGTTGTAGGTCACTAACTCTTGATCTAGAATATACATTCTTTTTTTTTTTTTAAGCTTCCAACTCTTTTAAAATTCTCAAAAAAAAAAAAAATTAAAAATAGACAAATTCTGCCGAAACCGGTTTGGCTCAGTGGATAGAGCGTCGGCCTGCGGACTGAAAGGTCCTGGGTTCGATTCCGGTCAAGGGCATGTACCTGGGTTGCGGGCACTTCCCCAGTGGGGATGTGCAGGAGGCAGCTGATCGATGTTTCTCTCTCATCGATGTTTCTAACTTTCTATCTCTCTCCCTTCCTCTCTGTAAAAAATCAATAAAATATATTTAAAAAAAAAATAGACAAATTCTATTTTGTCTTTTTCCCCTTCTGTTTTCCTTAACATTTTAACCATAGTCATTTTAATACCCTAACAGCTAAGTCTAATACCTGGATAATCTATAAACCAGATTTTTTGTTTGTTTTGTCAGTTACATCATCTGGCACAACTAGTAATTTTTTGTTGAATGTCACTCATATCAAATAATTGTCGGGACTTCAGACAATGTTCATGTCCACCAAGAAGCATTCCTCCTTTCCTTGGTTGTCTAAATACAGTGAGAGCTGATACTTCAATACAGGCAAGAATTGGTCTGAGTCAAAGCTGTTTTGAAGTTTTAGTGAAAATACATTTACTTCATCCCTTTTACCATCGTGTCTTTTGGATGGAGAGCCCATGTGTACCCGTCCCATCAACCCTGAAAACCTGTAGAAGATTCAGCTTTGCTCTACAAAAGTTCCCAGCTCAGTGCCCCGGCTTTCTGCCTTGGTAACTTCAAATGCTGCAAATAGCTTAAGGAGAAGTCCAGCTGGTTGCTTAAAGCAGGACTCTTCTCACTAGGCATTTATTGTCAAATGCCTGTTTACAAGGATGGAGAAAATTACATTCTGTGGCTGAAAAGTTTTCATCATAATTCCTCAGCTTCCTACATATTTCAAAAACTCAACAAATGTCTTTTGGAGAAAAGTCCCAGCAAGATCTTTAGGGACCCTTACATTTCTCGTATATTTCTCCAGCCTTTGCCAACCGAAAAAGTTTCTCTTTCTGCTCTAATGAGCCTCTGCCTGGTTTACACCTTCTCCTCACTCCTGTCCAGATTTAGCAAACATTCCCAAAGGAAAAAAAAAAAGAAACCAGCTGAAATTGTTGGCTTACCTCTGAAAGGATCTCCTCTTTCTGGAAATTAGTCTATTTCATTCGTAGCTCTCTGATGCTCTAGAACAGCGGTTCTCAACCTGTGGGTTGTGACCCCTTTGGGGGTCGAACGACCCTTTCACAGGGGTCGCCTAAGACCATCGGAAAACACATATAATTACATATTGTTTTTGTGATTAATCACTATGCTTTAATTATGTTCAATTTGTAACAATGAAATTGGGGGTCACCACAACATGAGGAACTGTATTAAAGGGTCGTGGCATTAGGAAGGTTGAGAACCACTGCTCTAGAACATTATGATTTTTTAGTAATTTACATATATACTTTTAATTGACCTTACATGAATTATTCCATTCCATTAAACCAATAAATTTTGGCTTTATTATAAAAAAGAAAAAATCTTTAGATACATATAATACTATTTCCTAGGGAATTTTAAGGGAGTCTATGGTATAGATATATAATGAAATACTTCTAACAGTTATGCTTATTTTTCCTCATTTTAAAAAAGAAACTCATATAACATATTACTGATTATAACACAAACCCAGGAGATTTTTTAAGCTTCTCTCAGTTGTGTATTTATTGTGACTAAATAGAAGAAGTGTTAGAATTAGCTTTAGCCATTAAAATTCACTGATTTGGAACTTATTCATTGGATGATTTAATAGAATATTCTTGTACAGAGAATTATATTTTGCAAAATGCCAAAGTAAAAAATAATATTATAAGGGAAAGTGTATAATATTGTTCAATCATTCATCCATCCTTTTATCTACCCACTAATTTATTATACAGATATTCACTGAGCTTTAACTCTGTGCAGTACAGTGCAGTTACACAAGGGTGCAACTTGAAAGTGACACTTAAAACAAATGCAAAATAAAGTAGACAAGAAAAGAGTGAAAATAATTACAAACTCTAATATATATAAATTAACAAAGTGCCGACATAGGAAATAATGTTTGGGGACTGCTTTAGGTTTAAAAAAAAAAATAGTCAGTGAGGTGGCTATGAGGAAATGCCCTTTAAAAGTCTGACCCAAAAGATGAGGTGGATTTAGATATGCAAAGAGTGGAGAGAATGAGTTTGTCAGGGAATGAGAGTACATTCCATTTGGAGAAAATAGCATATGGAAAAGTCTTGGGGTCTTTAAGGAAGGGCAAGATGATCCAGTGGCCAGAGTAGTGAACTAAAAATAGGTTGTCATGAGATGAGTCTGGAAAACTAGGTAAGGAAAAAATTATTCTGTGCCTTAGGAGCCTTTGCTAGGAGTTTGGATTTTATTCTTAGTGCAAAGGGAAACAATTTACAGTAGAGGACTGATGTGATTCAATCTAATTAAAAGAGGGTCTATGGTTATTCTATGGAGAATGGACCGTAGGATGGTAGAATAGGAACACATGAAGCCTGCTACAGTAATCCAGGTGAGAGGTGATGGTATCCTTGATTAATATTGAATGAGCATATTTCACTGATGGTGATGTCATTTTCTGAAATGAGGAAGGTAAGCTTGAGGTAGGTGGGTCTGGGGGGTTGCCAAATTTATATTGTACTGAGGTTTGAAATAAAGAACTTAGAGTACAGCTAGTCATTTTAGTTGTGATTTTTTTCTCTAGCAAAAGTAGAGCTACTTGGATGCAGGTGCAAAAAAAAAAAAAAAAAAGGCATTTGGTAGAGCCAGAGTGTTTTCTGAGACCAGAAGTGTCAGCAGCACCAGGGAGCTTGTTAGACATGTAGAAACTCAGCCCCGGTCTCAGATCTACCTAGTCAGAATCTTCATTTTGGAAGTTCCCTTTGCTATTCAAATGCACATTGAAGTTTAAGAAGCATGTGGCAGATGTCATTTAGGGTTCTAGTTTGGTAAATAAATGCAAAGAAGTAATATGTAAAAAAATAATTTTAAAAAGTAAACTTTTGGTGGATGCAAAGAAGTTAAATGAACGTTAGCCAGCTCTATACCATCACAAGACGTATTATTATCATTAGATGGTATCTCATTTTCCTCTCCTGGGCATATGGGAGGATTGTGGTTTTTTACCCTTGAAGGCATGTGACTATCTGTCCACATGTGCTCATTGGTTGTGTATGGAAGTGAGCTTTGTGGTGTCATGCCTGAGAATGTCATTGCCAGTGCAAAATCTTTCACTGATCATCCCAAACGGCTGAATCACTCTGATATACAGAGCCTCCAGAATGACCTGGGTTGAGTATGTGCTCTGAGTGAGAAATAAATTTTTATTATTTTTAGGCCCTGAGATTTTGGGATTGCTTGTCCTCACAGCATAACTTAGCCCATTCTGACTGATGCAATATCCCTGGAACTAGAAAACTCAAGTAATGGAAATAGAAGTGAAAAGCTCTTGGGGAAATACTGGGTTACTGAATGCTCTGCCGCCCATTGAGAAGGTTCCTAAAAGTCTGGGTGCTGGCTGGGAACACTCTACTGCTTTGAGCTCATGGAGGATGCTCCAGTTCTACCCCCTGGCTCAGAATATGAATAAGAACTTCTAGCTCTATTTGATATTAGGAAGAGAAATCTCACCTAATTATGTCCTTTGCTCAGGAATTGCACTTTTCACTGATTCTAGCCAAAAACTCTGAAATTAAAGCTATTTCTAGATTTTACTGGGTAGGTAAATTTACTATGTTCTCATTCTTAATTTGGAAATTTCCAGGCTTTCCGGGGAAATAAGCACACTATATCTGGCTCAGTTTTTGGTTTTTTTTCTTCATCATTTTTCTTCAAGACTCAGTTTATTCTCATAGCAACACCTTGCAATCCTCACTTCAGGAAGCCCTGGGGCAAAACACTGGGATAGCCAATGCCCTATGGCCAAATGCTATTTATCCTGAGCTTTTTTGCAAAACGCATACAATGTATCCCGGGGAATTATGGACTAAATCTATAGCATTGTCTCTCGAATTTGAACTCTTAACCCTAGGACAGCTCCAGGATGCACACAAGCTCTGTATATCAAATGTGGGGGAGGTTAAGAACTACTTATCTATTAGAACAAAGGGTACACTTTCTTTTCCATACAGAGTGATATCTTTCTTTCCTGGTGACACCAGATAGGCCTGCAAATAATTTAATATCATCATCTAGTGAGTGACGCTGGTCTTAGAAAATGACAGAGGTTTGAACCGAAGCAAAAGATGTATATTTAGATCATTGCTTTATGAAAAGAGGTTTCTTGTATAATTATCTTTTAATTGAAGCCACGAAGAGCTGTGAGAGCCTTTTATATACCTTACAGATGGACTGTAGGAGTTGATGCTGAAAATAATATACAAGTATATGAAGTTTAAACTGTGTCATTTACACAGTGGCTGCAATTTACTTTTTTTTTTTTTTTTTTAGGACTCACACAAGAGAGGTAACTGTAACTGGCAGTAGGAGGCATAAAGTGAAAAGAATAAGTTTTTTTCAGAAACAAACCTACTCTTTAAACCATGACCCTCACTGAATCTCTCCACATAAAGAGCAAGGACTATAAAAAGCACTATTTTTAGATGTCAGTTTTCTTTTTTCACTAGAGATCTTGTCAACAGTATTAAATGTGAATGACACAGACACTTTAAGGCTTGTCCTTTGGAGCAAAAATACTAACTGAATACTGCAAGCTGAGCAGACATAATCACTGGCAATTATAATTCTAAAGGAAATATTTAAATTATTAAACCTTTCTGAGCTATTTCAGTAACTAAATTAAGAGAATTATAAAATATGACCCAATTGAAATAGAATCCTTGATTTATCCTGGGGGACTTTTCTGTCTACTTGTGGAAAACTACCTACACAATTTTTACATAGATATTGATTGGTAATTGGCTTTAGTAGCCTTTATACATTATATTCCAAAATAATAACCACTACTCAAATAATTGGCACTATCTCAACTGCCTGGCAAGTTGCTTCAATTCTCTTGCTTCTCATATTCTTTCTATATATGAAAAAGATTTAATGGCTCCTTGAAATAAATGTGGTTTAAAATTATTTTTAAATATTTAAGCATCTTGACAGTTTCTAACAAATGCAGTATATAAAACCTGAGCTAAGCAGGTGGTAGTTAAGAGCATGGATTCTACAATCAAACCACTGAAGCTCAAATCATGGAACAATTTAGGGCTAGACAATTCTGGAGAGTGCAGTTCACTATGCTAAGCCTCTACTTTTTCATCTGCAAAATATGGGTAATTGTAACACCTCCAATGGTTGTTTTAAAACTTAAATGTATTTAGAGGAATTAGAAATTAAAAATGGGAAGAAAAGAAGGGGAAGTCTCTGAGTGTCCACTTTTAACCTCTATCTTGCAGTCACCCATTATAACAACCATGTGATGATGTTTGCTTCTTTTTATAGACAGATCAAATGATGCTATGAAAAAGGCAAATAGTTTAGCCAGTGGTCCTATGTCATAAATAGTAGAACCACAATCTAAATCCAGATTTTAGATTCTATTTGCTCTATAAATATAATGTACTAGTAAGATTTTCAGAGAGAATATTTAGGAGATAAATAGTTGGGTTCAAATCAGATTTCATACTTCTGATTTTTATTTTGAAGAGAATCAGGAAGAACACAATAGTTGAAAGGGAATAGCAACATGAAAAGTTGGTATTTAAATAAGATATACAATATCAGGCCATACTTTTGAGAAAGGGAAGGATTGTAGAAGAAAGGTTGGATGGGGTTCAAATTGTATAACCCTAGAGTTATATAGCATAGAGATAGGAACAAAGGAAGAGAGGTAAAACATGAATAAAGGGCAATTTGAAACAGAGAAAAAAGTAATTTGAACAAACTCAATCTGAATTCTAATTACTTCTTCATGATCCAGAAAAGAGAAAAATAGACGTGCAAATAAAACCTGTATTTTTCATTCTAGGAAAAAGTAGGCATGTTTTATGGAAAGGACCTTTTACAGTGCACTTGTATTGTGTAAGGAAAATCAAGAAACTGGGATTTTTAATCAACCAAGTATGTTCTGGATGGATATCTATCTTAGCTGAACAGTCTTGGTACACATTATAATTGCTACCAATAGTCTACACTAGTGTGTACAGCTATTTCAAGGTATTTGTTCTGGGTTCTTTCCACCAACAATGCCAGGAAAGATGCAAATTAATGCCATTTGTGAGGGTTGGTGTTGTGATTTGGCACCTGTTTGCAAAGAGCTAGACTGAGAACAACTCATTCTGAATAAGCCTGCTAAGCAGCTGTCAGATGGCAATGACGTTGATTTACTACTGATGGGGGCCACATTTGATGTTGACCCAGAAGTGAAAGACTGCTTTCCTATCTCTGGTTAGCTGAGCCACCCAGTGCCTTGTGTACTATTTTTATTGCAAACAGAAAATGTTTCTAAATGTTTTATTCCTTAAGATTCTAGTGCTGTGGTGCTTTTGTTTGAAAGAAAGGATGTATTAGAAATCTGAGCAAATTAGATCCCTCACAGGCATGCATACTTGTTGCCAAAGTAGATACAGAGCTGATGTGAAGTAGTCAGAGGCTGTTTATTTCAACAGCCATGCTATCTCTTCCTAATGGAGAACCATTTAAGTCCTCTGTGCCTTGAGCATCACAACTGGGTTCTGCATTGTCAGCACAAAACTGAAAGCCGACTATGATGACATTTTTTAGGGTAGACCCAATTAACTTCACTTCACTTTAAAACTTTCTGTACTCTACCTACTGAACCAGACAGTTTCAAGCCTAGAAGCTGCACTGTCTCTTTAAGCCAGGTATTTCTCATACTATTTGATACCAGTGTTTGCCATGGGCTGTGCTGATGAGCGAGTTAAGGCAACTTTCAAGTGTGCCTCACTTAATCTAACATGATCATAGAAGGATTTTGATTGATTGCTTTATTTATTCAATTAATTTGTTTAATATATTGTGTATATCCTCTAGGTGCTGGGACTGTAGGAGTAAACAATACAGATAAAGTCTCTTTCTTCACAAGGCTTATATTCTAACTAGAGGCCTGGTGCATGAAATCGTGCACTGGGGGGGGGGTTGTCGCTCAGCCCAGCCTGCACCTTATCCAATCTGGGACCCCTCGAGGGATGTCCAACCGCTATTTGGGATCGGGCCTAAACCAGCAGTTGGACATCCCTCTCACAATCCGGGACTGCTGGCTCCTAACTGCTCACCTGCCTGCCTGCCTGATTGCCCCTAACCGCTTCTGCCTGCCAGCCTGATCACCCCCTAACCACTCCCCTGCCAGCATGGTCAATGCCTAACTGCTCCCCTGCTGGCCCAGTTGCCCCCAACTGCCCTCCCCTGCTGGGCTGGTCTCCTCCAACTGCCCTCCCCTGCTGGCCTGGTCCCCCACAACTGCCCTCCCTCCCCTGATTCCTGGTCACCCATAACTGCCTTCCCCTGCCAGCCTGGTCACCCCCAACTGCCCTCCCCTGCAGGCCTGGTCACCCTTAACTACCCTCCCCTGCAGGCTTAGTCCCCTCAACTGCCCTCCCCTGCTGGCCTGGTTGCCCCTAACTGTCCTCCTTTGGTGGCCTGATCACCCACAACTGCCCTCCCCTGCCAGCCATCTTGTGGAGGCCATCTTATCCCCACATGGGGGTGGCCATCTTGTGCTATGGTGTGGTGGTCAATTTGCATATTACTGCTTTATTATATAGGATGGCGTGGGGGGAGGGTATGTAAAAAAATAAGTGAAGAAATAGATGGAAAACTATGGCACAATGGCAGGAAAACTTCAGCACAATGAGGGAGGGTAAGATGAATGGCCATGGTATCATATTTGATAGGGAGTCAGGTAAGGACTCTCAGAGGAAGTGATAAAAAAAAAAACATGGATCTCTATGGGAAAACTGGTCCAGGCAAAAGGAAAAGCCAGTGCAAAGGCTCTGAGACAGGCATGTGCTTAAGGAAGATCAAAAAGACCAGAGTGCCCTAGCGGGTTTGGCTCAGTGGATAGAGCGTCAGCCTGTGGACTGAAGGGTCTCGGGTTTGATTCCTGTCAAGGGCACATTCCTTGGGTTTTGGGAAGGAGGCAGCCAACAATGATTCTCTCTCATTATTGATGTTTCTATCTCTCTCTCCCTCTCCCTTCCTCTCTGAAATCAATAATATATATATATATATATATATTTAAAAAATGACCAGAGTGACGAGAGCACAGTGAATGAGGGGGTAGGTGTCCCCAGGAACTGGATCATGTAGGGCACACAGAAGGTTTTCTGCTATTCAGTAGCTTGTGCTAATTATCTTAGGCTTGTGTGATTTCATTTAAATTAAGAAAAATGATATTTAAATATTTTAACGAGATAGGCATAGTTTTCAAATCTCAGAGGAGACGTGCTATCTGAGTCTCCTATGGATTCAATTGTAAGAATGATAAGTTGCAAAGTTTAAATAAAAACCTGGGCACTGCTGGCTTCAAAGACCATCCATTGCATTATATCACAAAGGTATAGTTAAGGCGTAAAACTTTAATTAACTCTAACAGATTTTATGGTGCTATATTCTAAGTCATGGAACCTACTCAAAGGTTCAGAAGGACTACTGGGGCAGAAAGACATATGAAAAAATGATTACAATTCAGTGTGATACAGTGATGTATCAGAGGATAGTGCCTAGAAGGGAGTTAACTCTGTTTAAATATTTAGAAGAGCCAATACTAAATCTGAGTGGTGCATAAACATGAGTTGATATAAGAGAGGGGGCAGGATCACCGGTGCAAACACATGAACTTATGAAACGCATGACCTGAACAGCAAGTTGCAAATATTTATCAATAAATTAGAGAAGAGATAGTCAAGGGCTGATCATTGATCATACCAATCCTTTGGGTTTTAATCAATGGTTGGCTGCCACTGAGGAGAGACAGGAGATAAATAAGAGAAAAAAATGGAAAGAAATAAACTACATAAATAGGTTGTCTTTTAGCATAGTAATGGAAATAAAGTATGTCTAAAGATTTTTATTTTACCAAAATATTTTTAGACAGAGTTTTAGAGACTAAAGAAAAGTAAAATATCTGAAATGGCAAGATTTTTTTTTTTTTAAAATACATGTTTTTGAAAACTTCTAACTTTGGGGATTAATTCAGATTGATTGTCATGATTTACAGGACTTGTTGGCATGAATCTTAATGGGAAATTGATCATTACAATTATTACAGGTTACCCTTTCTAGTTCAGCATTTCTCTGGTGTGTTAGTTCTTGATTATTTCATGAACTTTTGATACATTAATTTTATCACAAATTTAGCAATGAGTTTATAAGCATTAACCTTTTAGGAAACAAAGAAAAGTATGGTGGATCCTTGCTATCACTTTACCCTCTCTAACATTACTATTCTTTCATGCTATAAGATGTTTTTCTTCCCTTGAACTATGAGATAAGCAAATATGAAAATTGACAGCATATTTCTCTGGCCATCAGACTAATTTAAGCCTTGCATCTTTTTAAAAAATATATTTTTTATTGATTTCCAAAAGGTAGGGAGAGGGAGAGAGAGATAGAAACATCAATGATGAGAGATAATCATCGATTGGCTGCCTCCTGCTTGCCCTCCCCTGGGGATAGACCCTGGAACTCAGGCATGTGCCCTGACTAGAAATTGAAACCTTAACCTCCTGGTTCATAAATCCATGCTCAACCACGGAGCCACACCAGCTGGGCTAAGCCTTGCATCTTAATAGTTTGTTTTGCTGCTGAAGACCTAGCTGAGAGTTTTGGGGTATTTTTTTTTTGTTGTTTGTTTGTTTTTGTTGTTATTGTTTTATTTTTGTTGTTAGAGTTTATTTCTTTTTAAAATAAAGCTAAGCCCTGACCAGTTTGGCTCAGTGGATAGAGCTTTGGCCTGTGGACTGAGGGGTCCCAGGTTCGATTCCAGTCAAGGGCATGTGCCTTGGTTGCCGGCACATCCCCAGTGGGGAGTGTGCAGGAGGCAGCTGACCGATGTTTTTCTTTCATCAATGTTTCTAATTCTCTATCCCTCTCCCTCTCCCTTTCTCTCTATAAAAAAAATCAATAAAATATATTCAAAAAATAAACAAAATAAAATAAAGCTAAAATAATCTAGCTTTCAGTCATGTCATAGTAGATCTCTAAAGTTATAGATATGTTCTAAAGCTAAAATGTCCTTGTGACAACTTAATTTTGCTACTATAGAAAGATATGTTTATTTTAAGAGGTAAGGCAAAAATTAAGCTTGGCATGTTAATAAAACTGGAAATCTTGAAGTATTTATAATTTCCTGTCTCTAAATTTCTTGACCACACCTTACTAAACTGTCTTCCTGTTTACCACATGCAAAAGTAATTTTTTATTTCTACTTCAGTTAAAAACCTAAGCTAATACACACTTTCTCCAACGTGTTGAATTGTGTGCTCTGAGAACAAGATAAAAGCAAGTCTGTCAAGCCTGCCCAAGTGTAAGGTATATACTCTCATTAGTTTCTGCATGCTGAATATTCATCGAATGTGGGACACACACAATGTGCAGTTTTGAAATCCCCCTAAGTGTTGCAAAGCTATGTTAAAGCTGAGTCTCCAATTGAAGTTTATTTGTTGGATGAAGATCTGCAGAGAAATAGTAATGAAGATTCTGATATTTATTCTGTTGTGTTTTTTTTTGACCATCCAGATTAAAGAACACCTGGCTAAGGGGCAACGAATGCTGGCAGGTGACGGGATGTCCCAAGTGACCAAGACACTGTTGGATCTAACTCAGAGGAAAAATTTCTATGCAGGGGATCTTCTGATGTCTGTGGAAATCCTCAGAAATGTGACAGACACATTTAAAAGGGCAAGTTACATCCCTGCCTCTGATGGTGTCCAGGTAAGAGAGAAATCCCGTGAAGGAAAAGACTAGTGAAGATGCAATCAATTTTTGGCCCAAAGAAGTCAGTGCAGCCCAGGAGGGAGAGAGTGCTCCCTCGTGCTTGGGGAAGCTTCTAGGTTGTATTGAGTGCGAGCTCTGACAATGACCTCGATTCCCTTAGTCTACACCCCAGTGTCCTCAACCATAAAATGCTCATAATACACCTCAAGGAGATCCTGAATGAGAATGTGTGGGAAGTGCATTGAGCCCTCAGATAAAAGGCGCTGTAGCAAATTCAAGGTTGTATCATGGATATTTTATTCCCACATTTAATATCACCATCTCGCCATAGGAGACTATTAAAAGTACATTAAGCATAATGAAAGCACATTAACTATAACATGCAAAGAAGACATACTTTAAGTTTGTTTGGGGTGTTGCTACTAGAAGGGGGAAGGCCATATTTAATCTTGTGGAACCATTACCTGAAAATATCAGGCAGGTAGAGAATTGTTCTGGATAAGAAAGTCAGAAATTCAATAAGTCCTCACAGCATATTTTTCCTGTAATGGAAGATTTCTAGGGCAGCCTCGTTTACTTCCATAATAAAGTTTAAGTACTCACCCAATTTCAGTATTGCCTTGGCCATTAAAACAAAGCTTGTTGAATGGCAAACAAAGCATATTAAATATAACTCTAGTTTGCATTTCAGATTAACTCTTTTTGTGCTATAGGCTACCGTGTATTCCTACCAAGAATGCTGAGTCTATTTCTACATTTCCAGCATAATGTCCTTCCTGTATCTCTGCATAAAGTTCATTAAAGTAAAGGTTTGGCAAAATTCCCAGATCAGGTAGTTTTCCTTCAGCCTACTCTTCATTTGGGAGTCTTATTTGCATTTCACTTGGAGAAAGCAGAGGGTTTTGTTTGTTTTTGTTTTAATCAGCTATTAGAGAGAGAAAGAAAAAAATAAAAGCTTTTTGGAATTATGAAATCATTCATTAATTATATCGATACCCTGATTGGTAAAAAAAGGCACATATATTAATTAAATATAGGCATATTCTGCTGAAAGTAACAGCTATGAGAATTATTGGAGGTGCATTCTATATCATATCACCAGAATCCTTTTTTTTTCACATATATATGTCCCCCTACGGGGGATCAAGCCTGCAACCTGGACATGTTGCAGAGAATAGAGCAGACAGCCTTTTGGTGCAAGGGACGATGCCCAACAAACTGAGCCACACCAGCCAGGGCCTAGAATACATTTTTAATTGTAAAAATACATTGGGAGGTAGGGTAGGGAGATTACCATCATTTGAGCATTTCAAAGGTATTTTCTTCCTCACAAAGAATGAAACAGTTCCATAATTTTCAAATTAAATAAAGTAAGTCAAGTACAGCTTTTCTCTGTAGTTCTGAAATACTTCTATTCATTAGCATTTACATTAAAAAACGACATTAGAAGTCCTTGACACAATGCAAATGTTGTAATTTCAAAACTCCTCAGACGTGTTCATGAGGAAACATCAGGCCGAATGGTGCTCTAAATAATCTCTAGGGCCTCTTCTGACTCTCAAGAGTGTAGGACTTTAAGATTTTAGGTGCAAAAATTCAAGCAACTGAGATTAGCAGGTTTGGGGGGAAACATATTTTGATTGAACTACTCCCTACAGTGCATTGACTCAATGTACAATTAGTTTAACCAAAGGCTTAGTCATGGACATTAGCTGGTTTGACTAATCAGAGCCATTTCGCTGTTTTTTTGCCATTTTGACATAATCAGAAATAGGTCCCTCCATTTCCGTTCTACTCTCTCATTAGCCCTCCATTTATACCCATATTCTGCACAAATGGTGTCCTAGTCATTCCTTCACAGCAGGAGCTGCGTTTTTCTTTTTCATTGTCTCTGCTGGTCTTTTCAGGCACCTGGTATGCCCTCCTCTTCTAGAATTATTTTTTCATCCATCTCCACAGGTCAAAATCCTAGCCCAACTCTAGCAACTCTTTCTGAATGCCAGACAAGCAAGCCCCTAACTCCATTCAAAAATTATCTTTCTCTTTTCTGAAATCCCAGAGAACTTTTTAAATTTTTCACAAAAATTTTATACAAATATTATGTATATATGTGTTATGTATATATATTATGTTATATATATATATATATATATATATATATATATATATACATATAGTCTTTGCTTTAACTCTAGTTTATAGCCTTCTTTAATATCTCATGTACCAAACTTACACTTCGGTTTCCTATTTCCGAAGGTTCTGGACATTTCTGGTTGACTAGGATCTCAGGCTTAATATGGCACCAACTGAACTCATCTTGAATTGCAAATTTTCTACTTCCCTTTATAGAACCAGCAGTCTTTAGGCTGGAACTGTATTGCCATCTTGACGTAGTTGGGGAAGTAGGGAAGGCAGTGGAGGGTATAGAGCAGGGGTCCTCAAACTTTTTAAACAGGGGGCCAGTTCACTGTCCCTCAGACCGTTGGAGGGCCGGACTATAGTTTAAAAAAAAACAACTATGAACAAATTCCTATGCACACTGCACATATCTTATTTTGAAGTAAAAAAACAAACAAAACGGGAACAAATACAATATTTGTATTTGCATGTGGCCCGCGGGCCGTAGTTAGAGGACCCCCTGGTATAGAGTAAGTGTGCTTGCCCTCTAGGCAGAATACTGAGCTTCAGGTCATGACTTAAATACTTGTTAGGTCGGTGATGCTAGATAAGTTACTGGACTTTTCTGTGACTCAATTTTCTCTTCCATTATATTGGATAAAGGTACTTTATAGTGCCAATGTGAGAACTAAATAGTCTATGTAAAACTTACAAGCATGTTTCAAATAGTAAGAGCTCAAAAAATGTAGCTCTTATTATCCCAGAAGGTGTGTAGTACCCTGATGGAGCAAAAGCCCAAAGCATCCCTGGACTACAGGTGTCTGCTGCCCATGCAGGGGTGGATTTTGTTGTCTCTCCTAGCAAGAAAGGAAGGTTAGATGCTCCTCATGTCATTGACTCATAAAGAATGGTGCTGATTTTTCCCTTTTCCACTCGCTACAGAGGAGAAGGGCAGGGAAAATGTCAAGGAAAATGGGAGTCAGAAAGAATCATCAATCCTTGAGGTTGACACTGCAGGGCCATTTAAAAGCTGGAGAGTATGTGGATGAAGAGAATAGCTTAAATCAATACCTGGGATTCCTGGCACAGTGGGAACCAGGTCTTGAACAGGACCATAACACCCAGCTGACAATTGCTCCAAGTCGTAAATGACTGCTGTTTTCAGTGCTTAACAGCCTGAGAGGATTCCCTGTTGTTTCTCTGTGGTAGAGAGAGCCTTGTACAAATAACAGCTCTTTCTTGTCAGTATTTAAACCTTGCCCTTACTCTAAAGGTGAAAATGAGAAATTCGATGCCAAATAACGTCCTTAAATGGGTGAGATATTAAGTAACAAATCTTGCTTTACAAATCAACATGAGTATACCCTACCACGAAAAGACTTTAGCAGATGGCTGCTGGCTGCTAGGAGCTCACAGTCTCCATAGGAGAGTACAGTACAAAGTATGTGCGGCAGTCAGGTGGGCAAAGCGAGGGAGACAAAGATGTTTTAAGAGAATGTACACACACACACACACACACACACACACACACACACACACACACACTAGAGGCCTGGTGAACAAAATTCGTGCACTTGGGTGGAGGGGGGGGGTGTATCCCTCAGCCCGGCCTGCACCCTCTTGCAGTCCGGGAGCCCTCAGGGGATGTCTGATTGACGGCTTAGGGGAACGGGCCTAAGCCAGCAATCAAACATCCTAAGCCGGAAATCGGACATCCTTAGCACTGCTGGCAGAGGCAGGAGAGGCCTCCTGCCACCACCACTGTGCTCACCAGCCATGAGCCTGGCTTCTGGCTGAGTGGTGCTCCCCCTGTGGGAGTGCACTGACCACCAGGGGGCAGCTCCTGCATTGAGTGCCTACCCCCTGGTGGTCAGTGCATGTCATAGCGACTGGTCGTTCCACTGTTTGGTCAATTTTCATATTAGCCTTTTATTATATAGAATAGAGCAGCTTGTCAACTAAAAATGCCATGGAATGTGAATAAATGGTTGTGGTTTTATTTTTTAAAAAACACAGTAAAACGTCTGACAGGTGGTTTTGTCCTTTCAGAGCCCCATTGTTTACGTCAGAGTCAGTAAAATACTGAGATTTGGGTTAACACAATGTCTCTACGGGTAGTTTAGTTTTCTGTTGTGATTCCATTTATTCTCAAATATTGGGAGAGCCCTGGCCCAGTGGCTCAGTGGGTTGGAGCATTGTCTAGTACCGTGGTTGGCAAACTGCGGCTCACAAGCCACATGTGGCTCTTTGGCCCCTTGAGTGTGGCTCTTCCTAAGCCTTAGGAGTACCCTAATTAAGTTAATAACAGTGTACCTACCTATATAGTTTAAGTTTAAAAATTTGGCTCTCAAAAGAAATTTCAGTCATTGTACTGTTGATATTTGACTCTGTTGACTAATGAGTTTGCCGACCAAGGGTCTAGTAGTACATGAAAAGGTTGTGGTTTGATCGATTCCCAGTAGGGTGTATATGGAAGGCAATCTCTCTCTCTCTCTCTCTCTCTCTCTCTCTCTTTCTCTCTCTCTCTTCTCTCTCTCTCTCTCTCTCTCTCTCTCTCTCTCTCTCTCTCTCTCTCTTTTGTTCCCTTCTTTTCTTTTCTCTAAAATGAATAAAAACCTATCCTTGGGTGAGAATCCAAAAAAATTCCTGGGACATGTATTAGTTTGCTAGAGCTGCCATAACAAATAAGATAGACTATGTGGCCTAAACAACAGAAACTTACATTCTTATAATTCTAGAGTCTGGAAGTCCAAGATGGTTTCTCCTGGGGCTCTCTCCTTAGCTTTGCACATGGCTGCCTTCCCCTGTGTCCCCCATCTAGCTGTGTTCTCTGTGAGCACCCAACCCTAGTATCTACGTGTCCTGACGTCATCCTATAAGTACATCTATTGGATTGGATCAGGACCCACCCTAAAGGCCTCATTTTAACTTAATTACCTCTTCAAAGGCCTTGTATCCACATACTCTCACATTCTGAGGTCCTGGGGGTTAGAGCTTCAAGTTAATGAATTTGGGGGCAGCCACTATTTGGCTCAGAATCGGGAATCTTGAGAATTTCCCCTTAGCAAAGAGTCATGTGCCAGGCCTCTTCCCAAGGGAAACGACCTGCTATGGCTTCTGCTTGTAGTGTTGTCAGGGGTAAACTTGTAATTCACACATGATTCTCACACATGCTGACTCTTTGATGTGTCAGCCAGGCCTGCCCAAACTTGGGTGATGGGTCAGTACTTCATTCCTTACTTAAGAAGCACCTCTGGTTTGTATTTGAGGATGATTTTGCCACCCTGAGTTACAATGTTTGTATAACTTTGCCAGGCTACTTCTGGGGGAAAAATCATTTAGCGTATTTAATTGTATTAGTTTCACTAACTTTCTGTCCTCTTATTTTTAAATGAGAGCCCCAGAATAAGACCAAGTTCATACCCCATAGCACAGAACATTGGCTATTGCTTCTTTCCATGCAACCTCCCATGCTTTCTGCACCTCAAAGCAAACCACTCTGCTACCCTTTGCTAAAGCCCTTGATCCTCAGTTTAGCCTGGAGAGACTGGCAGTATTGTGTAAAAATTGTCCATCCAAGCTATTCAGAAATCCCACAGATCAATGAGATTAGTGTGAAAGATTCCTGGATCAATCAATGTCCTCATGTCATTTTCAAAATGAGTCAGAGTTTCTGGTTTCTGTCAAACTTGTGACTAAGAGAAGAAGAAAAAGAGATGTCCTTAAAGACTGTTTTTTGTCCCTAAACTAAGAAATGTGTGGAATATTTACTTCCATAATATGCTCTCACATTCCTCTAGATCCGCAGATTGCAGTGGTCAAAACTGGAACAGTCAGTGCTGCTGGCAGAGCTCTCTGACCATTCAGGCCATCCGGCCTGCTGTGGATCCCACTCCTGACCTCCCCAGCCTTCGTACCCCAATCCCTTGTCCCCCAGTTATCCCCTGCTTTTCCAGTAGCTCAGTTTCTTGTCTCTGAATTATATTCTTGATATATATCGTTCCCTGAAGCCTGCTAGGAGCGCCCTGGACTATAATCTCCTGTCTTCCTGAATCCTTGATACTAGTAGTTTCTAATTACCCATGGTTAGATGATATGCTGCTTGGATAGGTATTCTGGATAAGAGATCTTAAACCCTAGTATAGGGATCAACAGGTCACTGGTTCGATTCCTGGTCAGGGCACATGCCCGGGTTGCAGGCTTGATCCCCAGTAGGGGGCATGCAGGAGGCAGCCGGTCAATAATTCTCTCTCATCATTGATGTTTCTCTCTCTCCCTCTCCCTTCCCCTCTCTCTAAAAAATCAATAAAAAAGCATATTTAAAAAAATAAGTTTGATAGTTCCTTTCCTAGGCTTCATGAGAACCCTGGTGGCACTGAAGATGGGGCAAGGGAATATGTTGAGAGGAGGTAGCAAATTAGATAAAGACTAGTTACTGATGATTTTTTATTCTTTCAATGCCTAGCCAATGATCATATATACAGTAGGGATCCAATCAAACTGAAATATTTGAGTGTGTATATCATCCTATGCTTTATGCTGTACACTAGGGGCGCAAGAGTAAACAAAATACAAATAAGCCCAACTAGATTATAGCCTGGTAGAGGAAAAAAGCCCTAAATGGATCATCCTACAAGTGCATCATAATTAAAAATTGTGATATACTTTAAAAGAACACTCCGAGTCCACATGTTTGTCCCCTCTCATCCTGTAAGTGGGTGCTACACGGCTGGCTGGCTGCCTGCATTACTCTCCTCTCTTTTACCTCAGAGTGAAGGAACAATTCTTCATCCGTGGTGAATACATGGTAGTTTTGCTGAGGCGCTTGTGCCTGATGGTGAGTGGAGTGGAGTCAGAGACTGTCATGCCAGTTCACCTTGTGTTTGGGAAAGCCGACTATCAGAACAGAGAACAGGGCCCCTGTGGTAGATAGAACCTCTTTCGTCACATCATAGGTTCATGGTTGATTACTTCTACATACTGGCTGTTGCCTTTTCCTGTGGATTGGGTGTTAAGCCTGAATGAGAAAGATACTGGGAAATTAAAAATAAAAATCTTCATTGAAGAAGATCAGGAAGAAAAAAAGGATTTGCAGACCCAGTATACTTGGGGAGGGGGTGATAGGATATGGTCTTTTTTTTTAAGGAAATTGCATATAAATCTAGACATGAAAAACAGGAAAGGGTTATCTGAGTAAAGAATTAGAAGCAGAGCAGTGGAAGGGAGGAAACAACATTGCCGGGGCCCAGAAGCTGGGCACAAAGGAGCTCGGGGGCATGAAGAAGTCTGATGAATCTGCACTAGAGACAGCAGGGGGCAGGAGAGGGGTAGGATAGTGAATTAGACTTGGAGAGATAGGAAGGGCTAGATCACACATGGCCGTGCAGCTGTCACCTGCTCCGCAGAGGAATCAGTGACCTACCTGTGCTGTGTGCCCTTAGCCTAATGGCTTGTCCCTGCTTCGTGGCTCAGCCTGTAAGCCTTTCTCATGCTTCCCCTATATTTCTAGTCAGGACTACCACTACTCCTTAAGACTCAGTTCCACATTATTAAATCTATTGCTTAGGGCTTGTCTTTGACTCTCAGTGCCCAAGTATTTTGCTGGTGGGTTAAGGGGAGGAGAGCACACCTGGGGGACTCAGATATCTTAAATCATTAGCCTAATCTACAACTCTCTTTCTACATGGAATTCAGGAAAAGCTCAACACTATGACATGCTTCAGTATATCTATATAAAGTTATATATAGCTCATGAAATATTTGTCAAGTAGAAGGAATCAGACGTTGGATGAAGAATTATTTACCACTTTCCATAAAAGAAAGTGTCCTTTCAGTCTCATGTCATCCAACATAGGAATTGCACTTTGTTGTTTTGTTTGTTTTCATTTTTTTATTTAAATTCTTTATTGTTTAAAGTATTACATAAGTCTCCTTTTTCCCCCATTGATCTCTCCCCGGCTGCCCCCACTGCCCAGCAAGTGCTCCCCCACCCCCGTCTGTGTCCATTGGTTTTGCTCATATGTATGCACACAAGTCCTTTGGTTGATCTCTTACCCTCTCACTCCCCCCACCCCGCTTTCCCTTATAGGTTGGACAGTCTATTCCATGCTTCTGCTAAGGGAAATAAGCCAGTCAGAGAAAGATAAATACCACATGATCTCACTCATTTGTGGAATGTAATGAGCAACATAAACTGAGGAACCAAAATAGAACCAGAGTTGTAGGAATTGCACTTTGAATGTGGCAGAAACTTGTGTGCTTCTCTTTATAACAACCATTTACTGCACTGATTTTCATAATACTTCCTGCAAAGAAAAAGCAGAGTCATGCCTTTTGTGTCCGATAATTGCTGGGTACAGTGCCTCTCACGTAGTAGGTGTTTTATGACAGCGACACTGAAAACTCCTCTCAGCAGAATGCATCCTTAGGAAGGGCAGCTTTTTGCTGAACGAATTATAGACGCTGAAGTTAGTGGTGGATCAGCTCTGTGCTCTTCGTATTGCCCAGAGAGGATTAGGCTATAAAAGAGGATCGGAGAGAGTGCCGCCGGTTGTGGAAGTCTATAGCAGTGTTATAGATGCATATTTGCCATAATGTGGCTATAAAGACAAATCATGCAGCCAGTCATAAAAAAGATAACACAGGGGGCATAAAATCATAACGCTGCCATATATCCAGCACTTAGTATGTGTCAGATACTGTGCTAAGACTTAGCTCCAAGCTTCACAACAGCTATTATCATCTCTTACAGGTTAGACAAGAAAGACACGGGTGGGCAACGTTAGCCCACAACTACCCAGTTTATAAATGTTGGGGAAACTTCAAACCAGGTCTGTCTACTTAAAGCTCTAAACTTAGACTCTGCCAAGGACACTCCATTTTCCAGATAAGTTTAGGCCATAGAAGTCAGGCCTGATCAAAACACAGCAAAACAAAGATCTGTCACACGCCACTCAAGGGCTGACATAAGTGACCTGCTCCATGAGTTATCCAAAGAGAGATATTACCACAAGTAGCGGAGCTCTTAAACAGTCCAGCGAGTAGAGGATCTGTTGCCATGAAAGGCACTTAATTCTTTCCTCAAAACTTCAGTCAAGTGGCCTGAGACGCTACGAGTGTCCTGTTCACAATACGGTGCTTGGTTCTGCTCTGTTTATCTATCAGCCTGACCTTTGAGTAAATGTCAAAGTGAATTTATTTATTTATTTCCAGTGTGCATGAGACATATTTGAGGAGCAGGATCAGCTCAAATGAATGATGCTTGAGTCTTGTTAAAACCTGAGGTGTACTGACTTTGTGACTTCATTACAGTCACGTGTCACTTAAAGATGGGATGTGTTCTGAAAAATGCCTTATTAGGCGATTTCACTGTTGCCTGAATGCTTAGGGGCCATGATAAACAAAATGACACGAGATTAAATTAAGCAAAAAAGAGAAAATGAATCAATCAAGAGACATGAGATGTACGAGGCTGCTGCTGGCTTAACATGGCACACTATGTTACAGCAAACATTTTTTTTTATAAGTAGAAAGAGTATACTCTAAAATAACAATGAAAAGTATAGTAAGTACATAAACTACTATCATAGTCATTTATTATCATCATCAAGTGTTATGTGCTGTACATAATTGTATGTGCTATAGTTTTATACCACTGGCAGCACAGTAGGTTTGTTTACACCAGCATCAGCACAAACATGTGAGTAATGTGTTGTGCTATGACTTTAAGGTGGCTACGATGTTACTAGGTAATGGGAGTTTTCCAGCGCCATTATAACTTATGGAACCTCCGCCATATACAGTCCATTGTTGTCCAAGATGTTATGTGGTGCATGACTGCATTTCTTTTAAGTCAGGATCTCATGAGACACCTGCTGTGGACAAGGCTGAGGATACACTGATGAACAAGAAATACTGGCTCCCATAAATGCCCCTCAACCCCCTCTTAAAATATTTGGGCTTAGCTCACTGTGCCTCTGCATAGCCCCACAACTGATGGTTCCCAAATTAGTAGACAGGGAGGTAAAAGGAGTTTATTCTGTACTACTTTCTCACACTGATTTAGTAAAGTCTGATTTATTGGCCTTAGAAAGTGATAAAAACACATTTCTTATACTCTCTGGTTAGTTGAATGTAATTTAATAATTTGCGTTTTTGATGTGTGCCCTTTGCTGATTTAAAAATAACCAAACTCTGAATTTATCATTTTGATTCAGGAATTAACTGGCCTTCATATACAGTGTAGTAGTTACTGACCCACTGTGAGCAAACCATTCTTTGTGAAGTGTTTTCCCAGAAATGGAGATGGTTTTATACAAATCACTCCCCCTTCTGGTGCTGTCTCTTGTTAGCAGCAGCATGCATTTTGTGTAAAAGCTGGCAGGGGTTAGGATGCAGATCAGGGTCCTGGACCTCAGCACAGCTGACTGGCATGGACAGGGATGAAATCTGCAACTTCTGCCTCATTAGCAACCGGTCTCCTACTGAGTTAACCAGCCTTAGGCAATTGGCGAATGCTGAAGGTTAATTCTTTCTGCCCATAGGTAAAGTTACAGCTCAATGAACTAAGCCCTTAAAATGTTATAGCTCCATCCAGGACATTTTAAGTGGGGGGAAAAATGGCTGGTAGTACAAAAAGGTGAAATGAATTGCAAACAAGTCTAAAACAGACTTGCAATTTTTTCCAAGAGTTGTACAAAATATTCTGTGACTTTTATAGAGGGTATGACTCAAAACATGTTTCAACCATCTGATTGCCAGAAACTATTAAAATAAATAGTACAAATAGGGCAATTAAATATAGACACCAACAGTGTCAAACCACATGAGAAAAGAAATGAAGCAGCTTTGTTTTTCTTGTAAAAACACCCAGGTGAATTTATTTGGAATTAGAATAAAGGCCTGCTTTGAAAAGCTAGATAGGGAGGAAGACTGAAGAGAATAAAAAAATGATGATTATTCCCCCCTCGAGGGAGTCCTTTTCTGAACTAATATATTCGTATGAGGCCTTGCTCCTGCTGAATTATACACAGACCAGTTAGTAAAGCCTCCAGGCACAGAACCAAGGGCTACTGCCTCTGTAGTTTAAGTCTAATGTCATGGATTCATTTTACACTTCCTAGGCGTCCAGCGATCCCAGGTCACTGCTCATCCTCCACAGACACCTGGCTTTCCTCTCCTGGCTCCTGTGTCTTGCAGACACTGCGTTTGAGAGCTCAGGGAGGTCTCCCCAGTAAGCATCCCTGTGTGTGAAATAATGTGACACCATGGAACCGAACTGAGCCCCATTCTCTGGCAATGTGGACCCTGGGAATGAAAAATGAATGTCAAAGTGTGCCTGTCTGCACATAAAGAGAAAAATCGAAAACTCGTTTTGAGTACTGCTAGCCTAAGGCCAAGCCAGGAGGTCCTTCAACAGTTACTTAGGGATGAGGGTAATAGCAAGAATTTGGAACTTCAGTATGAACATGTTACTGTGTCTATTCATTCCTCCACTTAGCTTCCTGGCGGGAGGCAGAGGACCAAAGAAAGCAATTCGAAAATAGCTCAGGTGTATTGAGAGTGTACCATGTGCTAAATGTCAGGTACTTGGAAAACTGCATGTAATTTTTGAAATAGGGAGTTGTAAATATTAAGGAAGACCAACCAGGAAGGACAGAGACCGGATCCAACTGAGGAAGCTGGTCACTTGCCTCAGCTTTGCTCATGGGGTTGCCCTCACTATAATGCTCATTGAAACTGCAATTCAAGTAGCAAGCGCGGTTCACAACCGGTTAACTTATAATAACAGAAACATGGGACTTTCATAACAAAAGGAAGAAAACTCATTTCTAGCAATAGTGTGACAGAAAAGAATATAGAGTCATAATAGATCAAATTATTGTGACATTGTTTTACCTTTCCTGATGTCTTCTGAGGTGTACATGTAAAGTTATGTAGAAATTCTAGAATTATGGTGCTGAGAAAGGGTCCTCAGAGATCTTCTAGATTTCTAGAATAATATGTTAGGGCCATACAACAATACTGCGAAGGGTTTATACCCTCATCATAAAATCAGACCCAATGGATATTGTTGAAAAGTACATTCTCTCCTGTAACATTAAACCTTTATCTAATTTAATTTTCAGAACTTCTTTCAAATAGTTAGCAACCTTCTAGATGAAGAAAACAAAGAAAAATGGGAAGATGCACAACAGGTAAGGTTGGAGTTATTTCATGATGTAAAATGAAGTTGGTTAAATAAAGTTTAAAAATATGTGAAGAAATTAATGGCTTGCCTTTTCAAGAATATCAAAGGGGACTTTTAGAAGTCATTGTGGATTATATTATACTAATTTTACAGAAACCAAGTTATCTCTCTCATAACAATCAATGGAATGAACAATCTTTCTTAACATGAGAAAACTGAGCAGATTTAACTAATTTATAACTTAAGACATAATAACTATATGCCTTGTCAGTCGGTTTCTTTCCTGTCTTCAGACTGGAAAAACAGCAAATGTAAAAGCACATATTGCAAATGGAACAGTGGGGTATGAAGGAATAAACCATTTGCATTTACCACCACACTATATAGAATCTTGATCATACATGCAGACGTGCACTTTGATCCAAAGCCAAAAGTTGTAAATATGAGTTCTCATTTTAAATGTTTAAATGGAAAATTCTGCCCACCCCCCCTTTCTGCTGTGCATGATCAGTGTAGCAAGTGGCCTTATTGGTTTAGTTATTGTTTTAAAATGCTTTGCACTGCCACTGGTGCAATATTATCTGACATATGGTCAATAATGTTTTTTCTATATTGCAGAAAAAGTAGGTTAGAGGTTAAGAAGAGGAGAATATTTTTTACAATCCTGTAAAAATGTAATTTAACTGAATGTTAAACTTTGTTTTCTACTTGACCCTTATTAAAAACTCCAAGGGAACAATGCATTCTTGAAAATAAGAATATTTTCTGAGGTTCAGATGAGCCATCTACCCCTTCTTCCTTGTAAATCACATCTGGGTCCTGAGGAGTAGGGCATGGCCTTTATTCCTATTATGATAGGAGCTCTAAAAATAATCCAGTGTGGGTCTACCTCATTATCAGGTACCAATTCGGTGCTTATGGCCATAGCAAGGGAAAAAGAAAGTACCCCTTGGTTTAAGACCCTGAATCCTTTTCTACTAGTTTGAATTATATATTTGTCCTTGGCATTTTTTTTCAAGAGGAAAGCCCCATCCACTCATTGCAAGTAAAAGGTCTTTCCTTAGTAAACTGCCACAGAAGCTAAACACATCTTTCTAGAATCCTGGAGACTATTAATTATGAGTATATTTAGAACAAATGTGTAGCATCCTACAATTTGCAATTTATCCGATGCTGGTATTTATTGTGAGGTCCCCACGTGAGTGAATAATGAATGGTGGCAGAACTTCTCAGCAATGGAAAATTCTGAAGCCATATCCAACTATTTACCTGTGATTTTAAGTTAACTATAGTCATATCTTTTACTTATTTTTCAGGAGTGATGATCCTTAATGCTTTTTAAAAATAACCATTTTAAATTAAAAACAACTGTTTTTTGTAGCTTTTGCAAAGAAGTATTTTCATAAATGCAGCCATATGGTAGATGAATCTCCAAGTTTGTGGCACAAAGGGTAAACTCTTCAGAAATAAGCCCGGTTTAAAATCCACCACATAGTCCCTAGTCCCGAGTGGGCCCCCTTATCTTATTTTAGCGTAATTGCCTCAGCAAAATAAAATATAACACGTGGCTGTATAGGCATTTGGAAAATATGACACTTTTGAACAACAACAACAAAAAACAGAATAATTTCAGAACGTGTTTGCTGCACATCAGCCATAGTTAGGAAGGATGAAACTATATTTAGTTTCAGCATTCTACTCAAAACGTAGTATACTAACGGAGAAAAAAAAGACTACACTTTGTATTACACTGTCTCATATGCCATCACTGTGATTTGAACAGACAAGTCCACTTCAGTCCAGACAAGCCATTTTAATTTCAGGTGTGATACTACGTTCTGCGTTTTCATTATACTGAAAATTCCCTTACCTACAGCAGGAGTGGGCAAACTTCGACCAGAGAGCCAAATCCAGCCTCACACGTGTTGGGTAAATAAACTGGGAATACAAGCACATTCATTCATTTACGTAATATCTATGGCTACTTCTGTGAGACAAGGACAGAGTTAAGTTGTTCCAACAGAGACCCCCGACCCACAAAACTGAAAATGTTCCCTGTCTGGCCCTTTACATAAAAACGTTACCAACCTCTGCTCTATTTTGACTACTGCTGGGGAAATAGAATTAAAAACAAAATCTTCTGTCAAGCTAGCAAACCTCTCCGCAAAGGTAGAAGAGAAAGAAAAGAGTTTTATCTTTTTATTGAATAAGCACTAAACTGCACCAGAATGTGATGGATCACAGGAAATCCACTAAGAAAATGCAAGGACAAAAAGACATCTCACCCCTTTGAATAGCCCAGCGAATACAACAGATTATACACGTGTCCTCAAGATAAACAGTAACTAGTCCTCACGTAAGAGAACTTGATAGCACAATTTGTCACACATAGTTCTTCTGAAATTCACTTGGTAATTGAGGTGACCATGTGTTAGTTAATTGGCTTTATCCAAAGTAAAAACATGAAAAGCCTTATGTTTTAATGACTGAAGGTAGTTTTTCACCTTAGAGCTGGTGCTTGCTGAAGTTCGGTCCGACTGTCCCACAGGAACTGAGAAGTGGGGGCACAGTCTCCCTTTTTACTTTTCAAAGAAAGACACGCCTGGGTCTTTAAGGTGATAAGAGGCTATTTCACTTTTTAAAAGTTTAACCAATATTTCCAGGAGACAGAGCAAGAACTCAACAAGGACTCGTTTTCTAAAGTAAATGCTCTAAGAGAAGAGAAGAAGTGGGGAGCGGGTTTGGGGAAGGGTATCTCTTATTTTCAACAGAGAAAAGTAAGCCTCTTAGTTATGTTTTTTATTGATTTCAGAGAGGGAGAGGGAGAGAGAGATGGAAACATCAATGATGAGAGAGAGTCATTGATTGGCTGCCTCCTGCATGCCCCACACAGGCTCAAGTCAGCAACCTGGGTATGTGCCCTGACTGGGAATCGAACCATGACCTCCTGGTTCATAGGTTGATGCTCAACCATTGAGCCACACCAGCAGGGCAAAGCCTCTTAGCTTAAATTTGTATTTGCCCTTACACTACACATACTCATTTACACATACACCTACACAAAAACAGAAGGAAAAATGCAGTAGTAGCTGGAAGCTTGGAGTGGATGGACATTTTGTGCACATTTTTAGAATGGGGATGGTGACATTTCAGAATTCATATTTCATGATTGGAAATGTAGGTAAGAAATAGAATTTCTCCCTAAGTATTCCTGAATGTAAAAGAAAAACAACTATCTATGCCAAACATTTGTAAATGTAATATCCATGTTTGACATCTTCAAGATATATAAGTAAATACATATCCTCAATGGCTGACTTTTAGACCAGCGCAGCCACAGGTTCCTGTAACATACATGCACTGTGCCTGCTACCCTCAGGGACCAAGTCTCCTCGCTCCTCTAGCCCTCTTCCGGCTCTTCCTGTATGCTTTCCTGCTGATCAGCATGGCTTCCCCCTTCTGCACTAGCCTTTGCAAATACAAAGCCACTGAAACTCTTTAATCCACTTCATTTTTCTCGTGGCTAGAAGCTGCAGTGGTGCTAAATGGCTAAGAGAAATGCATTTAACTTCCAAGGACTCCTTTGCTCTAATATGGCTATATACTAAAGGCTGGCCCAAGAAGCATTATGGGTATGCTTGCTAAATTCATGTCGCCTTTTAAATGGCTCTCATGTTCCACACACTGTGAGTTCTTGGCAGAATTAGGTCGTCTTTAAGAAAGCGCTCATCTGTTTGCTGTGTGTGAGGTGGCGTCATTTGAGGTTTGTTCTGTCTGAGTACCTGTGGAGGACCTACTCTAGAGCTGTTATTATGGTTGTAAAATTATCCCTAAAGGTACTAATACAGCGGGTACTACAATTATTTGAAATAAATATCGCTTCCAAGATATTAGTTATTACGTGGTAGACTTAATAGTTTGTAAATACCTTTATGGGGGCAATAATAGCTGTTTTTCTTCTAGTGTCCATCATATAGATGCTAATAGATAAAATGTAAAAAGCCCCCAAATTTCAGTGTTTGTTCTATGTGGTCTTTCAGTGAAGGAAGGAGCACATCAAAAGTAAAGACACTCTAAGTAGACCATCTGTTAGATATTTTGAGTTTCTATACATTTATAAAGGATTAATCACTGCATCCTATCACTTCCAAAGTTCTTGCTGTGTGACACCTGCTGTCGTTCTCAGCTATTAGCTAAAAAATACAATTGTTGCCAGTTGCAGAAATGTCTTTAAATAAATCAGAACTTGTTTGTGACCTCATTATGTAGTTGGTATTGTTTTTTAATTCCAGTTATCTATTCCATTGCATAGACTTTTTATTTCATTCTAATCTTTTCTTATTTTTGTAGATTTACCCAGGCTCAATAGAGTTGATGCAGGTGATTGAAGACTTTATACACATTGTTGGAATGGGGATGATGGACTTTCAGAATTCATACTTAATGACTGGAAATGTAGGTAAGAAATAGGATTTTTTTCCAAAATCTTACTGAAATTAAAAAAAAAAAAATTGCAAGTATCTGCGCCATCCATTTCTAAGTGTAATTGTCCATTGTTCCTAACTTTAAGTATCTCAGAGTAATGCATTATGGACTCCTGGTGTCTGATTTTTAAATGAACTACCCTCCCCCCCACACACACACACATTTGCATGCATCTGCATTCATTTGTAGGAATGCATAAAGACCTACTGGTGTTTATCTGCACATGTATATTTAAAGGAGAATATGTGCTTCTTTTTCCATTGCCAAATGCTCATTGCTCTTCAATCTAATGTTGAAAGCATATAATATACACTTGAGTGTGTTTCTTAAGAAAATGAGTCTTTATAATTCTCCATATGAGGATGCCGAGTTCCTCTCCTGCTAGTGGTCCCGAGGAAGTGCTGGATCTGCATGGGTTGTAGAAGGCTTCAGAATACCTTTAAGGGTCATGATCATGGTGCTATTGCTGCAGTTTCTTTCTTCCTGAGTGGCTCCCGAGACACACTGGATCTCTCAGATTCCTCTGTAGTGGGTTCTGTAATGCTAGGGTACATACATTGAAAACACATTTCCTCCTTATTTGCCTTAACATTGTCCCTTATAGAGAAAAGTTACATAGCAAAACCTACACACACTTTGAGGCTGCCACAGTTTTATTGAGCCAACAATAATTAACCAAATGGCACTTTTCTCTTTGTAGTTAAAAAAAAAAATGGTAAGAGCAAAAAAATTGTCTGATCTTAAATGCATTGAATTGATATCCGTTTATAGTTTTCTCATTTCTTAAAGCTTCCTTTCGTGATGTTATTATAATTCAGAAAGATTTTCTTTTATCTACATGCTATAGTACAGAGAGTAATGTGTTTAAATAAACATCTTCACATTCTTATTCACTGGATGTTTAAGCATTAGTTTCTGGCTCAGGAAGAGTCCTAACTTAGTAGGGAGTTCAACTGGTATAGAGCATACTTTTTCTATGATTAAGACTTTTATATTTATTTGATTTCTTCTGAAGGTCCTTTAGTCCCTCGGAGACTCATTTGATCCTAAGATATCTTTTACAAGGGTGACTTGACCTCAACTCGCAATGAGTAATAGCTAACTACCAGTAATATTCTCCAGTTGAGGAAAGCCTATACAATGGAATCTGAAGACATTTTCTTCCCCATATAGCATCTTCATGCAGCATAAGGTTTTACCAGTCAAATTTATATTGTAATTCACATTCAGAGTCAGTTTGATGGCCCACATTTTCCCCAGAGAGGGTGTTCAGCAGCTTGCGCTGGTTCAGGAATGGAATGAGCTAATCCTTGCTAGGGCCAATGACAAGAAAAAGGACCACAGAATAGTATCTTTGTTGATGAGTTCAGAAACCCAAGCAAATCCAAATTATATGTCCATTCCAAAAGTAGGTAAGCAAGAGAAGAAAGGTACTCTATAGGTAAGGGATAGTATGTTGAACTATGATTTGGGGGGCACCTGGGAAGAACCTGGGAGTTTCTAGGGATGGTGGTCATTCAAGTTGGGACCACACTCCTAAGGGCCTTATTTCTGACTTCTTTTCTGAGAAAGAACATGAAGACAGCTCTGCCAGATGGGATAATTCTCAAAGTAATGTACCAGAAAAATTGAAAAGAAACAAATAGCTATTGTGTGTGTTTTTTTTCTTTTCGTAAGGGTTAATATCAATTCTGAAAGGTATTGTTAATTAAAAGTATTATCAGAGTAATGCATAGCATTTGTTCAAAATGTATTTAGAGAAAACTCTAAAAGACAAAGCCAATTCTAGAGTCTAGAAAACTTAATTTGAATCTTGAAGCAGGCTGCTTGAATAACATCATATCAAATTCTCCATAGTACCAGTATGATTTACATAAAATTCCATAAATTTCAAACATCATTTCCTCTTTACCTTTCTCTGGACTTCCCAAAATTGTATTTTTGAAATATTTGTGTATTATTATTTTTTGCATTTTGATTAGGTTCTCTAGGTTTGCCTACTTTCTTTATCATCACTAAACTTTTAAAAAAGAAATTGTTGATTTTTTTAGAGAGAAAGGAAGGGAGAGGGAGAGAGAGAGTGAGAAACATTGATATGAGAGGGAACATTGATGAGCTACCTCCTGAATGCCCCTTATGGGGGATGGAACCCGCAACTCAGACATGTGCCCTGACTGGTAATGGAATCAGCTACCTTTGGTGAACCAATTGAATCACCCAACCAATTGAATCACGCTGGCCAGGGCTATCATCACTAAACTTTAAGAAATGTGCTAAGCAGCCCAGCCAGTGTTGCTCAGTGGTTACCAGTTCTCTGGAAACCTCTTAGACCAGTAAAGTTACACATAAAATTAAGCATCATAATTCACTAGTATCGAATTGGATAATATGAATAATTGCTATTAATAGTCTTTTAAAAATATATATTTTATTGACTTTTTATAGAGAGGAAGGGAGAGGGATAGAGAGTTAGAAACATCGATGAGAGAGAAACATCGATCAGCTGCCTCCTGCACACCCTCCACTGGGGATGTGCCTGCAACCAAGGTACATGCCCTTGACCGGAATAGAACCCGGGACCCTTCAGTCTGCAGGCCGACGCTCTATCCACTGAGCCAAACCGGTTAGGGGACTATTAATATTCTTTATGTTATCCAATTTGGTACTAATATATGATTTCGTAATTATACTGTTTATCTGACATTTCCAAGATATTTGGATAAGGACACACTTAGAGACTATTTTACATTAGAAATTGTAAAACGTGAGTTGGTACTGATTTATCTTATATCCAAAGTCCAAATATTAATTATCTGGCATCAAACTCATTAAACTGAAAACACACACGCTTGCATGCACACATACACACAGCATGTGTGATAAACAGAGACTAGGTAATTGAGAATGGTTCATTATTCCTGATGGCCGTTTTCTTCACAGAGTGTTGGATTAAGACTACTTCAAGAGCTTCAAGAGATCATCATGTGTTTTCAAGAGATTACAATTTTTTTCATAAAGCCTTTATGCATAGCCACCTCCCTTCTCTGGAAGATAGATAATAGGTACTTGAAAAAGAGACAAAGTTGAACAGCCAAAAATAAATGTCATAAAGACCATAAATTCAATAAGAGAGTCAGAACCTTGCTGATTCCCCAACTTTAAATATTTTCAGTGTTTTTGTTTTCTGGTTCCTGGTTTAGAAAGAAGGAGTCAGAAGCAGACACAGTGCTGTTAGAAGCACATATGTAGCAAATAAAATAGATGAAATGCTGAAACAATAAGGACCATGAGGTACTGAAAGAATGTACCAGAGTATGGAGTCCACACTATGGGAACAAACTACTCCTCATTCCTCAGACTTGAGGACAGTATGTCTAAGACAAAGGGCAATCATTTATTTATTTATTTGTTTTTAAATCCTCACCGAGGATATGTTTTTGTTGATTTTAGAAAAAGGGGGAGGGGGGGGGAGGACATGGATGTGAGAGAGAAACATCAATTGGTTTTTCCAGTATAGGCTATTACTGGGCTGGAACCCACAACCAAGGTATGTGCCCTGACCAGGAATCAAACCAGCAACGTTTTGGTGTATGGGACAACCCTCCAACCAAATTAGCTAACCAGCCATGGCCAAAGGACAATAATTTAGGTCTAAAGACATGGCCTTTATTCATCGAGATGATAGTTTCTATGATCTAAATAATATGGCAGGAAAATAAGTGACATATTTTGGAAAGACATCTTCAAAAATAGTTCAAATGAAAAGTTTTGAAGCTTTTTAAATTAAAAAGTGTCCCTACCTGTCTCAGCTTTTGATAGATAAAATGCTCTAATATGCTAACAATCTGAACAGTTTGGTATATACGTATGCATGTTCAGTTTTGGAGGGAGCAGGCCCATAGCTTTGATCAATTTTCAAAAGACTTATGATCTCAAAATGTTTGACACAAGGTTTGGAAGAAATACTTTTATGAACAAATATATTAAACAAGCTAATGCATTTGTAAAATAATTTATCTTCAATGAAATACTTATTTTTCATATTCACATATGAATATGAAATTCAAAATAGACACATAATGATTATAATAAATGAAAGTTAATGAGCATTTACTAAAGACTAATCACTCTACTAATAGCTAATATAATTACTGATTGAATGAATTAATGAATAAATATGAAAACTGATATTCTACAGAGAGATTTCAACTTTCAATATGCCTCAGGTTATTATAAAATTGTATTCTAAATGTTCTAAATATTCTGTATAAGTGATTTTTATTTCAGTAAAAAATGTGAATTTTTAAAAAACATTTTTATTATCCAGTAAGTCAGGAAGATCAAATCTTAATATTATTTAAAATTAGTTGTCTTCACTGAAAATATTCTTTAAAGATTTGTTTAAACTTGCTTTCTATACTTTCTCTCCAAACATTTTCTCTTCAGTCTCTTGCAGTTCAGCATTTCCCTCATCACTTTCCTGAAACTCCTCTCTGAAAAGCCTTCTGGAAACTCCCCATTCACAAATTAAACCTCCTGTATTTCAACCTTCATGTCCTCTGTACCTTGCTGACCACACTCTTTTGAAATTGTACCTTTCATTATCATTTCTATATCTATTATAGTATAAAATGTAATTAAAGGATAAAAGTTAGATTTTTTTTTTTTTTGGTACAGAGAGGATGAAGGACTGAATGGAAAAAAGTAAATAATTTGAGGCCCAGCTGTTTTCACTTCCAAAGCTAGACTAGAATGTGTGAGATCTCCCATGACCAATCATAGGGCCCACTCATGCATTTCCATTGTTCTGAAGATTTGTCTAAGGCTGCAGCAGAGTGTTTTATCCTTGTGTTTTTTTTCCATTACGCTTTTAGTCCATCTGTTTTGCATAAGAACTCCATGTAGCATGTAGCAATTTATATTTTTTTTATTTATAAGGAAGAATCTTCTGTTCTTTAGAAATTGTTTTAATTTTGAACTTGGAACTACTAGTAGAATTGCACTCATCAAACTGAATTCAAGGAACATCAGTGATGTGTTGCATGTTACTAGCCTACTATCTATGTTCCATTTTAAAAAATGATTTATATCTTACTATTTCCCTAAGTAATTCAGGTCATTAAAAAGAAATGAGTAATCTTAGCATGAGATTGCAGTCTATTTGTGGACATAAACAAAAACAAATAAGAAAATAAAATAGCAAGTGCACTTGGTATGTGTCATAAAAAACAAGTGTTAAGAAACTCATTCTAAGAGATAGTGTTCTGTGTAAAGATCTAGAAAAACTTAGGAAGGAACCACTTAGTGTTGACTTTGAAAGGTAGACTGGATCATTGACAGTTTCACATAAAGGAGCGTGAGTGACAAAGAGATGGTTATGTTCCAGAACATTCTTTAGCAAAAAACAGTATAGAGATGAGAAAGTTGAGGTTGTGTGTAGGGTATAAATGGCCTATTTTGATAAAAGCATATATGTATGGAAGTAAAGGTGAAATAAAATCTAAGAAGTGTAGGATGGTTCTGAAGACAATAGGAGCTACTAAAGCTTAACTTGATGAGGGTGGTGCTTTGGTAAGTAATGTGTTTATAGCAGAAAGAGAATTTGTTGAAATTGAGAAACGCTATAAATGTGAACACTAGAAGGCTTTTTACCATAATCCATGTAGGAGAAAATGAAGACTTGAATTACTGGTAGTAGAAATAGTAACCAAAATGTGGTTATGAATTTGAGATTGTCTGATGGTAGAAAAGGCAGCATTCCATAACTGACTGAGGTAGAAGACAGGAGGGAGGAATTGAGATTATATTTATTGGATGAACATTTGAGCATGTCTTTTACATATTAATATTTAGATTCAAGTGTGACCCTCAAGTGAAAAAAATAAAATGAGGCCTTGAACTTTTGTAGAGAAGTGAAATTTATGATACATACTTGGTAATTGACTGTGTAAAAGTGATCGTTGAAGCCACAAATTTTTTTTCTACTATTAGGACAATAACAACAGAGAAAAGATGTAAGGTGTTGCCTAAAGAGTCAGAGTTAGAATAAACAGAGAGAGTATGTATAAAGAGTTTCAGAACAAGACAGCATAAAACCATTGTCATGTAATTAATAGGAGAGAAAGAGCATTTCAGAATGATTATGCTACTTATATTAATTGTTCAGCATATTAGCATTAAGCAAAATTGTATGTGATTGTTGATGATATAAGAATACTTCTCCAGGAAAAGTGCAGACATGGTTCTTTGTGTGGTTTCAATGGATCACAACCTTAACACTTTGATAAAATTATCTCCAAGCATTTACTTTGCACAGATGAATGCTGTAGATACACGTATTGCTATTTTACAACTTTCCTTTGGAACTATTCAAAGTTAATAATATCGTATTAAAAGGGAACACTTTCAGGCTAACGATATCTCAAATACGGAATGTTATAATTGTTAGCTGTAGAGAATTTCAAATGTGGCTTCTATATGTAAGCCCTAAGAGATAAAAGATTTCAAAAAGTATTGTTTCAGTTACTCTCCAGTAATCCAATAAGGCGAGTGCCTTACAAACATTCAAGTTGAGACATTTTTCTTTGCCAAGCTAAATATCACTGTCTATTCTCGGTCTAGAAATATGAAATCCTGGGCTTTTCAGAATGAACATTCATACTTGATTTTTTTTTTCTGAAATTGAATCAAAATTTAATCTGAAGAATGGCATAATACAATTTAACATCTTTCTCTCTACAACACTGTCTCATAAATATCAAGTCTTTGTTATTTCTTATACTCACTGGTAAATTTAATCATTTCTTTGGTAGAATATCTTGTTCTTCATTTGAGAAGCAGAACTTCAATCTGATGATGTAATTATAAAAATAAAGTGGTTTCTCTTTCTTGGCTTATTTAACTTTCTGTTGCTGCTGACTTTCATCGCTCATACATCTTCACTTCTTTAACTTCCTTTCTCTAGAGATAAGACACTTATAGTCAGTTGACACTGAGCCTGAGAAATACGCAATTCAACATCTATTTTTGTTTATTTTTTTTTAATCTGTAGCACCTGACAGTTAAGTCAGCTAGACTTGAGTCTGAAAATGTCTAATTCTACCCTCACCTTCTGGCTTTCTACCACTCTTTCTTGCTAGATACATGAAGTAAGTGGTGTGTTTTTTTGTAGATCAGAAAGAAAAAAAACTAAAAATTCCTGTGTGGTTTTTTTTTTTTTTTTTTTTTTTATGCTACTAACACACTGGTCCCCTTGAGAAAATAAATAGTTCAAACATAGTTTTAAACTATTACTTGGAATGATATGCCACATTATGAGTTCGTATTGCTGGTTTAATAGAGATTTCTCTATGTATTTTTTATGACCCACTTTTTCCAAATGGTTAGGGGTGTAGGCACTGAGGATGTTGGTTGTGAAGGGCCTTTTAGACCCTTCTAGTGGCAAGCAAGACATGCACCTCAGTGGGTGTGGATGGTCTCCCTTCCACCCAGCTGAGGACTCCCATTTTTGTGGCTCCCTAGTGTCAGTATAAGAGATTTAATCAGCTTTAGCGGATCTTATGAATATCAGGTTCTGTTCTAGGTACTGAGAATTTTCAGTAAACAAATTAGACAACACTGTTTGCTCATATGAAACTTGTTCTACAGCAGAGACAGGTGTCAAACAAGTGCCAGTTAGCATGCCCAGTGGTTATAAGTGATATGAAAGGAAACAAAGCCATCCACCCAGGTGAGGAGTTGGAGTGAAGAGAGGAGAGAGTTTTCTTAGGTTGATGGTCATGAAAGGCTCTCATCAGAGAAGTGGTATTTGAATATGTACCTGAATGCCCGGAGAGTGTGAGACACCATGATATGTGGGGACAGAACATTTCCAGCAGAAGGAACAATAAATACAAGAGCCATGATGCCTCCATATGCTTGATATAGTGCAGGCACTAAAGGTCAGTGGCGCTGGAGTGGCTGAGGGAGGGACTATGGAAGGAGATGAGGTCTGAAAGGGAAGGAGTGCCAGACTGTGGATGGCACTAGGCTTTTGACTAGGTCTGAATGAGATGCAAAAACCACTGAAGGTTTGAGCAGAAGAACGACCTGGTCTGATTTATGTCCTACAAGGACCATTATAACTATGGAGTGGAAACTAGTAAACCATTGGGGATATGGCTGGATATAGAGAGACTGGTGGTGTATTGATTGCAATAGGCAAGATGAGGGAGTTCAGTGGTTTGGACCAAATGCTAGTGGAAATAGTGAGAAGAGGTCAGATGCTGGAGGCATATAAATGGTTGATCTGACAGACTTTACTAATGATTAGAAGTGGGGTGTGAAAGAGAGAGAAGGTTCAAGGATGTTTCCATTACATTGCCAAGAACCCAACTACAAAAATAAGACAGATTTCTTTCCAAATCTGTATACTATAAACTAATGTTATAAACCTATTTTGGTGATCATTTAAATGTTTCTAAATTTTAGGATCTAAAACAAATTGTTTGTTGTATCTCTTCTTTTTTTTAAAATTGCATTGCTATATAATTGACATATTACATTGTATTAGTTTAGGTGTGCACCATAATGACTTGATATATGTATATGCTGTTAAATGATCACCACCGTTACATTAGTTAACATTCATCATCCCATATAGTTACATTTTAAGATCTACTCTATTGAAAACTTTCAAATATACAGTTCAGTATTATTAACTAGAGTCACCATACTGTTGTTTTGTGTGTTTTTTTTTACATATTCCTTTTCCAACACAAATCCTTGCACTTGCAGTTAAGGAATGTTATCCTTTGAAGCCATCAGCATTCTGTCATCAGTCCACTATCTGTGTTATTGCACAAAAGCTAGAATGAAAGTGTTCATTAAAATGACTGTTTAAAGCTGTAATTAAGATTGAGCTGCCAGTTAACAGGTGAGACAAATCCTACTTCCCTACCATTTTTGTGTTTCTTCTATCTATAAAGCCATGGAACCTCAAGAATGGAAGAATTCTTAGGAGTCAGCAATTTAGCCATAAAAATGATCTCTCCAGCTTTTTAAAAAAATGTTGATTGTAGTAGTACTACAGGCATAGTTACAACCTTGGGCCATTATTAAATAATACTTCTTGTCCCTAAGAAACTTGCACTAGTAAACATTGTTAATAACCGTTCTTTCTCATTTTGAGTAACCCAGATGCCCTAATCTTTCCCTCTGTTATCCCTGCATTATGCCAATTGCTAGCTCTAATCCTAACTACTGCTCTGCTGTGAATCTCCCAGATCATTAATAGCTTTTGCTTCTTTATAATAGTTTAATTTACCATTAAGAAAGAATAAAATCTATATGTCACTGCCTCATAACACCTGTTTTCTTACAGTACCTTCTGTATAGATTATTTAAGTCTACATTTTAAAGAAAATCCCCTAGTATCAAATAGTGGTTATTATTCTAAGGGACTCTTTTCAGAAGTGAATACAATGATAGGAAAAATGTTTGGTAGAGTATTCCATATATTATGTAGCACTTGCCAAATTAACACTTTTAACAAATATTCATGATACTATTTACTCCTAACAACCTTGCTGTCAGTGTTTTGGCCATCCACACAGTTTGCCCTACACCAGTGCTTCCCATTCAGAGAGGATGCATTCTTATCCCGTTGCATCTTAATAAATGCAAGTTAAAGATTTGTTTTGTTATCTTGCTCAGCCAACCACATTCTAACCTACTTCTGTTATGTAAAAAAACTTCACTGTAATTTTTGAAAAGATTCCACAGAAATCTTACTAACATATTTTGTATTTCTACATCAAGGGAGAATGACTTCTGACCTTTATTTTTATTTGTAGTCATGTGTTTCATATATATCTACTTTATTTAAAAAATTAAAATTGTTTTTCTGGATATTCACACATGTTTAAAGGGTGCCTGAATTATTTTTTGTAGTGAATCTTTATAACATATCTAGTCACTGAAAATTTTGTGAACTTAGGTTGCTCATTTAGTCTTCATTCCTTTAGCAACTGTCTCCTGGAGAATACCTAGGTAAAGACCAAATCACTGAGGCCTATTATTTCTTATGAATATTTATATTTACTGGGAAAATGCTTGTGGTCTAAAAAACCAAATGAGGTCACACAAAACCCAGTTGGAAATGTGCAACATCTAGAATACACAGTGATGCTCAGCAGCATTGGAGCATGACAGGAAAGGCAGAGGAAAAGTTGACTTCTACCATTTCTATGCATATCTATGGGGAAAGAGTTCAAGGCCTAAAGAATAGAATGTATGTAATGGAGGCGGTGAACATGCACATTTTAGTGGTATATTGTGTATCTTGGTATATTGTATATTTTGGACATGAATTGTGAAAGCTCTCCTGAAATAGAAAAAACACAATTTCACCCGGCCAGAGTGGCTTGGTTGGTTGAGCATCACCCTGTGCACCTAAAGGTTGCTGGTTCAATACCTGGTCAGGGAATATACTTGGGTTGTGTGTTAGGTCCCAGATCAGGACACCTACAGAAGGCAGTTGATCAATGTTTCTCTCTCTTTCTCCCTTCCACTCTCTGAATTCAAGAGAACATATGTATTTTAAAAATCACCCCACAATTTCAAGATTTCTAGTGAGAATACAGACAAAGAATTCTTGGGTTTCTCTCATACTGGCACACAGACCTAACCACCAACATCTGGGGTTGGAGTTTTCTTTAATTATTCTCTAGAAAGAGCATCCGTTTCTGCGAAGAAGTTACTCCTGACTGTGCCCTAGGGAGGGTGTGAAGAGGAGTTTGTGTAAAGGGACCAGTGTTTTGCCTCAGCTCAAAGTGTCTGGAGGAGGACTGCAAGTAGGGAAAGGCTTTCAGAGGTGGGATTAGCACAGAAGCCAGATGGGAATTTAAATGGCTTCCCAGTTCCCTGGAGATGCGGCAGCTGAAAGATGTGGGAATCTGTCTTCACAGTATGATTTCATTCTTCTGGTGGGGACTCTTTCCTTCAGAATCTGGTAGACTTGCACTTAGAGTACAGAAGAGAGATATGAAATCTGAAGCCTGCAAAAAACAAAATTTGCATGTTACAAAAGGATGTCGCTGGTCTCTATTGGTTTATGCAATAAGGATTTGAAATTACTAAAATCTGCCTGGTGCATGCCTTCTTTCTGATTTTGCTGTTCAACTCAATTGGAAGGATATTGCTGTGACTTTGTGTGAATATGAAAAACAATTTCATTTTAACTGTCTCTATGGCAATGCTTGCTTATCTCTATGGTAATAGCGGCCTGCCTCTGTAACAATAACCAGTGAAGAGAAAAAAAAAAGGCACTGATTCCCTTTCAATATTTTTTCTATTTTTTTAAAAAAATTTGGTAATAGCAAGAATTCTGTGCTAAATTATTCCTCTTCTCCATTGCTTCCTTCACTGAATTCCAAATACATAGATTCTCATCTGAATGTGACAACTGAAAAAATATGACTCAGATGAAAGATCAGAGCCCTTTGTGTTGATGCAAGCAGGGATGCTGTTTTGTATCTAGGAAAACATGCTGGCTTTAGAGCTAGATTCGGCTGCAAACCTGGGCTATTCTACAACTGACTGACCTTCTGCAGGTTATTTTATCTCTAAAGCCCTCAGTTTTCTCCTTTCTGAAGTAGAGATTATAATATCTTCCCTGCGGAGTTATTGTAAAGATGAAAGATAATATATATTTAGCACATGGCATGTAATAGGCCCTCAGTAATCGGCAGTGGACAAGTGTAGGGCCAAATCTGGGCTGTGCCACTGACTGGGTGTGTGGTATTGGTCAGGTCACTCAGTGCCCCATAGCCACAGTCTGCCCCTCTAGGAAGCTCCTAAAGTTCCTACGTAATTTAATAGCCTTAGTTATTTTTATTTTACTCACATCTCAATAGTAAACTTATTGTTTATGACAGAAAGTAGCATCTCAGATTTCTAGGCAGATAATATAACTGAACCTAGAAATATATTTAGAAAACAAAGAAACATAGAGACACATCACAAGTGGTGATTGTGTCTCTATGTTTCTTTGTTTTCTGAATATGTTGTTATTTATTTTAGAGAGGAAGGGAGGGGAGAGATAGAGACATCAATGATGAGAGAGAATCATTAATCAGGTGCCTCCTGAACACCCCCTACTGGGGATCAAGCCCAAAACCTGGGCATGTGCCCTGACCGGGAATGGAACTGTGACCTCCTGGTTCATGGGTGGATACTCAGCCACTGAGCCACGCCAGTCGGGAATGTCTGTATGTTTTAAAATGAGTTTGTTACACAATTTTCTTCTGTGGTACAATTACCCTAAAACCCTAGAAACATTTCAACTTGATTTGCACTTTGCTATCTTAAGAAGCTACTCCTCTCCTCCATGTATTTATTTGTCACTAATCATATCCTAGGTCCCTTTAATGGCTCATACAAAGGAATCTTTTCTACTTTCACTTTATAACTTCTGCTCCTTAACATGTAATCTATCACCTGTAGTCTTCAAAATTATAGCAGTTATCTCTGTAGAGGCATCAAATAATTCTGTACTATTATTATATCCCCCTGAATTCATAAATGAGTCCATTCTCTTTTATTTTTAAATAACATCTTTTGAACAAAAATATTTTTCTGCTTTTATTACCTACTGAAAATTTTTGCATGAAGAGTTTCAACTTAAGAAATGTAAGTAATTACTCCTGTGGCTAATTTAATGTGTTTTCTTTCATTTGATCTTCTATTTCAGTCTGTGCCTTATGAATATGAGGGAGCAGATGCGTGTGTACCTGTGTGTGTGTATGTGTGTGTATGTGTGTGTGTGTGCGTTCTAAAATATTTATCAGTGTTCAAACCTGCAATGCAGTTATTATAGATGGATGCAGTTGTTTTAAAATTCATGCTATGGGCTTAGGGGGAAATTAGTGGGGTTTATTTTATGTTACATCAAGGAATAAATATACATTTTAATAAAAGTTAAACTAAATTGAAAATCCAATAATAAGATTTAAAGGACATATGACTTACATGCTGAACAGTATTTTATTCAAGGTTTAGCTGGTAACTACAAAATAGAATGTTATACATAGGGGGACTGAATAGTTCTAAGGGAATAATTTATACTGGATAATAGGTTATATATCTAATATACATATTTTGAAATGAAATAAAGGCTGATATATTGAAATTATTAGTAGGATTCTAAATACAGTAGGAACACAGAGGGACATAATTGAGATGAAGATACTGAAATAATTTCTTTGCCACTGCAAAATTTCTTAATAATAAACTTCAGTGTCCATTTGAGCTGCTTTATTACTTTTTGAAATATGAACCTTCCTTCTTTGGAAGAATCTGTCTTTTATTTGAGAGCATTAATTTCTCTCTTCTTTTTTTCTAAGTAATCTCCATTTTCTTTCCCCAAACTCATTGCCTGATTAACTCTATTTTAATTTTTCCTAACTCCTTCAGTTTTTATAATAATCATCTTACTAAAGAGGATAACCTCTATCATCTTTAAAATTCTAAAAAATTCAGGCTATTTCAAAAATGCCATAGTATGTTAGAAATATGGAATATTATTTTTACATACCAATTTCTTACCAGAAAAGTAAATATATTATTGTGTAATATAACTTAGACTACATAGGTGACAAAATTGTTAATGATTGGTATGCCCTTTTTAACTACATATAAATTATTGTAATGAAATAGGACACTCAATTTAATCTTAGAGTTTGTGTTTTTGTATGTTTGTGCTTGCGTGTGTGGGGGGGAGGAAGAGTAAATTATTGTTTGCAGATATTTTTTGTTTATTTGGTTTGATGATCCAGAGACCAAGCTTTTCTGAATGTGATGATAAAGAAATGAAATTGACAAATATCACTATATCAAGTAGTAATTGTTGTCAGCAGTCATTCTTTACTGTGTTTATATTCTAGCCATAAAGTCATGAGTCTCTACTATAATGGCATTAGGATCTAAAGATTATTTTTGCAGCATGATCCGAAACTGCCCAATGATGGGATTAATTGTGCTTGTTTTCTGGGGTGATCTGGAATCAGGTGCGAGAGTGCACCAATGCTGGCACTTAGGTGCTCAGTAAATAGTATCTCTATCACTGTTGTCTGTACCTTCTCTTTCTTCAAAAAATTACATTTGGTGAAGCACATATGTCTAACTTTTATCCTCTCCCTTTTGGAAAGGGCATAGGGCCCTGCTTCCTGTTTTGGGAAGATGAAGTGGCTAAAATTCTACAATTTTAAATCACCTCCTTGTTCTTAGTTCCATTATCTTAGAATCATGTACTTAACCTTGTGCCCAGTTCCTCCTTTCAAGTTAAAATTAATCTCCTATTCTTCAGTTCTTCCTCCCTTACTTATATTAAATCAATATTTATTAAGTGCTTGCCAGGTACCAGCTATCCTTTGGTCACAAAAAGATAAGCCAAACATGCCTGAATCTGTCCCTTATGGAGGTTATACTCTGGTGAGAAAGATATTAAGTTTCTAAAAATGAAACGTAAGTAAGTGAATGAACATGTACTTTGTATTATATGCAATATAAGAAAAAATAACTTTAGAAACAAAAATAGATATAGAGAGATAAATATATATAGAGAGATATAGATATATATCTATGTTTCTTCTCTCTCTCTCTCTCAAATTATGGTAAATGATATGAAAAAAGAGACTAACCTGGATTCCTAACTTAGATATGAGGGCAGTGGTGGCTCGGTGCTGGAAAGTTCTCCTGGCCATTTAAGCTGTAATCTGATGGTTGAGTAAGAATTTGCCAAAGGAGGAGTTGGAATGAAATGAGTGTGTGACTGGAGAGCAGTTGTTAGTGGGAAAAGTCAGGAGCTAACACTGAAGAAGTCAAGGACTAGGTCCAGGAGACCCTGCAAAGGGCTACTAATCTCATACAAATGTAACAGGAAATCACTGCGGGGGTGACAGGACTCCACTCTGCTTTACTCACTGTCATGAAGAGAGCGACTAGCAAAGGGACAAGAATGGAAGTAGTGAATATAGTTTGAGTTGTTTTAATTTAGGCAAGATTTGATGGACAGTTATGTGGCAGTCAAGGTAGAGATAAGGAAACAACTTAAAGTTGTATTTTGGAAGGGAAAGAACAAGCACAGTGAGGAACTAGATTCCAGGGTTGAGCATATGGAAATATCAAGGCTAACTTACTGTCTTCTGTCTTGAGAAAAGGATGGATGGAGGTACCCTCCACAGAGATGGGAAAGACTGAATAAGGAGAGAATATGATGACGAATGGGTGGAGATCAAGAGTTAAGCTTTGACTATGCTGCCTGTGAGATGCCTGAAGATATTTAATTGACAGTTAAGGTAGACAGTTTTGGAGTTCAGAAGAAAGGTTCTTACACCCATTCTACCTCTACTTAAAATATTTGTGTAAAATGGCTATCTCATCACTCGGTTGTAATCTTTTCTATGTAAGAACTTCTTTAAAGTATGTTTTATTGATTTTTAGAGATAGATAGAAACATTGATGAGAAAGAAATATTGATCGGCTGCCTCGTGCACACCCCCTACTAGGGATTGAGCCTGCAAACTGAACATGTGCCTTGACCTGGAATGGAACCAGTGACCTCTTGGTTCATGGGTGGACCCCCAACCACTGAGCCACACTGCTCGGGCAGAACTTTTTCTTTTTTGGGTCTTCTACAGTATTTCGCACAAGGCAGAGAATGGTTAAGGTGAAGAAGAAAAGGGAATTGGCATATTTTGTGTCTTACTGTGTATAGGGAATGAGCTACCTGCCTTTGGCTTAATCATCATGAAAGGCTATTGACTTTTACAGATGGTCAAACGGAAGAGCAATTAAATGGCTTGCCAAAGATCACAAAGTAATTGGAAACCTATGTCTGTCTCCAGGGCCCATAGTTATCACATTAAACCCCAATGCCTCCTACTAAGCCTTTGGTAAAACCCATTCATTAAAAAAATATATGGGGTGTTTTGTCAAACATTACTACATGTTAGGGTTCTATCATACAACAGTAAATAGGGAACATTCCTTTCCTTTTGGCACTTATAGGCTAGTGTGGGAGTCAGTCCACATAAACTGGACAAACTTTAACTGTGAATAGTGCCATAAAGAAAATAAACAGGATTATATAATAGACAGGAATGGGAGAAAGTGGAATTTCTTTAGATGGGGCAGTGGAGAACAGACCAAGCTAAGGAAAAAATAATTTAGCAGGAATTCAAGGATGATAATAAAAAAGAATGGTCTAGTTCGGAAAAGCTCTGAAAACAATAACATGCGCATCTAGATCAAGGTCAGCAAACAAGACAGTCGTGTATAATGTGACCAGAAACAATACTGCTTATATGAGACAATTGTATTTATTTTATAAATACCATATTTTCCTGCGTGATCTTCATTTACGGCTGCTTTCACATCCTACAAGCAGACTTGGATAGTTGCAACAGGCCTGATGGCCTACAAAGATGAAAATATTTACTTTTTGATCCTTTATAGAAAAAAGTTTCTCAACATCTACTAGTACAATACAGCATGCCTGCAACTAATGTTAAAGTATGGTTTTCACATTTTTATTTATTTTTTAAATATATTTTTATTGATTTCAGGGAGGAAGGGAAAGGAGGAGAGAGAAACATCAATGATGAAAGAGAATCATTGATCGGCTGCCTCCTGCACACCCCCCACTGGGGATTGAGCCTGCACTTTCAGTCCACAGTCTGACCCTCTATCCAATGAGCCAAACCGGCCAGGGCGGTTTTCACATTTTTAGACCAACATCCCTTCATCCCTTCTCCATAGCTTATAAAGCCTTTGACTCCTTATAAAGCCACTCTTCCATTATTCAAATACCCCTCTGTTCCTGAGTTAGTTTACTATTGTTCTCTCTCTCTCTCTCTCTCTCTTTCTCTCTCTCTCTCTCTCTCTCTCTCTCTCTCCTCTCCTCTCCTCTCCTCTCCCTCTCTCCCTCTCTCCCCCCTATCCTCCATTTATTTTTATGTTTTCCCCTGTTTATTTCTCTTAATCCTCTAAAAGTGAGCCTTTCCTACAGTACATTCTGCAGCTTTTTTCTGTCATCTTCTCGTTACCTACAGAGCTCTCCATCTCACCTGTTCAGGTATCTGCACAAATGTCAGCTTACCAAAGAAGCTGTCCCTAAGTTTCTGAACTCCAATCATCATTCTCTATCATAAAATTTCGCATTACTGGCACCTGGTTGTGTTTATTTATTCCTTGTCTGTCTCTCACCAGATTCCATGCCAAACCCTTGAGAGTAGGGACCTCCGCTGTTTTGCTCACTGATGTATGTATAGTGCCCAGAACTGTGCCTGGCTTGTAATAGGTGCTCAATTAATATTTGTTGAGTGAATAAATCTGTCCATTGTATTCTCTCCTTAGGAGAACATATCTATGTCTACACGATCAACTATTACTTCTAATTAGAAAGCATCCAGTTTACATCTCCAAGTTCTAAATTTCATCATGCTCCGGATCACCAGCTACCAGCCTACAGTATAACGTTCAGCCTCCTCTCCTACTCTCACTAAGCAATTTCCCGTTAAGAATGCTCTGACACTTCTGGAACTGCACCGACCTTTCCCAGGCCACGCAGCTCCCTCTTCCCATAGCTCATATGCAACCATCAGCCCTCAGCCCAGTTACACCTCGTAAGAAAGGCCTTCCCCACAATCAACCAGCTCTATCACATATGTGTTTTTTTTTCTTTCATGCCATCTGCATTGTTTGTTCCTTAAAATTTGTGTGTTCCCCTAGAGTATGAACTCTTTAAGGGTGAAGAATCTGTGTCTCTTTCTCATTTGCTCAGTGATAGAACAGTGCTTGGAACTCTCTTAGGACTCAACCGAGGTTTGTTGGAAGAATGAATTTCCACAGTCATCTCTTCTCTCCTTGCTGTTTTCACTTGCCATTGCATTACTCCTCTGGAAATGGATGATTTGCTATTTTGGGAAGCCCTTGAGTTGTTGACGTGGGTTGTTGTTTCTTGCCTGATGCGTGCCTAACTCCTCATAATGTCCAGACTTATTTCTCTAGGAAAGTTTCAACACCCTTAAATAGCAAAATAGTAACACACACATGAAAAGAGAGTCAATCGTGCTGCATATACAAAAGCTCTACTATTTTTTAGCTCTTTTTAAATTTATTGGGGTGACATTGATTAATGAAATTATATAAGTTTCAGGTGTATACTTGGTTAATTTCCCATCCTTTAGTGCTCCTTCCTCTGCAGGAACTCTGTTCTTAATTTCACTGGTTGGGGGAAAAGGAAGAATTTGTTTCCTAAAGCATTTCATATATTGATTTGTTTTTACTGTTCAGGTAGACATGCAAAAGTGAGTCCAATTTCACATTTATTTTATACTTATGTTAGGAGTTATTTTATACTTATTTTAAATCATAAAGTACATTTTGTAGAGAAGATGTGTGATCATCAACACCTGTTTTTAAAATCCACTAAACATACTCTTTTTAAAAACTGAAAAAAATTGGCATGATCTATTTAAACTTCCCTCACTATATTCTGTGTAGCATCGAAAAAAAGTCAGAAACAACATGCAATAGATAACAGAAAAAGTGCACACACTAAGATGCTTTGAGAATGTATTTCTTTTTAAAGGAAAAGTGTAACATATGTAATACTTTAAGCAATAAAACAAAATTTTAAAAAAATGACTTCTCTAACATATATCTAGAACAGCAGTGGGCAGACTTTTTCTGTGAAGGGCCAGACAGTAACTACTTTAGGATTTGTGTACCATGCAGTCTGTGCTGTCACTATCCAACTCTGCCACTGTTGCATGAAAGCAGCCCTAGACGACATGTACTAGTAAATGAAGGGGGGTGTCTGTGTCCCAATGTATTTATAGACACTGGCAATTGGATTTCATTTACTTTTCACACACCAAGAAATAATGTTCTTAAACATTTATTTTCAACCTTTTAGGAATGTGAAAATCATTTTTAGCTTGCAGACCAAACACAAATAGCTGGTAGGACAGATTTGGCCTGTGAGTTATAGTTGGCCAGACCCTAGTTGAGACAGTTCAGCGGAACAGAGCCATGTATGTGGAGTGCATGTACCACCTGTGTCTGCATGACTGCATGTGGGGAAGGGGGGGAGACCCAAGAGGAAGTGGACGGAGTCCCCTGTAGAGAGCACTGAAGTCTGGCAAAAAGACCCTGAGCAGGAAAGAGAAACGCCCATCTGTGCAAAAGCTCCCAGGCCTGATTGAAATGGTTAAATAGAATCTAAAGCTGATACTCACAAACAATTTGCAAGTTCCTTTTTTAATTTCGGTTCTGGAAAGGAATATGCAAAATGGTTAATTAAAGTTTCAATACATATACTATGTCATTAAAAGGCAATAGGTTGAAAAAGTTTCTTTGATATGCCGTATCATTACTTTATTGACTGTCTATCTAATTTGTCTTAGTTTTGAAACTAAGAGAATCCTGCTTTTTTCTCTTAAAAATAAAAAACACTCTGTAAACTCCTCATGGGAAGAACATTTCTAAGTCTGAGACCATCTAAGTCGCCGTGTGCCGCTCCTGGGATGAGAGGATCCTACACTGTGTAATGGGGATGGTGGAGATGGAACTGAGGGTGCACTGTGCTCTCAGCACCGGGGTCCTTGCAGCCGCCCCTGCCTAGTGGCTGTGTTTCCTGGAAAGTGATGGCTACATACTGCTCTCTAGTGAGCTGGATCTTTCTCTATCGCCTTCATATTGCTCATTCCAGCCTTTTGGGAAAGTAAACAGAGTCAATGAGGGAGGCAGGGAATGAGGAGAACAATTACAAATCTGTCTGTTTGAATGTCTGAGTGTTTCCTATAAGCCACTCTTTTAGAATTCTAAAATGTGATTTTTCATAGAGATGTGAAAACATAAAGATTATGCTGCACATATTTATATATATAACCTCAATTTCCCCTTTTGGTAACCACCATTCTTCAGCGGTATCTAGTTTTGATCTCCTGTTAGACAAGTGAGATAGTTTTACTTCCTCTACTTGAATCATTATATTTGTCTTTTATAGTCAGTCCAAAAAATATTACAGTAAGGCAAGGTAAATTTGGTATACATTTGTTAGGTAAAATCAAACTGTGCCACAGAGTGCAAAATCATATACTACTGAGGATAGTGATAATAACAGTATCTCCCAGGGTTGTCTTAAATATAATTAAGATTATCATGTGTAAAGCACTTGGCTAAATGCTGTGGTGAGAACAGTGCCTAGCACAAAGGAGGCATTTGATAGATACTTACTGAATTATTGTACAGTCAGCGTCAGCTGTTGTTCCCTTCTCTTCCAGATGCCCTTAGCATTGTTGTATAAATACAAAAAAAAAAAACATGGGATTTTTTTTTTTGCCTTAACTGGTTTTTCTCAGTGGATAGAGCATAGGCCTGTGGACTGAAGAGTCCGGGTTCGATTTCAGTTAAGGGCACATACCTAGATTGCAGGCTCCTCCCCAGCCCAGGCCCTGGCCAGGCCCGTGCAGGGAGCAACCAATATATGTGTTTCTCTCATATTTATATTTCTCTCTTTCCCTTTCTCTTCCACTCTCTCTAAAAGTCAATGGAAAAATATCCTCAGGTGAGGATTAAAAAGCAGGGCTTTTTAAGCTGTTAAGTGCCAGGGGGTTACACTGCATGTAGGTTCTACTCAGTCCTTGTGTGCTCGCTGTATGTGCATGAGCAACACTATCAGTTGCCTATCTTATTTCATCCTCCCAAATCCTGAATGATGCAGTAGCTAATATCATTCCCTGTTACGGAAGAGGAAGGTGAGGCACAGAGAGGTTAGGCCATTTGCCCAGTGTCACACAACATGTAAGATGAACATGGGATTTATTTTCTAAAATGAGACTTTTGAGAGTGGTAGGGGATGCTATTCATAATTACACAAAACAGGGATAAACTGAGACTGCCCCCACAAAAAATTAGAACATTGTAGTTACCCTACAATACCAGGGTTGTGAATCCAGGGCCCAGGTACAGAGTCCACACTGAAGCCATCTGGTAAGCGCCCACTTTCCTTTACTGACCCTCCTTTGCCCATTTGGCTTCTTCCTGCCGCATTCACCCACGCACGTTTGCCCAACAGTGTTTTCCTTCTACCTGCCTTCCATTATCCATGATGCAACTGGTGTACAAATTTATTAACTCTAACTTGTTTGTGCACCATTCACATAAGAATGAAGAACACATAGTCCCCATCCTCCAGGACCTCGGTAAAAGCAAAAGGGTAGAACATCGTGAAACAAGGCTAGAAGCACCACCCTGCTTGATGAACCAAAGGAAGGCTCAGTGGTGACAAACACACACACACACACACACACACACACACACACACACACACAGAAAAAAAACCAAAACACCTCTTGTGCTTTTAGATCCATCTGTAAAAATTCCCTATTCTTTCTGATGAGCAAAAATCTCTACTGAATATGAATCCTTTAAGAGCTTGGCCTGTAACAGACATGATGCTTTCAAAGGACTGCATATCCAAGGTCAAAATAAAAGTATTAAAATTGCAAAATGAAAATGCAGCTGGTTTTACACCAAAGTTTATCAGTGATGAGTCACCTATTTTTATTACACAAGAGATCAAATCTAGTGTTGTAATGAAAACACAATACAATGAATTCAAGGTAATTGTTGGAGCATTCAAAGATGTACCTATTTGTTCAGGTACATCAAACTGTGTTTTTTGAGTTTTCTTATAGGTACATTAACTTCTGTAAGAAAAACTTTTTCTCTGCTCAAAGTCACTAATCATCATAGAGATGCAAATTAAAACCTCTGCAGTGGGGCCTTGACTTACCGTGCCATGACGGAGCTCGTAACTCAAATTACTCATATGTTATATCTTAAAGTGAACAAGTAAGACACATGATGCTGGGCTGATGTTGTGGCGTTCACTGTGTCGTTCGCTGAGTCAACTAGCGGTGGGGTATCCGAAGCTGGCTGATAACCCGAATTTTAGCTCGCAACTCAAAGCAAAAAATTGGCGGAGAGATGGCTCGTATCTCAAAAAACTCGTTAATCAGGACACTCGTAAGTCAAGGCCCCACTGTATGTGTTATCACCGCACAGGTATCAGAATGGCTACCATCACTAAATCAACAAATAACAAGTGCTGGCAAGGATGTGGAGAAAAGGGAACCCTAGTGCACTGCTGGTGGGAATGCAGACTGGTACAGCCACTGTGAAAAACAGTAGGGAGGTTCCTCTAAGAATTAAAAATGCAACTGCCTTTTGGCCCAGCAATCCCACTTCTGGGAATATATCCAAAGAAACCCAAATAACTAATTCAAAAGAATATATGCACCCCTTTGTTCATTGTAGTATTATTTACAATAGCCAAGATCTATGCCCATCAGTAGATGAGTATACAGTATAAAAAAGCTATGATCCATTTACACATGGCTGTAAAAAAAAAAAAAAAAAAAAAGGAAAGAAATCTTACCTTTTGTGACAGCATGGAATGATCTGAGGATCTGGAGAGTATTATGCTAAGTGAAATAATCCCGTTAGAGAAAGACAAATACCATAAGATCTCATTTATATTGTGGGGTAGGTGGAGGTAGGCAAAGGGGGAAAAGGAGGAAGGGAAGAGTCTTTGATTGGGGCGATGGACACACAATGCAGTGTGCAGATGATGTTTTCTTGCGTTGTATCCTTGAAACCTATATGGTTTTGTGAGCCATTGCTACACCAATAAATTCAATAATAATAAAAAAGGCAATTTCTCAGTGTTGAGGAAAGCTGCTCTATCATTTAAACTCCCACAATAACTGGTTTTAATGCAGAAATTATTACAGAACCAAAGTATATAGCTTTGCACTCGTGCTTTGCATTAAGGTCCCTTTGCCAGTCCTGGGCGCATATTTACTCTTGACATAGTTTAAGACATTCATTTTAAATCATACCTCTTTAGTGCTCACTCAACGTGTGAGCTTCCCAGTTCACTAAAGACTATAAATGCATCTAAATTCTACTAGGGGTTTTAAACGGTTAAACTCAGTCAAGAAGGGAAATAATTGAGGATTGGATTGGGCCAGGTGTCTGGTACAGGGACTGAAAGAAGCAGGACATAAAAGCCCTCTATAAAGCATGTTTGCTGTGTGGAAATAGGTTTTCTGGTTAATCAGTGCAGGGTCATAAAAAACCGCAATGTCTTCTTAAGGACCTTCCTCGTGTGTTTAAGATAAAAATGTATAATTTTAAATACTTCATATTTTAAGGAACATGTTTGTTGATAATTTGAAGGCTAACATTTGAATCTATGAAGTATCCCTTTTTATAATGATTTATTTATTTATTTTTTAATATATTTTTTATTGATTAAGATATTACATATGTGTCCTTATCCCCACGTTACCCCCTACCCCCCCACCATCCCCCGCTCATGCCCTCACCCCCCCGTTGTCCATGTCCATTGGTTAGGCCTATATGCTTGCATATAAGTCCTTTGGTTGATCTTTCCCCCTTCCCTCCACCCTCCCCTACCTTCCCTCCAAGGCCCGACAGTCCAATCAATGCCTCTCCGTCTCTGGATCAGTCCTTGTTCATCAGTTTATGTTGTTCATTATATTCCACAAATGAGTGAGATCATGTGGTATTTATCCTTCTCTGACTGGCTTATTTCACTTAGCATAATGCTCTCCAGTTCCATCCATGCTGTGGCAAATGGTAAGAGTTCCTTTTTCTTCTTCCTCTTCTTAAAGAATACATTTCACCATTTCATATAATGCTGGTTCAGTGGTGATGAACTCCTTTAGCTTTTTCTTATCTGTGAAGCTCTTTATCTGGCCTTCAATTCTGGATGATAGCTTTGCTGGATAAAGAAATCTTGGTTGTAGGTTCTTGCTATTCATCACTTTAAATATTTCTTGCCACTCTCTTCTGGCCTGCATGGTTTCTGTTGAGAAATCAGCTGACAGTCATATGGGTACTCCCTTGTAGGTAACTGACTTTCTTTCTCTTGCTGCTTTTAAGATTCTCTCTTTGTCTTTTGCTCTTGGCATTTTAATTATGATGTGTCTTGGTGTGGTCCTCTTTGGATTCCTTTTGCTTGGGGTTCTCTGCGCTTCCTGGACTTGTAAGTCTATTTCTTTCACCAGGTGGGGGACGTTTTCTGTCATTATTTCTTCAAATAGGTTTTCAATATCTTGCCCTCTCTCTTCTTCTGGTACCCCTATAATTCTGATGTTGGTAAGCTTGAAGTTGTCCCAGAGGCTCTTTACACTATCTTCATATTTTTGGATTCTTTTTTCTTTTTGCTTCTTCGGTTGGGTATTTTTTGTTTCTTCGTATTTCAAGTCTTTGACTTGATTCTTGGGATCCTTTTGTCTGCTGTTGGATCTCTGTATATTATTCTTTATTTCAGTCAGTGTATGCTTAATTTATAGTTGGTCCTTCTTCATATCCTCCAGTGTCTCACTAAATTTATCGGCAGTTTCCAGAAAATCCTTGAAAAACCTTATAAACGTGGTTTTGAACTCTATATCCATTCGTTTGCTTTCCTCCATTTCTGTCATTTGTGACCAGTTTCTTTGTCTCCACATTTTTTATGCTTCCCTGTGTTGGTAGAGTGGTTTTGTGTGCTAGGTGTCCTATAGGGCCCAGTGGCTCAGCCTCCCCAGTTACCTGAGGTGGACACTCTTGGTGCACCCCCTTATGGGCTCTGTGCACAGTCTTGTTGTAGTTATGCCTTGATTGTTGTAGGTATCACGGGGAGGAATTGACCTCCAGGCCAATTGGCAGTGAGAATCGGCTGTGTCTGCAATGGGAGAACTTCTGTGCTGAAGACACCCTTCTGGGGCAAGATTTGTTTCAGTGGGGCTTTGGTGCTCACTGAGTCTGCCCCCTGAGTGTGTCCCGTATGGATCTGAGGAGTTGTAATCTGGATGGTCCCACTCTGACCACTGGGTACACTGGCTCTTGGATCTAAGGAGGTGCTAATTTAGTCTCTGCCTGAGGTTACCCAGCAGGAGATACAAAAAGATCTGCAATTCCCCTTCCTTTTATGGAGTTTGGAGGTGCCCAGATGAGGCCCAGCTGTGAAGCAATGCAAGCTGCTGTGGGGCCTTGGGCCTTCTCTTGGAAGTTCTGCGTCTGTCTGGCCCAACTGTAATTTGTTAGGTAATTTTCAGGTTGCAAAGGGCCAGGTCATTCATATGCAAAAGCCTCTGCCACAGCCTGGGTGGGGCGGGGGGGAGCTTGTGACTCCCTCCCGATTCAAAAAGACAGCCGCGTCCTCAGGTACCAGCCCCTTTCCACGTGCGCTCGAGCCTCCGTACCTTTGCACTTTACTTCCGCAGCTCCTGACTCTCAGTGTGCTTTTCTCTTTCCTTCTAGTTGTAGAATTTCCACTGAGCCAGCCTTCCTGTAGTTCTGGATGATGTCCGTTTTGTCTTTTTGTTGTATTTTTGAAGTTGTTGTAGGAGGCAGCAATTTTGGTGTTTACCTATGCCGCCATCTTGGTTTCTCTCTATAATGATTTATTAAAAATACCATCTTTAAAACTGCATTCTTACTAAAATTAATGAATAAATGTTTGTTTTTATGTATCTTTATGCTCAGTTCAAAGGACTTTTGTAGAGAGTTAATAGTGATCCTGATTTATTTTTATATTCCTTTAATCTAGACTGTGTTCAAAAGTACAATATAACCCTGACCGGTTTGGCTCATTGGATAGAGCGTCAGCCTGCGGACTAAAGGGTCTCGGGTTCGATTCCTGTCAAGGGCATGTACCTTGGTTGTGGGCACATCTCCAGTAGGGAGTGTGCAGGAAGCAGCTGAATTGATGTTTCTCTCTCATTGATGTTTCTAACTCTCTATCCCTCTCCTTCTCCCTTCCTCTCTGTAAAAAATAAATAAAATATATTTAAAAAGTACAATATAATCTATATAGTCATAATTAAAAAGCCAATGCACTTCTAATTGAAGAATGAATGCATTTTATAAAGAGAGATAGATACACATTTAAATATAACATTTTTATATTTTTAAAAACATGGTATTATACTAAAATTTATTCAGGATGAAATGATATAGAGTTGATAGAAACTATGTCTTCTCCATTTTTTATTTCTTCTTTCTGTTAATTTTTTCTTTTCATATATATGGAAACAGGAATTATTAGACTTCAAGGCCCAACAATTTATCTCTCATTTTTTTTTATAGGAGGAACCAGTTGTGTGACAGTAAAAACAACAAAAAAACAACCTTCATTTCTCTTCACTAGATTTAGAGCAGAGGAGAAATAAATTTTCTTTAATACCAATAAAAGGAAAGTTAGAATGAAGGAGTTTGGAAGTAGATGAGCTTAGTTTTGCGTATTGGATAGAGGTTACGGTAGGACTCCGAAGAAAGGGTGTACTGCAATATAGTGACCATCTATGTGCAATGTGGGATTTGGACCTTAAGGACACTTGAATTGAGTTACTTTTGGACAACAAAGATGATATGGTTTGAAAAATGAAGGAAATTAAAATACTAGTAATTAGAGATGTTATCTGAAAACAGGACTTATCATTCATAACTAATTTATGTACTCTCTTTCTTCACCATTTAGTTACAAAATCCCTTTTTAGGCTTATTATATCAAACTAGAGGCCTGATGCACAAAATTTGTGCAAGAGTAGACTTTCACAGCCACAGCAGCTGCCTCGATCCCGCAGCTGCAGCCCCGACTTCATCTGGAAGGTCGTCCGGAAGGACATCTGGACGGTTTTGGTCAATTTGCATATTAAACTTTTATTATTATAGATTACAGGCCAAATGAAATTCCATCTGATGCTGATAATGGATGTGTAGAATAGCTTAAAAGTGCTTTAATAAAGTATAATAATACATACCCAATTTAATTTGGAACTCAGCCAGTAGTGCAGTAATATATTTATACAACTAATATCATTAAATTTTTCATTTTCATCCTCTCTTGCTTTAAATTGCAAGTTTCTTTAGACTGAAATCCACTTATGAGGAGCCTAATGGTTTCTTACTTTTGCCTTCCTGTTGTGATAGCTTTTAGAGATTCCCTATCATCTTTCCATTTAAATCCTGCATGGGGCACCTAAAACCAATGTAGAACAATTATGGTCCTATGTAAAGGTTATAAAAATTACATTACTTAATTGAAATGTATATAATAAATAAGTGCTTAAGTATTTATCATCATAATTTTATTATATGTAATTTTATATGTATATACATATATATATACAATAAATATATAATATTGAGTACTTATAATAAAACATATATCCAGGCATTAGCAAACATATAATTAATAATTTTTCAATATGTTAAAATACTTATTACAAATAAAGACACAATTTTTTATTCATATATATAATATTTATTTGTAACTTTCATTTGTGGGGTCACAATTTTCATACTTTTTGTTGTATTTGTTTACTATTTCTGCATGTTATATTGGTTCTATGGTTATAGCATTCATGGTGCCTCATTATGTACATTCTGACAGTTCTGACCCCCAGAGCAATATGGCTTTGTTTTCCATGTCTTCATGACATCCCACCTAATCCATGAACAATTTTTCCCAAAGACAATGTTCAGAAGTAAATACAAAAAAAAAAAATGTTCTGAATATAAAGTTTAGATTTAAATGTAAAATTTAGTCTGTGGGTCAAGTGTGTTAATCAAAATATTTAACAAAAAAATACAGCATGAGCTTTGAACAATTGAAATGGAGGCCTACCACAAATAACCTGTATGGTGGTACCTGCTGGTACTTTTAGAATATCCACCCCACCATTGACCTTCATTGAATGATTCCTGCCGAAAGCAACAAAAACCCAGGTTGATAAGTAAAAGAATTAGCAACCTTAATGCATATTGTTTCATAGAAGTGTCTGTTTTGTAACTCTGATAAATGTAATTTTGGCTTGAAATTTTATTTTAAATATAATATATGTTTTAATATGATCACGTTTGATTGTTCCGGAAGGTTTGAGTTGACATTATTACTTGTTTAATAGTGGCTAGCATTCAGAAGCTTCCTGCAGCCTCTGTTCTGACGGACATCAACTTCCCAATGAAAGGACGGAAGGGAATGGTTGACTGGGCAAGAAACTCAGAAGATAGAGTAGTCATTCCGAAAAGCATTTTTACTCCTGTGTCATCAAAAGGTATGTATGTGCCCTGGCCGGTTTGGCTCAGTGGATAGAGCGTCGGCCTGCAGACTCAAGGGTCCCAGGTTCGATTCTGGTCAAGGGCATGTACCTTGGTTGTGGGCACATCCCCAGTGGGGAGTGTGCAGGAGGCAGCTGATCGATGTTTCTCTCTCATCGATGTTTCTAACTCTCTATCCCTCTCCCTTCCTCTCTGTAAAAAATCAATAGAATATATTTTTAAAAAAAGGTATATATGTGAGATAACTTGGGTTTTGACAACATATTTCTGATAAGTTCATTTAATAAAAGTCTATATCATTGCATACTTGAAACCCATCTGATTTTATTAACCAATGTCACCCCAATAAATTCAATAAAAATATTTTAAAAGAAGAAAATATTCTTAAACAGGATGCCAAGTATAGTATTACATGGAGCATAAAGGGGGAAAAAAAAGAAAAGATAAATATTTAAAAAAATTAAAAGTATAAAAATAAAAAAAGTCTGGACATAAATCTCCATATATTAAACAATTTAGAAACAGTCACTAAACTAATTTTGTACAAGAGAAAACTTAAATTTGGTCTTTAAATCTCTCAATTCACTGGAGCAAAGGATCTATTTAAATTGAAAAATACAGTGCAAAGTATAGACCTAAGCTTGGCATGGTCAGGTTTCAGTATTGACAGGCTTATCCCATTGGAGAGCCTGAGGCTTAATGTTTTAACTTCAGTTAATGAAAATGTCTTGCATTTTCCAGGAAAAGTCATTTTTATTTCTTCCACCTCACATTTGTTACGGTTTGAAAATAAGGTCTATAAAAACAGATTTAAGAAAAAGTTAAGTTTTAAGAACATCTTCGTTACTCTCTAAAATTAATGTCATTTTGGACAGTGACATTGTGATCTTAATTTTTACCTTGGAAATTTTGACCTCATGACTTAGAGCTGAAAAAGGAGAATTGGCTGTCTTTCCTCATATCTTTGGGACTTTAAACTTATTAGCTATAATGATAGTTTCTTCTCTTAACCTGATGAAGGAAGATTACTTCAAAGGATGGTTATTTTCTGACACAAACCCATTAACAATACATCTTTTAGAGCTTCAGTTAATGTGTGGAGTGTGGGGAATAACCTTCCCATTCATGGTTAAGAAGACATTTCTTTTACCCAGCTTTCATCAGCAAGTCCTGGGATCCCCATGTAATTAGTAGATTAAAGTTTTATAAGACATAGCATGTTTCTTGCTGTTTTACTAATATTTTAAAATTTTATTCTTTCTAGAATTAGATGAGTCATCCGTATTTGTTCTTGGAGCAGTCCTGTACAAAAACTTAGATCTAATTTTGCCCACTCTGAGGTAAGCTGCAAAGTAATAAGCTGTTATAACCTTTGTATATTATTCCAAAAAATGTAATTATAGCTCATTCTATGAAAGTAGTCTGACAAGCTTTGTTAATACAAAACGCTTTTTCTAAGTGAAATAGAAAATACCAATTTAAGGAACAGCTTATTAGCATACTATGCATTTCAAAACAATTAGAAAGGATGATTTTGGTCTGTGAGAATAGCCCTGCAATTCTTTTGTGACTAATCTTGACTTGTCTTAAGACTGAGGAGGAGGAAAAAAAAACACCTCAAGTCTTTATAAAGGAATAGTTTGTTTTAAAATTAATGTCTTCTCTATTTATTTGTACATAATGGTACTGTTCATAAACATTGCATAAAATTAAAAGAGTGTCATGATGACTGGGAATACAAGGTTTTTTCCTTCATTTGCACAAGATCTCAATTTGTTTCTAAATATATACTCAATTATAGTTACATTAAGAAAAATGCTATTGTTCAATTAGAGTACTATTTTTGGAAGAAATCTTTTCATTTCTTTTTTTTCCCAGTCATTAAAGAAACAATTACAAATAGTAACTCTACCAACAACCATTTGTTTTATCTATTGCCGTAACTAATTTACCTATTCTCACAGAAGGCATCACTTGTATCTATTTGGATGGTTATGTTACCACTCATGATGACCTGTCTCCTCCATCACGCCTCATTTTCAAGGACTGAGATAAAGTTGTATTTCACTTAAACACAGCCACAGTTGCAGTGAGCTCTTACTCATACCCTCATGAATACAACTTCACATTTTTAGGGAGGAGAGACTGTGAATGATGTGTACCATTATACCAGGGGTATAACAAATGGTCTAATAAATAAAACCAATTAGAGTTCAGTCCAGCAGAAAAAGGCCTCCCAAAGAAGCAACTAGGTTTTTGCAGCTGCAGTGAGTAGTCACAATTCTTTGGAGAAAGTCTATGTACAGCAAATTGCAATATAGTTGGTGAGTCATTAAGAGTCCTACTCGAGACTATGCAGGTTCTCCTTCATCTACAGAGACATTTATGGAAATTTAGTCTTCTTTAACTCTCTTCTCTGGGTGGAATTTGGGCTTTCTGAATTTGAATAGGTTTGTATTTGGTTTTGTTCTACTCATAACAAGTTTTCAAAACTAATAAGTTTACTCTCAACTTTTCCACTGGCTTTATGAAAACACATTGGTATGTACAACTACCCACAGATAAAACTGATTTATAGTGGCACTGACTCTACCTTTGTGTATGATGTTCTTTTGAAAGGAAATGAGCTGAAGTTACAAGTAGCCAGATACTCTATGTTACATACTTATTTCCACAGTGAGGTCACTTGTGTAAAGTTCATCTTTCAAGAATTTGAGACACTTCTTTAAATCAGACGACTTGGGTTTTCATTCCAATTTAAAATAACCAAAAAAAATTATAAACTTGTCCAGTCACTGAATAATCATCTACCTTCAGTTCAACTTTAAAAATAGGAGCACTTCATGTGCAATTTCACTCTACTTACTGCTGAGGGGTATGGTGAATGCAAATAAAATATTCACCATAAGTGATTTAGACTGCGAATGAATTTCCCCACATGACTAACAAAGTTGTGTTGTGATTCATCTTGGTTTGTGTTATACCAGAGCTCAGTCACCCACACAAATAATATCAGGTCATTCCAAGTTTCATAAACAGATACAGTCAAGGGAATTGGAAATGTATCTAGGGATATCAGCTTTTTGTAAAAAGAAAACACATTTACTTAGCATTTCAACATTGTTTTAAAAGCATGGCAGAGGCAGAGGTCACTACGGCTGGTGGGTAGATTAAAGGATGTATTATGGGTGATTTCATGGATAAAGCGGGGAGCCATTTGGAGCTTTGAATATCCCCTAATATCCCCGTGAGACAAAGAGATTCAGATTAGCCTTTGAGCAAGTCACTGACTTTTTTTTTTTTATAAAGTGGGGTTACCCGCAAAGGTTCTTTCCAACTTCAAAAATCCCCTGTCTTTATCACAGTAAAATTATGAACTTTTTAGAGTTCTGACATATTCCTTAGCTTTAAATCCTTGATAACCTTTGAATAAGAATTATAGCTATGTATACCAACTTATACTTTCTGTGTACAAAGTAATTAGGTAAATGACTATGGGAAATCAATATTCACATTTAGATTCATTGACCAGAAATAATGACATAGCAAGCTCAAGATGAAATATTTAAGTACTATTTGAAAAATGAAATATTAGCATTTACTTCTCATTTTCTTTTCTTTTGTACAGTAGAATAATCTAAGGGAGCATTTTTAGGCTTGTTATTTTTTCCCTTTCAAAAAGTTGTCCTACACAGTTTAGTGAGTAATTGTACCAAATATAGATCTTCTACATAGAGCAAGCCTTTTAATGGGCAAGAGGGATATCTTGTTTTATAGTCATTCAATAAACATTTACTAAGCAGCAACCCTGCTAACCTTGCTATCTTAATTCTTTTAAATTTTCTGAAAGGTCAAAATTCCCAGAACAATGCTTAATAAATTATAAAGGTCCAAGAAATGTTTACTGGAATAATTGTCTTATATGATAGGATATCCCATATCAGCCATTTATAAAATAAGAGTACATAGAAATTTGGTGTTTAAAATATGAAAATATATTACATACATCTTGTTTATTGTCTAAATTTGACTGAATTAAACCCAATAGGTAAGGCAATATCTTCTCATTCAAATTTTAAAAAATATCTATAAATTTTCTATATATTTACTTATTATTTACCAAATTTCCATAACACACTTTCCTCAGTGATCATTTTACTAATTACCTGTTGACATTTTCACAGCCAAGTTTCCCATACACAGAATAATGTTAGAATTCTGTTAAGTTTCCAGGGATTTTATATTTTGATATACTCATTTTCAAAACAATATTTTGCATAATTTTCCTCATGGGGACTAGAAAGAAGAACTTCATGTAATGTTTTGAATAGATATAATTTAAAATTTTCCCTTCATACAAAGACATAACTAACTGCATATTGACTCTTTTACTTAAAATTTTCTTTTCTTCTCTTGCCCTATTATGCATTTAGCTATTCTCTCTGCTGCAATTTTTATGTTACTGCTTGGTCATCTTTCCTTTTACATAAAGCATATTCAAATTATCTCTTCCAATGTAGGAAATATGCTCTACTCAAGTCCAAACTAAATATGTGCTGCTATTTTCAGCCTCCTACTTTTATTCTTCTTCAGAATAGTTTCTTACTGTATCGGTTTATGAAACTTGGAATGATCTGATTTTATTTGTGTGGGTGATTGAGCTCTGACGTAACATAAAACAAGAAGAATCACAACACAACTTTGTTGTGGTTAAAAAGCATAGAACCAGCGAATTTAATGCGGCAAGGCCCTTTAAAGGTTAGTACCCACCAGAAATCTAATTTTCAGATGAAAAAACTGAGCTCCTTATTGCTTCAGTGACCTGCCCAAGCTTATATGTCCAGTAAGTGACTGAGTTCTAATCCAACTCCAGTATTCTACCTGCCAAAACCAAGACTCTCCTCTATGAGGCTAGCATCCATTCCTTTAATCAGTACATCCATGGACCTGTATATTAATGTGTACCCATATGTATCTTCTGCAGAAAACCTTGTAAGGCCCAGGAGGAGGTGGCCATGTGTAGGCAAGCTCAAGGTACTTTGGGTTCACCGTGGTGGCCCCAACTGAAGCTACTGATAGAAAGGCTAGAGGCTATCACTCTTCCCACCCCCTCGAGACCACTTTTGGGCCTGACAGATGAAGGCTGGCCATCCTGTGTCAGAGGGATAGTTAGGGGGAGGTGAGGGCACCTACACACAGGCCCCACTCCGGTCAAAGTACTAACAACCATTCACAACCTGGCAAGCACTTAAACTGCTGGTGAGGTTTTTAAACTGTAATAACCTTTTAGTTTGGCAATATCAAGATGCTTTAAAAATGCATTGCCATTGATACAGAAATGCCACTTCTAAGAACTGACCTTATGGAAATTATCTCTAAGGAAAAGAAGGTGCATGCAAGCATACACTTAAGCCAAAGAGGTCAAGAAACAGTTGTAAACAATTCACTTTCTGATTCATTTAATAAAGTCAGGTTTTGGTTTTGTAGGAAAATCACAATACTTTTGAGTGTGGGAGTAATGTGTAGTTTTCCTGGTAAGACATGGAGAAGATGTAATCCTGTTAAAAAATAATAAGCACTTTAATATAGCTATTAACATTCAAGATATTATGAAGGATCTAATTAAAATTATATGCAAATTCCACAATTATTAAAATGCCAGGAAAAATACAGCTGATCAAAAAACAACCAGTGGCTGTTTGAAAATTATCTTTTAAAAATGAACAAATTCCAATAATGCAAAATCACATGAATTTGCTGTCAAGTGCACCAACCTAATGGAGATAAATCATCCTGAATTTTTTCATATTTAGGAAATGGAATTCATTAGAGTTTCCAATATTATGGGAATTAAAAGCAATCAGGAAAGCAATTGTACTAAGTAATATTGAAAATAATAAAGAAGTGAAAACAATCACTTTTATACCAATACTTCCTGAAGGTAATCAACCTGAAGTAGTCAATTCTCTCAACTGCCCCTGCTCTTCAGTTTTAGGATCTAATCTTTGAAACTTGCTTCTACATTCTGAGTTTGAAATGAAATATTGTAGTTTTGTGATGGTCTGTAACTTTTAATAATGTTCTACCATGAGGAAATTAATATCATCTATGAGGATAACAGTTTGCTTGGCTAATGCTTTTAAATATTTTAGTATTATATATTCAGTATATTATTTATAAGAATCTGAATTTAATTTAGCCATATCTATTAAAAGTGAGTTTAAATCCCTGATTACTTAGCTTCTTTGTAGTCCTAAATGTTAACGCCCTTTAGCAAACATAATTTCAAATTCCATTTAGTTTTCAAAGCTCTGTTAGCCTAAACCTAACCCTACATTTTAGCAGCCATGAGCTGATTTTAGTTTTATAAACAAATGTATGGAACTTAATAATTTTGATGAAGTCCCAAGTACCTAGGACATATGTGAAACCATCTATTTTATTTTGTTTTTATTACAATTGGGAGGGGGGGAGGGTGTTTAAAACAATTAGGAAAACTCTATTTAGAAGTTACATGAGCCCTAGACGGTTTGGCTCAGTGAATAGAGCATCGGCCTGCAAACTGAATGGTTCCAGGTTTGATTCCGATCAGGGGCACATGCCCAGGTTGTGGGCTCGATCCCCAGTGTGGGGCTTGCAGGAGGCAGCCAATCAATGATTCTCTCTTATCATTGATGTTTTTATGTCTCCCTCTCCCTTCCTCTCTGAAATCAATAAAAAATATATTCCAAAAAAAGAAGGTATATGAACTATATTCTGAACATGGAAAGAGGCTACTCTAATTTTAAAATTTTTCATTAAATGATAAACATCTTTTTACTGTACTTTATCTGGTTATACTTTATTTGAACATTTAGTTCCATAACCCTCTCCACTGATATATCTCCTGTAATTGCATTTCTCTTAATGTGGGAAGACACACCTTACATGAAATTTACCCTCTTAACTATTTTTAAGTGTACAGAATAGCAGTGTTCCCTATATGCACCTTATCGTGCAACAGATCTCTAGAAATTTTTCATTTCATAAAATTGAAACTCTGTACTCCTTGAACAATAAGTCGCCTTTTACCATCTCCCCTAGCCCCTGGAAATCACTATTCTACTTTCTGTTTCTAAAAAGTGGGACATTTTAGATACCTCATATAAGAGGAATCATGCAGTGTTTGCCTTTTTGCAACAGGCTTATTTCACTTTAGCATAATGTCCTCAAATTTATGCATGTGTAGCATATGACAGAGTTTCTTTCTATAATAATCCTATATAATAAAAGCCTAATATGCAAATCAACCAAACGGCAGAACGACCGGTGGAACGACCAGTTGCTATGACACACACTGACCACCAGAGGGCAGATGCTCGATGCAGGAGCTGCCCCAGCCCATAGGCCCCAGGCCAACCAAGGCAGGTGCCAGTGACCCCCATCCCCTGATCGCCCCACCAGTCACCACGCAGAGGGTGGTGATAGGCAGGGCTGGTGGTGAGGCGGTGGTGAGGGCAGGGCTGGCAAGCAGGCAGCGCCAGGTTGGCCAAGGCGGGTGCCAGTGGGCCACCCCCATCATCCCTCCAGTAGCCCCACAGATCGGCCCTGATCACCAGCCAGGCATAGGGACCCTACCTATGCATGAATTTCATGCATCAGGCCTCTAGTAAAAGCATAATATGCTAATTAGACCAGACAGCCAAACAACCTTCCGGACAAAACTGGGGCTGCAATGTCCGAGCCCCTTGCACGAATTTTGTGCATCGGACCTCTAGTCTTCTATAAGACTGGATAAAATTCCATTGCCTGTGTACCACATTTTCTTTATCCATTCATATCTGTCAGTTGACATTTAGGAAGTATCTGACTCTTTGTTATCATGAATAATGCTGCAGTGAACATAGGTGTGCAAATCTCTTTGAAATTCTGTTTTGAATCTATACCCAGAAGTGGGATTTCTGGATCATATGGTAATTCTATTTTTAACTTTTTAAAAAAATCACCATACTTAGCAGATGCACCATTTTACATACTCAAAAACAGTGCATGAGGCTTCCAATTTCTCTACAACTTTGCCAACACTTGTTACTCTTTTGTTTTTTTAATAATGTTGTGAAGTTTTATCTCATTGTGATTTTGATAAGCATTTTCCTAAGGATTAGTGATGTTGACTATGTTTTCATATACTTTTTGGTCACTTATATATCACTTTAGAGTAGTGGTTCTCAACCTTCCTAATGCTGCGACCCTTTAATACAGTTCCTCATGTTGTGGTGACCCCCAACCATAAAATTATTTTCATTGCTACCTCATAACTATAATTTTGCTACTGTTATGAATTGTAATGTAAATATCTGATATGCAGGATGTATTTTCATTGTTACAAATTGAACATAATTAAAGCATAGTGATTAATCACAAAAACAATATGTAATTATATATGTGTTTTCCGATGGTCTTAGGCGACCCCCAAAGGGGTCGCGACCCACAGGTTGAGAACCGCTGCTTTAGAGAGATGTCTAATAAAGTTTTTTTGCCCATTTTTAAAAATCTTATTGTTCTTGTTGTTTTAGGGATTTCCTTATTTTTTCTCAATATTAACCTTTCATTAGACATATGGCTTATAAATATTCTTTATTATTCTGTAGACTGCCTTTTCACTCTATTGATTGTTTCCATTACTGCATAGACAATTTTTTGCATTTGAGTTAGTACCATTTGTTGAAGAGATTATCTTATCCCATTGGGTAGCATTGGCATCCTTGTTAAAGATAATTTGACTATATGTATGTGAAGGTTTATTTCTAGGCTTTCTATTTATCCATTGATCTTTATGTCATTTTGACTTTCTGTAGTTTTGTAATATATTTTGAAATTAGGAAGTATAAAGTCTCTAACTTTGTTTCTTTTTCTAAAGATTGTTTTGACTATTTAGGGTTTTTTTTGAGATTTCATATGACTTTTATATATTTTTTCTCTTTCTGCAAAAAAATATCCATTGGTTTTTTTATAGGCATTGCATTGATCTATAGGTCACATTGGGTAATATGGACATTTTAACAATAGAAAATCTTCCAATTCATGAACATGGGATGTCTTTGTATTTATTTGTGTTTTCTTTTATTTTTTTTCAGCAATATTTTTTTTTGGTTTTTGGTGTACAAGTTTTTCACTTCTTTGTTGAGTTTACTCATTGCTAAATTTGATGCTATTGTAATGGGAGTTTTAAAATTTACTTTTTTTATTACTTATTGTGAGTGTATAGAATTGTAACTGATTTTTGTGTGTTGATGTTGTATCCTGTAATTTTGCAAAATTTTTTAGTTCTAACATCTTTTTTTGTGGCATTGTTAGGGTTTCCTATATATAAGATCATTCCATCTGCAAACAGAGATAATTCTTTTTCTTCCTTTCCAATTTATTTGCTCTTTATTTCTTTTTCTTGCTTTGGTTAGGAATTTCAGTACTATATTAAATGGAAGGAGCAATTGATGGCATCCTTGCCTTTTTCCTGATCTTGCAGTGAACACTTTCAGTTTTCCACCATTGAGTATGATATAGTTGTAGATTTTTCATATATGGCCTTTAGTATGTTGAGGTACATTCCTTCTATACCTAATTTGTTGAGAGTTTTTTTAACATAAAAATGTTGATTTAAGTGCTTTTTCTGTACCAATTAAGATGAACATACATTTTTTTACCTTCATTATGTTTACGTAGTATATTACATTGACAGATTTTCATATGTTGAACCATCCTTGCATCTCAGCAATACATCACTTGATCATGGTGTATGATTTTTTTTAATGTGATGTTGAATTTGGTATTATGTTTAGAATTTTTGCACCAATATGTACTAGGGATATGGGCCTGTAGTTTTCATTTCTTGTGATATCTTTGTCTGATTTTGTTATCAGGGTAATGCTGGCCTCATAAGATGAATTTTGAATTATTCCCTCCCCATTAGTGCTTTGGGAGAGTTTGAGAAGAGATTATATTTTACATGTTTGGGGGACTTCTTCAGTGAATTAATTTGATCGTGGTCTTTTTGTTGTTATTGGGTGGTTTTTGATTACTAAGTCAATCGTACTATTTATATAGTTATGTTTATTTCTTCAAGAATCAGTCTTGGTAGGAATTTGATTTCTTTTAAGTTACTCAGTTTATTGACATATAGTAGTCTCTTATGACCCTGTTTATTTCTGTGACATCAGTTGTAATGTCTCCTCTTCATTTCTGATTTTTCTTATTTGAGTTTTCACTCTTTTTTTAAGTTATTCTAGCTAAGAGATTATCAAATTTGTTGGTTTTTTTTTAAAAAAAAACAAGTCTTAAGTTTGGTTGAAATTTTCTATTGATTTTCTCTTCTCTATTTTATTTATTTATGCTTTAATCTTTATTAATTTCTTTCCTTCTGTTAACTTTGTGTTTAGTTGTTCTTTTTCTAGCTGCTTGCAGTGTAAAGTTAGATTGATGATTTGAGCTTTTTTTCTTTGTAAGTGGAGGCATTTAGTCATATCTTTCGGTCTTCATACTGCCATTGTTACATTTCATATGCATTTGTATGTTGTGTTTTTATTTTCATTTGATTAAATATATTTTTTAAACTTTTTTTGTGATCTCTTCTTTGAGCCATTGATTGTTCAAGAGAGTATTGTTTAAGTTCCACATATCTGTAAATTTTATAGTTTTACATTGATCTCTAGTTTCATTCTACCGTGGTCAGAAAGAAAAAATTTTTTTCCTTTTTTTTAAAATATATTTTTCATTATTTCAGAGAGGAAGGCAGAGGGAGAGATAGAAACATCAATGATGAGAATCATTGATTAGCTTGCCTTTGGCATACCCCCTACTGGGTATTGAGCCTACAACCCAGGCATGTGCCCTTGACTGGAATCGAACCTGGGACCCTTCAGTCTGCAGGCCGATTCTCTATCCACTGTGCCAAACTGGCTAGGGCAGAAAGAAAACTTGATATGATTTTAATCATCTTAAATTTAAGGCTTTTTATTTTTTATATTTTTTTATTGATTTCAGAGAGGAAGGGAGAGGGAGATAGAGAGATAGAAACACCAATGATGATAGATCAACAGCCACCTGCACACCCCCAATGGGGATTGAACCTGCAACCCAGGCATGTGTTCTTGACTGGAATTGAACATGGGGCTCTTCAGTCCTCAGGCTGATGCTCTATCTATTGAGCCAAACCGGCTAGGACTGTTAAGGCCTTTTAATGACTCACCTGTGATGTATCCTGGAGAATGATCTATATGCATTTGAGAAGAATGTATAATCTGCTGTTGTTGGATGGAATGTTATATATGTCTGTTAGTCCACGTGTTCTATAGTGTTGTTGAAATTCTCTGTTCTTTTTTTTTATGCTATCTGATTAATCTAACCACGATTCTATTATTGTGTTACTGTCTTTCTCTTTTAAGTCTGTCAGTGTTTACTTCATATATTTGGGTACTCAGTTGTTAGGTACAGGTATGTTTACAATTGTTATATCTACCTGGATAATTGACCCTTTCATTATTTTATATATTTTTTATTTGTCTCTTATTACAATGTTTCGACTTAATGACTATTTTGTGTGCTACAAGTATGACCGTTCTTGCTCTCTTTTGGTCATCATTTGTATGGAATATTCTTTTCCATCTTTCCGTTTCTGCCATGTATGTCCTTATACCTAAAGTGAATCTCTTGCAAACAGTTGCATTGCATTTTATAATCACTTTTTTGCTTTCTTTGAGATAGGCTTCATAGATATCCTTCGTCACTTAAGCCTTTATTTAAAATGTGAAGAATAACTTAGGTCTCCTTTGAGTGAATAACTCTACCCATTTTTAAATGTTATTGATGCCAAGTAACACAAACTTCAAGGACAAGAAAGATTGTTATTACTCTAGTCATGAAATGCATTTGGCTGTAGATCAGCTTTCCTAGCAATGAATACAAATGTACTAGTAGACCCAGCCAAGAAGCATTAGTAGATCACAAAGCCTGACATAAGGAGCCAGCTTTTCACTTATGCAAATTAGACTCAGTTGATTGAATAAATTAAAACTAATTTTGTACAATGTACACTTTTTTAATAGGAACCTATTGCATAGTATAAATTTGCTGATTTTTCCTTCATTGAACATTTTGATACCATAATATAATTACATTTTAAATCGACTTGAACAAAAGTTTGATTTTTTTAGTATGTGTTTACTTAATAAGGCATTCAAATATTTTTAGCACTAAAATGTGCCAAGCATAATGCAAATGAGGATATATAAATGCTAGATACAAATATTGCCCTCATGGAACTTCTAATCTTGTGGAAGGGACATATCATAGCATTAATGCATGCAGTGGTAGAAATAAGTGCATGTTGGTAGCACAGGGTGGGGGGTAATGACATAAATATGATAAGAATATTCACCTGCATTAATATATTGACATACATCCTTTCCCACATATATTCTAAATAAGCTAACACACACACACACACTCTCAACGAAAGCCATAGGCATATTTCTTCTTCTAGGGACCATCTCCATCAGGCCAGGTGAGTAGCTGATGAACCTGGCTCAGAGTAACATACCCTACAGAAGGCTGCTTATCTTAGCTACTTATCTTTATCTTGCTTTCCACAACCCAGTTTCCCAGTCAAAATCTCTACGTATCTATACACACAAAGAGATCCTCATAACTCCCTTGACAAATTTATAAATTTCTGGGGTTATTTTTGTAAACTATGTAACTTTCTAAATAATACAAAATATCTGTATGCTATATATATCCTTCTCAATGAACCTTACCATTGATTGACTCACTTAGTATTAAATGAAATACTGGAAACATGAGAGTGGGAGGGGATCAAGTGCAAAGAGGCTCAAGGAAACTGTTGAGGGTGAAGGAGCAGTTGTCTGTCTTAATTTGGTGGTGGCTACATGATAATTACAATTACCAAAAACATTATACTCCTCACTTAAAATTGATGAATTGTATTATCTGCAACTAAAGCCTTAAACAACAAAAACGAGGAAAAAGAGTAAATAATTTTGTCTTTGAAAACTGTTGAGTTCCCAGAATTGTACATGTTCTATAGAAAAGCAGGTGGCTTATAGTAAATCAAAAAGGGGGGCTGAAAAATATATTCTATATATTCTAGATATTTATATATTATAAATATTTATATATATTTGTTCAATATATATATTTCTTCAGAAAGAAATATACTCCTTCAAAAAGCTAAAAGTACAATGACATCTTTAAGTCTCTAAATAATAGTACATGTATAGAATTTTTAAAATGTTGGATGAAACTCTATATGTGCAAGGAGTTGGTTCAGCTTTATGTGTTTATATTTATGTATAATTTTTGCAGTTTGTAAATATAATTATCTTTAAAGCTTCTCTGTGAATGAACTGTACATGTTATGATAGTTTGAAAGGCGAATATGTTCCATACACTGAGCATAATGAGATAAAGAGGTAGCCTGTAGATCTCCATCACTGACATGAATGATGGTCAATAATTATCAACAGCATTTATTTATATTTAAACTCTATTTGTTTTCATGCTACACCACAAATTCATCTTAATGAATTTGGAGATAGTCTTAAATGCCAGGACAGCACTTTGCAAGAAGAATATTTGGTCTCCTGGAGAAAACAAACAAATAAACAAATAAACAAAAAACCTGTCTGATCCATCTTGAGCTCAATGGGTTATATTCATTCAAAGATTACCTGAAAGTTAGAATTCACAGTCCATCTCTCTTATAGGTGAATCAGATTTAAGTAATTGAAAGCTTGCCAGTGCTATTGCTTTTTCATCTTTCCTGCGTCTAAAATGGTAGCAGTCAGCAATAGCTTCCCACTTTCCAAAATGTTCTAATCCACAAAGGGTTTGTTTATAACAAAAAATGAACTGTTCTTTCCATGAATAGTAGTTTAGTATCATGTTTTAAATCTACTTGCCCTATTTTTTTTTTTTTTTTGCTTAGGATTTATTTATTTAACATGCTATCCCAACATGTATTAAGCAATAGGAATTTATATTTGTCATCAGTCCCTTTTCCTTGTAATCATTATTTACTGTGTTTCAGAAATTATACTGTCGTTAATTCCAAAATCATCGTGGTCACAATAAGGCCTGAACCCAAAACAACGGATTCGTTCCTGGAGATAGAACTAGCTCATTTGTCTAATGTAAGTATTATTCACTTGCTTGTAGAATTTGTCTTTTAAAGAATATTACCAGTCGTGTTTTAACCGATAAGACCATAACACATTTTCTAGGCTTTTTAGAGTTGCAATTTGTTATGAGGATATCTTTTTATAGAAATGCAATGCCATATTATTTTATGCTTTTGTTCATTATAAAATGTTCTTCAGTTTACCTGAGATAATGGAAAATTGTTTATCAGTGTACACATCATTATTGGGCTCTGAGTTAGGCAATGGGGGAGATCATGATGAATAAGTACACATCTTACCACAAGGTAGAGAAGACTGCCATGTAAATACATAGATTTAATACAGGGTGGGGCAAAAGTAGGTTTACAGTTTTTCATATAAAAAATAATACAATAATTAATAAATAATAATGCAATGATAAACTTTGTGTTTCATGTACTCACAACTGTAAACCTACTTTTGCCCCACCTTGTATTTTAGTGCTTGACAATATGACTCTCAAATTATTTTAAGGAATGACTAATAAAAAGAGAAGGAATGCTGAAAAAGAATAAAATTAAGGGAAAGTGTCCAACCAGATGTTAATATATATTCCTGATTCAAGAATGAATAGGTCAATGGGCAAAAGGGAGAGTCCAGTAACCAAGTTAATATATGATACAGAAATCATATCATATCAATGGGGAAAGTAATTAATTATTATTATTTGGACAACTGTTTAATCACTTGAAAAAAATTAAGTAACCTAAATAGTTACTATATATTAATGTAACTTCTAGAGACAGTAATATTTGAAAGCAATATATATGGTATGATATAAGAATGCTGCCCTACAAAGTTTTGTAATTGGCACCCTGGTAATAAGAATTACAAGAATGCTAGGAAAATACATGGGCAAATAATCATATATTCTTCAGGATTCTACACCAAAAGCAAAGATTATAAGGAAAAGGAATGCTTTTACTACATAAAATTTAACACTAACCCTATCTAATAAAAGACAAAAAGGGTAATTAACCGTACCTCTGCTATGCTTCCCATTGGCTAATCAGCAAGATATGCAAATTAACTGCCAACAAAGATGGCGGCCGGCAGCCACACAACTAAAGCGAGCAGGAGGTTTGCTTGCTCCAGTGATGGAGGAAGCCAAGGTTCCCTGCCTGCTGTGGCCGGCTCTGACCTCTGAAAGCAACAGCTCCAAAAGCAACAAAGTTTCAATTATAGAAGCTAAACAAACCCCAGATACCTGCTTTCAGCCGGCCATGGCCTCAGAGCTGGGAGCGCCAGTGATGGCAACAGAGTTTCAATTATAGAAGGTAAATAAATCCGAGAATAAAAAAGAAAAAAAAAAGAAAAAAGGGAGTGTCTGGGAGCTTCAGTTGCAGGCTAGCCTGAAAATGGCCCTCAGTCCCTCACCCAGACTGGCCAGGCACCCGAGTGGGGACCCCCATCCTGAAGGGGGTGTGACCAGCTGCAAACAGCCATCAGCCCCTCACCCAGGCTGGCCAGGCACCCAAGCAGGACCCCCACCCTGATCCGGGACACCCTTCAGGGTAAACCAGCCGGCCCCCACCCGTGCACCAGGCCTCTATCCTATATAGTAAAAGGGTAATATGCAAACTGACCCTAACAGCAGAAAGACTGGGAATGACTGGTCACTATGACACACACTGACCACCAGGGGGCAGACGCTCAATGCAGGAGCTGCCCTCTGGTGGTCAGTGCATTCCCACATGGGGGAGCTCTGCTCAGCCACAAGCCAGGCTGACGGCTGCCACCACAGTGGTGGTGGTGGGGGCCTCTCCCACCTCCTCAGCAGTGCTAAGGATGTCCGACTTCAGCTTAGGTCTGCTCCTCGCTGGCAAGTGGACATCCCCCGAGGGCTGCTGGGCTGCCAGAGGGATGTCTGATTGCCAGCTTAGGCCCAATCCCCTGGGGAGCAGGCCTAAGCCAGCAGGTGGTCATCCCCCGAGGGGTTCCAGACTGCGAGAGGGCACAGGCTGGGCTGAGGGATTCCCCCCCACCCCCCACTCCGGTCCTCTAGTCTATACTAATAAAAGGGTAATATGCTAATTATACTGGGAGACCGGACATCTTCCTACCATACGACTTCCTTCTGGACAAAGCCATGATGGTGGAGGCCAAGGCAGAGGCAGTTAGGGGTGATCAAGCCAGCAGAGGAGGGCAATTGGCGCCATGCTGCCAGCAGGGAAGGGCAGTTGGGGCCATGAAGCCAGCAGGGGAGGGCAGTGCGGGGCCAATCAGGCCATCAGGGGAGGGCAGTTTGGGGCCATCAGGCCAGCAGGGGAGTGGTTAGGTGGTAATCAAGCTGGTAGGCAGGCAAGTGGTTAGGAACCAGAGGTCCCAGATTGTGAGAGGGATGTCTGACTGCCCACAGGGATGGGGCCTAAACTGGCAGCCAGACATCCCCCAAGGTGTCTCGGATTGGAGAGGGTGCAGGCTGGGCTGAGGGACCCCCCCCACACACATGCATGAATTTCATGCGCCTCTAGTAAAATATAATGACAAAACAAAAAAATATATAACATCTATACTAATAAAAGGGTAATATGTTAATTAGACCGGTTTGACCTGACATATTCTGGTCGTCCGGCCCTCCTTCCGGACAAAGCCATGGTGGCAGGGGCTGAGGCAGAGGCGGTTAGGGACAATCAGGCCAGCAGCGGAGGGTGGTTAGGGGTGATCAGGCCAGCAGGCAGAGGGGTTAGGGGCAATCAGGTAGGCAGTCAGATGAGTGGTTAGGAGCCAGCAGTCCCAGATTGTGAGAGGGATGTCCGACTGCCAGTTTAGGCCTGATCCCTGCAGTCGGACATCCCCTGAGGGGTCCCGGATTTGGAGAGGGTTCTGGCCTGGCTGAGGGACACCCCCCCCCCCCCAATGCACGATTCTGTGCACCGGACCTCTACTTTAAAGATAAATGGCAGAAAAAAATACATTTTCAACATATTTTTCAAACAAAATATTTGTATATCATGTTAAAAGCTTTTATAAGACCTCAAATAAAAATTATATGTATAAACTTACCAATAGTAAAGGAAGCAAAAGACAAGAACAAACTTGCAAAGAAATTATAAAAGCAATGAATAATATTATGCCAATATTACTAGCCTCATTATTAATGAAGAATTGCTTGTTGGCTACTATTTTTGTCATAGAATTGTCAAATATAAAATATTTATATTCAATACTAAAGTTGGTGACGTTTTAGAGAAATTAGGCAATTTTATAAATTCTTGTTGAACAAACTGTGCTAATTTTTCTGAAAAACCTTTTAAATGTTTCACCTTTTGACCATCAATTTTAAATATAGGAATTTGTTCAAAGGAAATAAAGAAAAATTTGTCAGCATTCTTACTTAACTATTTATGATAGCAAATTATTTTAAAACCACCTAAATACCCAGTAGAAATACATTTATTGTCAAGTTAAAAATACATCAAGTTGCAGGCAGTATTTATAGTTTATATAAGCTGGGACAAATGTAGTTTTACAGTTATCTATATGTAAAATAATACAATAATTAAAAAAACAAAACACTGTAGATCACACACAACAGTATGGTGATTACCAGCAGAAAAGAGTCAGGTAAAGTAGAGGGGGATGTAAAAGGGATAAGTAGTGATGGAACGAGACTTGACTTGGAGTGGTGAGCACATAATACAATATGCAGATGATGTATTTTAGAATTATACATAGTTTTATTAGCCAGTGTCACCCCAATAAATTCAATAAAAATGAATAAAGAAATAAAATAAGAATAAACTCTGTGTTTCACATACAACAGTAGGCCTACTTATGCCCCTCTCTATATGTGGGCAACAATAGAAGTTTTAAACATAAGATAAAGGGGAGTTAACTCTAGGGTACTACAGAGTAGGAGAATGGATGGGCAGCATTTCAAAGTGCTAATTTAAGGGTCAGAAAAGGCTTCTTATAACTATCTAGGTGCTCCAGTGTTCTAAATCTAAATACTCCATTCCAGAATGACAAGAACCCTTTCTTAAATCCATACAACTGCAACTGAAATTCTTTGCATTTTGTTCAGTCCTTTTTAGAAATTTAAAATATCTACTTATCCCTTATATAATCTCTTGGAATACTTCAGTCATTAATGAGGAGGAGCAAGGAAGGTGATTCCTGTTATGGTTTTCGTAATTATATGTTTACTAGAGGCCAGGTGCACGGATTCGTACACTGGTGGGGTCTCTCTGCCTGGCCTGCGGGGATCAGGCTGAAACTGCTCTCTGACATCCCCCAAGGGGTCCTGGATTGCACGAGGGTGCCGACCAGGCTGAGGGACCTCACTAGTGCATGATCGGGGCTGGGGAGGGACCGCGGGAGGGCTCCAGGGTATGTCTTGCCCATCTCGCCCAGTCTCGATCACCTGGACCCCAGCAGCAAGCTAACCTACTGGTCAGAGCATCTGCCCCCTGGTGGTCAGCATGCATTATAGTGACTGGTCCAACAGTCGAACAGTTGGACGCTTAGCATATTAGGCTTTTATTATATAGGATACTTCCAATATTAATGTAAGGTCCAACAGTCGAACAGTTGGATGCTTAGCATATTAGGCTTTTATTATATACACATAGGTTTTTTTTTATTCCTTAAAAAATTTTTATGAAGTTGACTTTTACATGCAAGTAACAGAAGCACAAAGTGATTGGCATTTTCCCAAATTGATGTACTTAGTGAATGACATAATGGGATTTATAATCATATTCTGTTTTACAAAACCTATTTTGTAATTTCTGATTTTTCCTAAAAAAACAAACAAAACAGCCTTGGTTTATAAACAATGACAATTATCTTTTTTTGTAAACCACTTTTTACTAAAATGTTTCAGGCTTCCTAAATTGCTTAATGAAAATATCAAATCTCTCAGCAATAATTTTAAACATCATAATTAATAATTAACCTATTAGGTCTTTTCCTACTTTTGTCATACTGATTCTAACTTAGAGAGTGTGTTTGATCACTATACTATCTACTTCCTCAAACCTTAGAATAGCCATGATTTCCTCACTGCATTGAAACCTGGGAAATAATTTTAACATTGCTTTTGAGTAAGGAATTTATTTCTTTGTATGCTCCAAATTTGTTAGCACTGGCAAGTGTGGCTCAATATGTACACACAGACATATACACATGCACATGTACACATACCCATCATTAGTCTGCTTTGGTTCTGATGGGTCTGAACCTGCTGTGACTTTTTAAGGTCGATAATATCCCTTTAAAATGAGTTAGAAAAATCAGTTATCTTAGTGATCTGGTGCTTTATTAACATTGCAAGCTGTAATACACATTATTTTTCCAAATAAAAAGTCTTTCTATAGTTCCATATCTCATGAAGAGATGGATTGGACTGTCTGGCCAGCAGTTTTTGCAGTCTAATCTTGTTGTCATTCTTTTTATTTCTTCCTCTGAGCAACAACTCCAATGGCCTCGTTAGGGTGATACTGCTATCTTTCAGGACTGAACAAATGCACCATGTTTATTTGTAATTTTCAAACTGCTCATATTCATAAAAGATCTCATGGGAATTTGGACTTGTGGGAGTGTGTATTTTTTGCCATATTTGCTTGCATATGAATAGGATCAATCTAACAAATTAAGGAGTTTGTTTTATGTGCATAAACTAAAATTAATCATCAACCATGGCCTTTGTAAATAATAGTGGGAAACACAATGGAAGACTGTAATGAATGTGCTTGTTAACATTAGATAAGCGTGAGAAACAATGAAAAGAGATTCCAACATTCATCAGTGGGTATTTTTATGAATATCAAAGGCTGATAATAATCTAAGAAATTAAAAATCACTTGGCAAAGCTTAAAGTCTAGGCTTTGCATCTATAATTTCTGCAAAGGATTTTTGTATACCTTTACTTTTATTTATTTTTATTTTTAAATTCTTTATTGTTTAAAGTATGATATATGTCTCCTTTTTCCCCCATTGCCCTCTCCCCAGCCGCTCCCACCCCCCAGCATATGCCCTCACCCCCCCTACTATCTGTGTCCAATGGTTATATTTATATGAATGCATATGTTTACTTTTAAAATTACTTTTCTACCGTTGTGTTTTGTCCATGTGGAAGAAAGAGATTTCTGATATTTTGCTTGTGTAAAGCTCTTGGTAATTTTAAAGGAGTGTCATGAAATGCTAACTAGACAAGAAGATTGATGGCTCTGCCAACAGCTGAAATTGAGATAGAATCATTCTCTACTTACAGCTATTTGGGGTGTATCCTAAATTTCAGTAAGCATTCTTCTCCATTACATTTCAAATTCTGTTTATTTTTATTCATAATACATAGCTAATATTCTTCAAAAAGATTTAGAATAATTATTCTGTTGTTGGAGAAGGGCTCAGCAAACTTTTTCAGTTAAGAATCACATAGTAAGTGTTTTAGGTGTCTGAGCCATAGTTGTTTCTGTCCCATCTATTCACCTATGGCTGTTGTAGAGTGAATGCAGCCATAGACAGCATATAAACAAGTGGGTGTGACTCTGCAATAAATTTTATTTTCAAAAATAGGTAGCAGACCAGATTGATCTCCTGGTCCATGTAGATTGTCATTCCCTGTGTGGTAAACAGAATAATGGCCCCCAAAGATGTTCACACCCTAATCCCCAGAATCTGTTAATATGTTATGTTACACATCAAAAGGGACTTTTCAGATGTGATTAAAAGTAAGGACATTGATGCCCCACCAGTGTGGTTCAGTTGGTTGAGTGTCATCTCATGAACCAGGGGTCACAACTCAATTCCCAGCACATGCCCAGGATGCAATCCCTAGTAGGGGGCTTGCAGGAGGCAGCCTATCAATGTTTTTCTCACATTGATGTTTCTCTCTCTCTCTCTCTCTCTCAAATCAATAAAAACATACTTAAAAAAATAAAAAGTAATGACATTGAGTCTTTAGATATTTCTATATATAGTATCATGCCATTTGCTAATAATTACAGTTTTATTTCTTCCTTTCCAATTTGAATACCTTTTATTCAAATTGGCTAGAACTTCCAGTACTATGTTCAATGAGAGTGGTGAAAGCAGACATCCCTGTTTTGCTCCCAATTTTAAGAAAAACTATTTTAGTTTTTGCCTGTTAAGTATTATGTTGACCATGGGTTTGTCATATGTGGCTCATATTATATTAAGGTATGTTCCCTATATTCCCATTTTGCTAAAAGTTTTTATTGTAAATGAGTGCTGGATTTTGTCAAATGCTTTTTCTATATCTGTTGATATAATCATGTAATTTTTATTCTTCATTTTGTTTATGTGGTGTATCATGTTTATTGATTTGTGAATATTGTACAAATCTTGCTTCTCCAGAATGAATCCCACTTGATCATGGTGTATGATCTCTTTAATGTTTTGTTGGATGTGCTTTGCTAATATGTTTTTGAGGGTATTTTTCATCTATGTTCATCAGGGATATTAGTCTATAATTATATTTCTTTGTCATGTCTTTATCTAGTTTTGGAATGAGGATAATGGTGGCCTCATAAAATAAGTTTAGGAGTCTTCCCTCCTTTTGAATTTCTTGGGATAGTTTGAGAAGGATAGGTATTAGATCTTTCTTTGGTAAAATTTGCTTCTGAAGCCATCTGGTCCAGGACTTTTTTTAAAAAAAAAATTTATTTTATTGATTTTCTATAGAGAAGAAGGGAGAGGGATAGAGAATTAGAAACATCGATGAGAGAGATCGATCAGCTGCCTCCTGCATAGCCCCTACTGGGGATGTGCCCGCAACCAAGGTACATGCCCTTGACCAGAATCGAACCTGGGACCCTTGAGTCCACAGGCCGATGCTTCATCCACTGAGCCAAACCGGTTCGGCTGGTCCAGGACTTTTGTTTGCTGGTTGTTGTTGTTGTTGTGTGTATGTGTGTTTACTGCTTTTATTTCATTAGTTTTAATTGGTCTATTCAGATTTTCAGAATCTTCCTGATTAAGTTTTGGAAGATTATATGCTTCTAGGAATTTTTCCATTTTGTCCAGGTTGTCAATTTTTTGACATACAGTTGATTGTAATATTTTCTTAAAATCCTTTGTATTTCTGTGGTGTCCATTGTTATTTCTCCTCTTTCATTTCTGATTTTATTTATTTGAGACCTCTCTCCTTTTTTCATTATGAATCTAGTTAAAGGCTCGTCAGTCTTGTTTATGTTTTCAAATAACCAGCTCTTGGTTTCATTGATCTTTTCTATTGTTTCTTTTAGTCTCTATGTCATTTATTTCCACTCTAATTTTTATTATTTCCTTCCTTCTACTTACTCTGGTGTTTGTTTGTTGTTATTTTTTCTAGTTCTTTTGGGTGTAAGTTTAGATTATTTGAGATTTTTCGTACGTCTTGAGGTAGGCCTGTATTGCTAAGAATTAACCTCTTGGAACAGTCTACTCAGTAAATGGTGTTGGGAAAATTGAACAAGTACATACAAAAAAAAAAAAAAAGGAGCTAGACTACCTCCTTATACCATTCACAAGAATAAACTCAAAATGAGTTAAAGATTTAAATGTAAGACTCAAAACCATAACATTTTAGTAAAAAGCATCAGCAGCAAAATCTCAGATATTTCTTATAGCAATGTTTTTTCTGATGTATCTCCCTGAGCAAGGGGGAAAAAAGAAAAAAAAAACAAATTTTAATACATCAAACTAAAAAGTTTTTTCACAGCAAAGGAAACTATCAATACAATGAAAAGACAACCCACTGGATGGGAGAACATATTTTCCAATTATACATCTACTAAGGGGTTAATATCCAAAATTTATAAATAACTCAAACAACTCATCACCATAAAACAAAAAATGCAATTGAATTAACGGACAAAGGACCTAAATAGACACTTCTCCAAAGAGGACATGCAAATGACCAATAGACATGAAAAGATACTCAATGTCGCTAATCATCAGAGAAATACAAATTACAACCATTATGAGATATCACCTCATGCCTGTCAGAATGGCTGTCACCAATAAATCAACAAACAACAAGTGGTAACGAGGATGTATAGAAAAGGGAACCTTCCTGCGCTATTGGTGGGAATGCAGATTGGTGCAGCCACTATGGAAAACAGTATAGAGTATCCTAAAAAAATTAAAACGGAACTGCCTTTTGATACAGCAATTCCACTCCTGGGAATATATCTGAAGAAGCCCAAAACACTGATTAGAAAGAATATATACACCCTTATGGTTATTGCAGCACTATTTACAATAGCCAAGATTTGGAAGCAGCCAAGTGCCCATAATTAGATGAGTGGATAAAAAAAAAAAGCTGTATATTTACACAATGGATTAATATTCAGCTATAAAAAAGAAAGAAATCTTACCTTTGTGACGGCATGCATGGACCTAGAGGGTATTACGCTAAGTGAAATAAGCCAGTCAGAGAAAGATAGATACCAATTGTTTTCACTTATATGTGTGATCTAATGAACAAAATAAACAAACAAAATAGAAATAGACTCATAGATACAGAAAAAAAAACTGACAGTTTGGGTGGGGGAGAGGTTGAGGGATGGATGAAATAGGTGAAGGGATTAAACAAAAACCTCATAGGCATAGACAACAATACGGTGATTAACAGAGAGAAGGTGGGTGGGGGTAGGTAGAAAAGGGTAAAGGGGGATAAATGGTGATGGGAGTGGTGAACACAATATACAGTTGATGTATTATAAAATGTTACACTTGGAACATTTAATTAACCAATGTAACCCCAATAAATTAAATAGAAATATTTTTAAAAAGGACATTGAGATGGGAAAATTATCCTAGATTGTCTGAATAGGTCCAATTTAATCACATGAGCCATTAAACATGGATAACCTTTCTCTATGGCTATGATCAGAGAGAAGCAAAGAAAGGAATCAACTGCCATTGCTTACAGTAAAGATGAAGGAAGGGGTCACAAGCAAGGGGATATGTTCTAAAAGCTGCCTCTAAAAGCTGAAGACACCCCTGGTTGCCCACCAGGGAGGAAATGTGGAGGCAGTCCTACAACTGCAAAGAACTGAATTCTGCTGAGACCTGCATGAGCCTGAACAGGGATTTATCCCCAGACCCTGCAGAAAGGGGTGCAGTTCCGCCCAGGCTTTGATGTCAGCCTCGTTAATCTTTTGAGCCGAGACCCAGGCTTCTGACCTACAAAAACTGCAAGATAATTAATTTGTGTTGTTCTATGCATCTGAGTTTGTGGTAATTCATAACAGCAGTAATAGAAAAGTAATAACCCTGCATTGCAAAATTAACTTTTAGATTATGAAGGTAATAGTGGTATACATTAATAGTGCCATTTTGAATAAGATATACTAAAATACTAATGATTCATTATTCAATAAAAATCAATTAGCAACTAGAGATTACATTTTGTCCTGCTGATTATTATAGGAGCATTTTAGGAGCCTGATTAAAGGAATGACCAGACAGTGAGAATGGCCATGTAAAGTGGAAGTACTAGTAGATAGTGGGAGAAATTATAGGAAGCCATAAGATGGTATCACCTGTGCAGCCACGAAAGCAACTTGTGGAACCAGGTGTTGGAGGCCAGGGACAACTCTGACATTTACAGATATGTTGTACTCTGGAAGCAATTTAGCGGAACTCTGCTGGCAGCTACTGGACTGGAGCAGTGAAAAACACTCCTCCAGCCCTTGTCTCCACAACAACCCCATGAAAGTATTATTAAGACACATTATTTTATCTTCTGGGCTATAAAAAGAAAATACCTATGGTGTATATTGTATACATAAAGAATCTACTTTAGTTATTTAGGTATTTCATAAAGTTATTTTGTACTTTCAACACACAAAGGAAATATGTAGAGGGTTTTGCCCCATTCTTTTTCATGCTCTAAGACATAGATGTGGAGGCAATGATTTTCTTTGCAGGATACACATATGAATAATTACTGATAGTGGTTCAAATTTTTACTGTTTCTCATATGTCAAAAGGAAAGTGTCCATCTAAAATAATATATATATTCAGGTTAGTGATATATCTCAGAAATGAGAGAAGCAAGCTGTTATCCATCCCCCAAAATAGTGTCATGTGGTTAATGGGAGCTACTGAGTAACCAGATAGCAGAAACTGAAGTAAATATGTGCGCTCTCCTCGTGTTCTAATTAAACAGCTGCCAACTCCTCGAGAAGAGCTATGTAACAGGAATGTGACTCGTCCTGATAAACAATGTTCTGCACTTCTCACTTCAGTGGCTTTTGTATCATTCTGCTTTAGTTAAAGACAGTTCTTCCTTTTCCATCTCCTTGGTGTGATACGTTCCCATTGTGATCTATTCAAAAACTATATCTCCATATCTCCATCCACATTCCTGTACAGTATTGCATATTTAGTGAGGCTCTTATACTTTCTATACCTATCAGTCATCCCTTCAAAAACAAAGACCCATGTTTGTTCTTTTTAGAATTATTTTAAATTACTAAAATATGAAACAGTACTTACCATAACCTTGAAACGAGGTTTAGAGAACATTCAATAGACTATTTCTTGTTGTTCATTTTAATATTGTATCTTTTTCAAGTGCATCATCTTCTTGGGAGGTGTATCACACTTGTAGGGACTATGAAGCTGTTTATAAGTTGAGCCATAGCCTGAAAGGGTTTCCTCTCATTGATCAGCTTTTAATGATGTCATAGGTATGACCATGGAAAAATGTACATCTACTAAGATCTTACTTCCCTTAGCACTAATACCTAAGGTTTTTAAAATTGTTTTTTCTCAAGTAATATGAGAATTATAAGCAGAATATAAATTAGTCTATTGCAGATCATGTCAGTCATTTTGAACCTGTTCTTGAGGAATTCCTAAAATCTATCTGTGCAGTTATATAATAACTAGAGACCCAATGCATGAAATTCATGTAAGGGGCTCAGCCCTCGCAGCTGTTGTGGCTGCCTCAGCCCTTGCAGCCCTGGCTTCATCCAGAAGGTTGTCCAGAAGGATGTCCAGAAGGTCATTTGGCTGTCTGGTCATATTACACTTTTATTATTATAGATGACAATTACACCTTAGTGGAGAAATGAAGGAAGAATAAGCTTAGCAAAATCCAGGTCATTTTAATGTAATGCCTTTATGTTTAAAATTTATAAAATTGAAGAGAGATAGTATAGTGAACATTCTTTCTCCCATCCACACTCAAAATGTCAATGTACAATTAACTAGAAGTGACAGAAAGAATGATTTTGGAATATCTGAGTCAGAGCATTGGAAATGATGAAATAGTTATGATGAAGTCCCTGTCCTTCTTCATGTTTATAGATGCTTTGTTGATTTATTTGCTTGACCATTATAGACAAGGAGGTATTTTGTTTCAAGAGGACTATGAAAGCTATAATAAAGTTAAGAGGTTTCCAGATTCAGAATTTACTATAGTATATGAGCACTAAGCATTTGAAAGGTTGAAGAAACACAAAGTAAATTAACCACATTATTTCGGTTTTGAGCAGTACTTACTTCTCCAAATTTGATGTGAATAAAAAATATTGGTGGGTAGAAGGGGTAAATTGCATGTTCCTAGTTTAGCCCTAATCTCAGAATTCATGGAGCCAAGGAATATATCTATCTATTTATCTGATTTCCCCTCCACACCCTGATCTTGGGCAGGGCCAGCTGGCCAATCTCCCATGGGCCCTCACCCCCAACCTGCCCAGCCCCAATCGACACCCATCAGGGTGGGCCAACAGGACCCCACCGGTGCACAAATTTTTGCACTGGGCCTCTATTATCCTATATAATAAAAGGCTAATATGCAAATAGACCGAACGGCAGAATAACCAAAAAACTGGTTGCTATGATGTGTGCTGACCACCAGGGGGCGTGTGCGGAACTTGGTCGGACTAGGCAGCAGGTGTCAGAGTGTGGAACATGGCAGGTGTCAGCCATGGCGCAATGATGGAGGAAGTGAATGGGGGGGCGCTAGACCAAGGCAGGGTGCTAGTCACTGTCATCGGGCCAAGCTTCTGGTAGTTACTGAAAATTCTTTGCTCCCGCCTGCTGCAGTCCCGCCCAATGCTCGCACCTGCTGCCAGTGCCTGCCCCGCTTGCACCCACTGCCGGCACCTGGCGCCAGCCCCAATTGCTCAGCACAGTCAACAGGTGCTAGTGGCAGCTGCTGGCCCTGATCATCCCTGAGGGCTTCTTCACCCACCCTGCTCCTGAGGGGTTATTGAGGCAGCAGCCACCACTCACACCTGCTGACAGCGCCCAACCCACTTGCACCTGCTAATGGCACCAGCCCCAATCCCTTCACAACATCAGTGGGTGTGAGCAGGGCCAGCACCATTAGCACATGGGAGTGGCGGTGTCAGGAGTGGGGCTGCTGGCAGACAGGGACCAGAGGACATGGCAGGAAGGGTCAGCGGGGGCATGGAGGATGGGCCAAGACCCACTCCTATGCCCACCACAGCCTCGCAGCCCACAGTTTCTTTGAAGGTGCATGAATTTGTACATTAGGCCCCTAGTTTTTAATAAGCATCCCCATTGATTCTAGAGAAGGTGCAGAGAAAACACTTTTAAACATTAAGATATCAAGAGTGCAATTAAGAAATCATGTAAATTAAATATATTCAGGACTTAAAAATGCCAAGGATAGAGAAACTTGGTCTTCATTCATTTTTATTGTGACTTTACCCTTAGCTTCTCTGTAACGACCTTCCTTCAGACCTCTGCTTAAATATTATCTTCTCAGTGAATCTTTCCTAATATACATAATTGTAATCATTCACTTACCAGCCTCTCCTACTCAGTGTGACTTACTTTAGATCATAGCACAGATTACCATCCAGCATCCTATATAATAAAAGCCTGATATATAAATTGTCCCCTTGAACGGTGGTTTGACCAGGAGTTTGACAGGGAGACCGGAGGTTCGACCACTTGCTATGATGTGCGCTGACAACCAGGGGGCAGCACAGAACATGGCAGGCATCAATGATGTGGCACTGGCAGCGGGTGGCAGTGGAGGTGCTGTCGGCCTCAATGGGAGAGCGAGATCATGGTGGGATGGTGAAGCAGGTGAGCAGGTGGTGCCAGGCCAAGGCAGGTATGAGTGGGGGCCTGATCGCCCTGCTGATCACATTGCAGACGGTGACCAGTGGCCGTGCTGGGGGCACCACTGCCCAGCTCCCAGGCACTGAAGGAGAAAGGGCAAATAGCAATATTAAAATGTTTCTTCTAATTATTTCACTTTCAATGTGCACGATTCCGTGCACTGGGCCACTAGTGTTAGATATTTTCATACTTGTTTATGTTTTTTTGTCTGCCTCTCTGCTCTCTTCATTAAGGTGCAGTCTATAAGACAGGATTTGGTTTTGTCCAATGTTGTATTACCAGTGCCTCCAAGAGCACCTGGAATATAATAGGTGTTTACTAAGTGATTTTTACATGAATCAGTAAATGAATGAAAGAACTTATTTTGATCATCTTCCTGGCTCTCCTTTCTGACTTCATTGATTTATGAGAATAATTTATCATCATGAGATATATTTAAAGTATTCCATAGGGAAAAGAAAAAAAGAATCGGTAGATAGTTTTGAAGAAAGAAAAGAAATTTGCTTATGAATGTCTTTCTGGAATCACTGAGATTGAACTAGAAAGGATGCCAAATCCTCCATTATAAAAAGGAAAAAAGAAAAGTTATGCAGACCAAAGGAAAAGAGAGAACCACCCACAGAAATATATTGACAAACTTAGTGATATATTTTACAATTAAATGGATACATTGGTTTGATTGATGTCAAAACAGAGAAGTAAAAGAAAATAGCAAAAACTGTTAAAGGCACTTGAAAATAGTGTGTCAAACATTTATAGTAATTGGGAATTTGGGTCATGGTATACTTTGTAAATGCTTAAAAGCTGGTGAGTAAAAATGTTTAACAGGAGTTAAACTGTGCTATTTTGGATAGTCAAGAGAAGAAAAAAAAAACCACACACATACAACTTTTTTCCCCCCAACAAATGAGTTTTCAAGAATAGCATATCCTTTACAGAGTTTTCAAATACATGCAGTTTTTTAAAAAAAATATATTTTATTGATTTTTTACAGAGAGGAAGGGAGAGGGATAGAGAGTTAGAAACATCGATGAGAGAGAAACATCGATCAGCCACCTCCTGCACACCTCCTACTGGGGATGTGCCCGCAACCAAGGTACATGCCCTTGACCGGAATCGAACCTGGGACCTTTCGGCCCACAGGCCGATGCTCTATCCACTGAGCCAAACCAGTCAGGGAAAATACATGCAGTTTTAATATTTTGTGTCCATTGACAGTTTTGTAAATTAATCTTTAGCCCACTTTTCTCATTTACCTGAAGATTTTTTTTTCTTGCATTCCTAAATCCACTTCTATAGCTTGACTATTTGACTATTGCTTGTGTCATTACATTTGGTTACTGCTCTCTTTTGAGCTCACCATTTCCTTTATTGATTTCCTGTAAATTCCTCATACAGATCTTGTAGTAGAGTACCATTGAGAAATATTTTACAAATGTTTTATAAATGGTTTCCCAGCCAGAGCCATTTAGCTAGATTTATTTTTTATGTTTAGAATTAATTCATCTTTTTTTATGTCCCATTTCACATTCTTCTATTCCTTAAATGAGTGCTCTATCTACATACTAAGATTTCTCTACTTATTTTTCTAAACTGTAATGTTTAAATAACTGACTCAGCTCACAGGCCTACATATTAGTGACTGTACTAGGATGAATATTCACAAAGCACAGGAGGTGTCTGCCAGTTGTGTAGGTCCCAGATGTATAGAGAAACACAAGATTGAGTGGTGCATCATGGAGCCTATAATTTTCTCACGTGGATGTTTTTCGAATTTTCACAGACAGAAAGAGAGAGAAGCATCTAAGAGGTGAGAAAGTGAGGAAGGTACAGGATAAAGCTAAGGTCTAAAAAAGGCATGGGATAAGAGTAAAAGTATTTTCTATCTTTATACTTTTATCTGAAAGTGGAAATCAGTTTCCTTAGAGGAGTAAAAAGTAAAGGGATATCCAAACAATTAAGTTCATGTAATTTTTTTTTCTAAATTAGTTTCTTTTGTTGTGTCGTGTTATGAACTCTAGTTTTGAAATGTTAACCCTATAATCAGAATCCTGTACAGTGGGGCCTTGACTTACGAGTTTAATTCGTTCCTTGACGGAGCTCGTAACTCACATTACTCGTATGTCAAATCAATTTTCACCATTACAATGAATTGAATGCTGGGCTGATGTTGTGGCGTTCACTGTGACGTTCACTGCGCCAACTAGCGGTGGGGTATCTGAAGCTGCCTTGTAACCCGAATTTTAGCTCGCAACTCAAAGCAAAAAATCAGCGGAGAAACAGCTCGTATCTCGAAAAACTCGTTAGTTGGGACACTCATAAGTCAAGGCCCCACTGTGTTGGTTTATGCAGAGACTTAAGTTACTCTAACTCAGGCATTGCTAAAAGAAGTGAACTAGATGTAGAGGACCTGTTATCTCAGGTTCTTCACCTACACTTAGTTTCTACATCCATGAAACGTATTCTCCCATCTCCTTCATTGTGATACCCCAAGTTTAACTTATTTTCCATACTGTGCTCTGAGCTCTTTTGAACAAATCTCTAAATAAATATAGCATAACTTTGAGACAACATTGTAGCTATGCTAAGGATTTCTTAGGAAGCCACAAGCTATATAATTTCGGGTAAAACTAGATAGAGTCTCATAGAGCCAAGGAAGAAACCAATGTGAAATACCATTCCTCTCCCCTTCCCTAGAACATTTATATCTGTGCCTCCTGTAAGATCCACATAGGCACTCATATCTTCCATGAAACTCCTTCTTCTAATACAGTCCCTGATGCTCTGTCCCTTACACAATAAATTATGACTAGTGACATTTATATGAGCATATTTCTTGTATTGTGATATCAACATTCCATAGGCATGTTCCTTATCAACATCTATAAGACTATAACCTTTTTCAGGGCATGTTTTTATGCTCTAAGAGTATAATTAAGAGGTATGAGCACTTGGTAAAAAGTAGAATATCTACTTTTTTTTGAAGGATTTTGGAAAATGGTAATGGTGCTAAAAGATTGGAGTTAGTCGAATGCCCCAATTCCAATGAATAATAAATAAAATGGGGGTAGATTTAACAAATTTTAAAATAGTGAGCTTAATTTTTATTTTCAGTAGAATTCTAGAATGGACCCAGAAAGCAGCCCTTATGAAGTGCAACATTTCACAAAAAGCCTGTCTAGACTTTTAAAGATGTTGTTTTGCCACATATACCCCAGTGACCATCTACATGTGGACAAGACGGAGGAATGAGGGCAGGCTCACAGCTGGCTAACACTGAGGAGCATATCCACCTGTGGGAAGTACCCAGCAGCCTGTTTCAGGACTGTGACTTTTGCTTGCCTTGGCTTATTCGTCATTTTATCAATGACTTGGTTGGCTGAGGACATATATATCATGTTTATTTCTTAATCCTGTAATGAAACAAAGTTTGGAAGCAATAGTGAATGTGTGGGATGCCCAAATCAGGATTCAAAAAGCTCCTAAGAGATTTTAAATATGGGTGATATCTGTCAAACTCAGGAAGAGGCTACCAAGATATCTCACACTGCCTTATCTTGCATTATTCAGAACATGGCACCTAAATTGGAGAGGCAATAGTCCTGCTTTGTTCTGTACAAATAGGACACAGTGGATGGTTCCTCTAAATACGTTTATAGTGTGTGCTCCAGGAAGTGAGTGAAGTGAACTTGAAACCAACAGAATATGTTTAATAGAGAAGAGAAGACTCTTCAGGGCTATGATTTGATCTGCTGATATCTAAAGATATCACATAGAGGAAGAATTATTAAGCTCAAAGGGCAATATAAGACCCAGTGAATATGGACCAGCAGATAGGAAATAATACTTTCCAAGAATTAGCTCTTTTCAAAACAAAGTACAGGCCTGGCCAGTATGGCTTAGTTCGTTGGCCATCATCCAGTGCACCAGAAAGTTCCTGGTTCTATTCCCTGTTAGGGCACATGCCCAGGTTGCAGGCTTAGTCCCTAGTAAGGTTTGTGCAGGAGGCGGCCAGCAATTGATGTTTTGCTTTCACATTGATGTTTCTCTTTCTCTCTCCCTCTCTCTTCCATTCTCTCTAAAAATCAATAAAAATAAAATGGAAGATGTGGGCGAGGAGGGAGGCCCATGGGGGGAGAGAGGGCAGGAGATCAACCAAAGAACTTATATGCATATAGCATAAACCATGGACACAGACAATAGAGTGGTGAAGGTCTGTGAGGCCTGGGGTGGGGTGGAATAGAAGGGATCAATGGGGGATAAAGGGGACATATTTAGTACTTTCAACAATGAAGTTTTCTTAAAATATATTTTTATTGATTTCAGAGAGGAAGGGAAAGGGAGAGAGAGGGATAGAAACATCAATGATGAGAAAGTATCACTGATGGGCTGCCTCCTGCATGTCCCCCACTGGGGATTGAGCCCCCAACCCAGGCATGTGCCCTGACCAGGAATCGAACTGTGACCTCCTGATTCATAGGTGGACGCTCAACCACTGAGCCACCGTTGCCAGGCTACAATGAAGATTTTTGTTAAAAGAGAGAAAAAAAAAAAAAAAAAAAAAAAAAACAGCAGCAACAACAAAAACTAAAATACTTCTCTGGAATTCAGTGTGGAAAACTCATTTTGTCATCCCAAAAATCATGGTAGCTATTCAATACATAATTATTAAACCGAACAAAAGTTTAGCACTTTTTCTCAGAGTTTCATTAAATGTGATCCCATACAATTATGATCTGTTGATTAAGAAGGTGTTGCAAGTTAACAAACTCTCTGGGCATGGACAACAAATGCAACCATCCCTTGCCTCTAGGAAGCTGACCAACTAGAGGCTGCAGAGGAAGTGGCGGTGGTGGTGATTGTATAATATTGAATGTTCCACTGTGATTGACACATTGTAAATACTTTGGTCTGCTTAAAGGAAACAATTCAGCAATTAATATTTTAGAGAAAAAATGAAGTAGAAATCATCAAAATATGAACCTTGTGGTAGGTGAGAGTATCACGTTCAAATTTCAAAACAACTAAATATAAGTCATGATATTTGGAATAAATGAATTATTTTGATGAATAGAATTTCACAAACTGGGTCACCGAATCTATAAGAAAGGACATGCCGATTTTAATACAAAAAAAAAAAAATAGAGGTGGAATCTTTGAAGTATCTTACTGCAAGATAAGAAATCTGCCATTCTGTTTGCATTGCACACAACCCTGTAATATTTGATGTATGTACTCAAGATACATTTATTCCTCTGTTTGCTTTTAGGGTACTTTGAATCCCTATTGTGTCTTATGGGATGACTCAAAAACGTAAGTGACAGCTGTTTTCTTACATTTCTTTGGTCTAAATAGTCAAAGCACTCTGAGCTCTTTCGGCTGCCTGCTAGCCAACAGGAATATGATAATGTGGTGGGATATGTGTTAACTCAGAGGGGAAACATTCTCCTTTTTGAATCTGTAGGACAGCATGATGAATGTGTTTGTGTGTGACGATGCCATCGGGTTACGTCCCAAGATAGAATTGCATTACCTAATGTGTAAGGCATGTTGTGATGCGAATTCCATGAGGATCTTTTAAAAGCTCTAATATTTTAAAATTATAAAAGCTCAAATGCTACTTCAACATTTTGCCTAGTAATTCAGTTTAGCACTGTAGGATAAAAGAGCAATCGCTGTGGTCATTTAGGCAATACATTGCTTGCATGACCTGGAATCTATTATCACAGTAATGCAATATTTAGACATCCCTTCCAAATTGTTTTGTTGTAAAAACTTTGAGTGACATTTTAATTTTCTTATTCATATATTTTATGAACTAATGAAGACAAAAGAAAATAATTACAATAAATAAGGATGAGTAATTCTTCCATGCATTTCTTCATTTGTACAAGTAATTGCAATATATCTGGACAAAATAATTTAATCTCATTGGCAACTCTATACATTTTAATGTCTCAAAGAAAAGAAAAATTCATAAAAGTCTTCATTAGACTCCTATACTTTGATTACTCATGTAATTTTATTGCAGTGTAGTAGCCAGGTTTTATTTTGTTTTGTATGGAGAGGAGATAAATATCAATAAATCCCAAAAGTGAATCCTACCATGCCGTATGCTGTCAGATAGGGTACCATATTGTTGGCTTCTATGATTCTAAATTTTTTCCAGTGTTCTTTACCCTAAATCTGATCCAGATCTGAAGTTTTATGATACTACTTGCCTCTCACCATTAATTATTAGAGTCTAGAAGAGGAGCATTCTTAGAATTTCTAGGTGAAAAGCAAACCTACTGGCCATATGCTCATTCCTTGGATACTGGTACAATTTAAACTACACTATTTCTGTGTCTGAAAAATCGATGATATTAAGTGTATTTTTTGCTATAGATTCTGATATTCTAGGGATGCTCTTCTATGAACCTTAGTGCCATAAGGGGAATTCCAATTGCCCTGGTGATAATATGAGCTGGATGTCTTCATTGATGTCAGTATTTGTTCTTTTTGAAATCCCATAGAGAAACTCATGGCAGTAAACTTTTTGCAAGCTTTCTTCTTTACCAGTAGCCAGGGAAGACTTGGCAGTATATTATAAGGCACTGCTTAGTATGCTGTTTAGTCAAAGAAGAATAAAGTGCTACACAAATCTAATTTAATGTTTTCTACTAAAGAAAAATATGTCATCTTAAGTTCCTGATTATAGCTACTTGCACATCTCCATGGATAACAACCAACTTTGATTTAGTTTTAAAAAGTGCATGGAGTGTGCTTCCTAAATAGGAGAAAGCGTTAGTTATTCCAAAAGATCTTTAGGGATGTTAAAGAGATGCTTCGAGAAGAAACAGCATTCCCCTGTTTAGGACCTCTCTTGATTCCTTTCACAGATTGTCTAAGGTGTTAAGTTTCATTTATTAAACAATTGGTGTTTGAGGTCAGCCTTAATGCCAGAATCAATCACACGCTACTTTCTCTAACTTCTGCTGATAACATGACTCTTATCCATTGCACAGAACATGTCTTAGTTTTACAAAATTTAACTTTAAGTTGTCCTTGAAGAAAACTATTCAGTGAGAGGAGGAATGTTCAGCTGCCTTTCAAAGAAGCTTATCTCAAGAGATGAGTGTAGTTCATGTTTCCTTGATGTATCTGAAAAGTGATCAAAAGCTTTCCACTGAGACAGAACTTCTGTCCTATCACACTTTTTACCAGACTGTTTCATCAATAAGTCGTTTTTCTGGGTGAGTTTTAAACAATGAAGGTTAAGACCAGTTATTTATTTTATTCACATTTGCTCTTTTACTTTGATCATGTCCTTATACACAATAGTTTTATCAATGCAATGATTCTAACTTTGAATGCAAGTTCCCCAAGTATAGTTAATAATGAAGAAATGCGGCTACTTCTTTTTGTACAGAAAAGGGCTGACTTAAATGATGTTTTCAAGATTGTCGTAATAAAGTTGAAATTAGAAGTTGTCTTTTAAATTTGATTTAATGTATCAAATCGCCTTATCTTTTTTAAATGTATTTTTTATTATTGATAGTATTTCAGAAATTTCCCATTTTTCCCTCTTTCAACCCTCCTGCCAGGCCCTACTCACCCTCCCAGATCTTCATCACCCTATTGCCCATGTCCATGGGCTATGCATATAAGTATATAAATTCTTTGGTTTATCTCTTCTTGACCCCTCAACCCCACATTGTGGTAGGTCCTTTAAATTAGTAATTAGTTACAAAAGTAATACCTGAGTATCTTCTACTTGTTAAACTTTAAAACATAGCTGCTAAGGCAAAAGGCACCATTAATCATCACCACCTTTGATTTCCACAGCCACCCAGCTCCCCCAATTCACTCCTATTTATATTTTACTATGTATAATTTCAGGCTTCCACTTATGTATTGACATATGTATGAAGCCATAGAAATTAACACTATAGTATTCCTTGTACTGCATTGTATAGGCATATTGTAATTGGTCTCCTATTCCCAAAGTTGATGGTGTTGAGGTGGTTTTCAATTTATATTATTACTACTTTAACATAAATATTATCATACTCCATATATATAACAGTTGACATCCTCAATGTTTTTTAAAATATATTTTATTGATTTTTCACAGAGAGGAAGGGAGAGAGACAGAGAGCCAGAAACATCGATGGGAGAGAAACATCGATCAGCCGCCTCCTGCACATCTCCTACTGGGGATGTGCCCGCAACCCAGGTACATGCCCTTGACCGGAATCGAACCTGGGACCTTTCAGTCCACAGGCCGACGGTCTATCAACTGAGCCAAACCGGTTTCGGCCATCCTCAATTTTTTAATGTTAATATTTAAATCTATTTTTTCTTTCTTAAAGTTTTTTAAATTTAAATTTTCTTTTTTCAGTTACAGTGTACATTCAATATTAATATTAGTTTCAGGTGTATAGCATAGTGGTTAGACAATAATATACTTTATAGAGTGTTCCCCTGATATTTCCAGTTCCCCCTTGTAATATAGTTATTACAATATTATTGATTATATTCCCTATGCTTTACTTTAAATCCCTGTGACTGTTTGTAACCACCAATTTGTACTTCTTAACTCGTTCACCTTTTCCACTCAGCCCCATAGCACTCCTTCCCCCCACAACAAAGAGTTTTTTCTCTATATCTATGAGTCTGTTTCAATTTAGTTTATTTTGTTTTGTTTTTTAAATTCCACGTATAAGTGAAATCAAATGATATTTGTCTTTCTCTGACTGACTTATTTCACTTAGCAAAATACCCTCTAGGTCAGTGGTTCTCAACCTTCTGGCCCTTTAAATATAGTTCCTCATGTTGTGACCCCCAATCATAAAATTATTTTCATTGCTACTTCATAACTGTAATTTTGCTACTATTATGAATCGTAGTGTAAATATCTGATATGCAGGATGGTCTTAGGCGACCCCTGTGAAAGAGTCATTCGACCCCCAAAGGGGTCGCAACCCACAGGTTGAGAACCGCTGCTCTAGGTACATCCATGATGTCACAAGTGATAAGATTTTACTCTTTTCATGGCTGAGTAATATTCCATTGTGTATATGTACCGCCACTTTTTTTTATCTCCTTGTCTATTGATGGACACTTGGGTTGTTTCCATAGCATAGCTACTGTAAACAATGCTGCAATGAACATAGGGGTACATATATTCTTCAAATTAGTGTTTTTGTTTTCTTTGTATATATGCACACACATGGAGTCACTGGGTGATAAGGCAGTTCTAATTTTAATTTTTTTAGGACACCCCGCCCCCCCCCACACACACACTGGTTTCCATAGTGGCTGCACCAACCTGCATTTCTACCGTAAGTGCACATGGGCTCCCTTTTCCCCATATCCTGGCTTGTTGACTTATTGATGATAGTCACTTTGACAGGTGTGAGGTGATATTTCACCATGGTTTTAATTTGCATTTCTCTGATTAGTGATGTTGAACATCTTTTCATATGTCTGTTGGACTCCTATTTGTTCTCTGGAGAAATGTCTATTCAGGTCCTCATGTCCATTTTTGTATTAGATTGTATGTGTGTGTATTTTTATTTTTATTTTTTTTGGTGTTGAGATGTATGGTGTATATTGTCTCCCATTCAGTAGGTTGTCTTTTCATTTGGTTGATGGTTTCCTTTGATGTACAAAAACTTTTTCTTTGATGTAGTTCCATTTGTTTATTTTTTTTTATTTTGTTACCCTTGCCCAAGTATTCTCAATTTTTAATTTAGCCATATGTCATGAAATATTTTTTTAAAATTTTACTAAATATATTGTATTCCTTGTACTGCATTGTATAGGCATATTGTAATTGATCTACTATTCCCAATGTTGATGGTGTTGAGGTGGTTTTCAGTTTATATTACTCTATAAACTGTGCCTCTGAGAACCTCATTTCCTACTTAGAACCAATGATCAATTATTTAATAACATAAAACTATGTTATGCTTTTACCCCTTCATTATAATCACACTAACAAAAGTGAAAATATTGGACCTTTACATTATCAAAACACTAGTCCCTATGAATTATAATTTACCCAATCTCCAAAAAAACTAAATATTGTATCATGGTTAACAATAATCATGTCCAAATTCATAACAATTATTGATGATTAGATTTTTCATTGATAAAATTTTTACTTCTGTAGGCAAAACAACTGTGACCTTTTAAAAGTACTGTAAAAAGCAATACTAAAATCTTAATTTTCTGTGAAAATAGCAAATAACTAAAGATTTATTGGTGGGAAACTAAAGGGAGCTTTCTTTTTTATTTTCGTTGTTGATACTTGGAATTTTCCCTACAGTTGTGTAGGAAATTCTTTTATTTATTTACTTATTTATTTATTGGTGACACTATTACAGATCTCCCCCATTTTCTCCCCTTTACCTCCTCCACCCAGCCCCTGCCCCACCCGAGTCCTTCCCTACACTATTGTCTGTGTCCATGGGTTATGCATATATGCACATATGTCCTTTGGTTAATCTCTTCTCATCCCCTCCACACCCCTCTCCACTGAGATCTGTCATTCTGTTCCATGCATCCATGCTTCTGGAAGTATTTTGTTTATTATATTCCACATATAAGTGAGATCATGCGAGCTTTCTTTACCTATGTATTTCTGCCTTAGACTGTACATTACTTTTTTAAGTTCTCTGATATGCACAAATGCATGTTTCCTCATAAAGCCATTATAATTTATAATGACTGTTTTAGTTTTTTTAGGGAAATATTCTTTGTTATCTTTTAAAATGTTTTATATTTTCTTTAGATTGTTTTGAATTACATCATAGATTTAAAATTGAATCTGATTTTCTGAAGTTACAGTATTGCATTTGTTGGTATATAAACAATCTCTTTCTAACTGATAAAGTTTATGTAAGTGCCACTAATATTATTAAAAACCCATTGTGTCCATTAGCATGAGCTATCAAGTTCAAAAGACATTGTATTATGACTTCTACATGCACTCTGAGGGCTAATGCTGGGAGTGAAATGGTACCACACATCTTTTATTGGAACGCTCACCTTGATCCTCCAAAGTAGGGGCTGGCAAGCTATAGCTTACAATCTGTGGGACAAATTCAGACTTATACCTGTTTTTATAAATAAAATTTTATTAGAACACAGTATGCCTATTTATTTACATAATGTTTATAGCTGCTTTTGTCCTACAACTGCAATGCTGAATCATTGTTAAAGAAGCCAAATGGCCCTCAAACCCTAAAATATTTACTATTTGGTCTTTTACAGGGAAAAAAAAATTGGCAACTTCTGCCTAAAACAGTGTTTTAAGCAGCATTTTCTATGTTTTCATACACTTGGAAAATAATTGCACAGCACATTGAGGTAAATGAATGAAAATGTTTGCAAGGGTAGGGTACCACTGGATAAAGAGGATCAATATCTCTGTTCATTCTGGATATTGGTGATTCTGTCTCAATTTCTCAATCATTATTTTTGCATATATAGTTTCACCTATATTCTGTTTCATCTTCACCTGAAATTCTAAAGAAGGTTGTTTCCTCTTCTGCTCGTATCATTTCCTCTCTTCCATATTTTCGGCTATTTTTTCTCAGTGATACATTTTGGAAAAAATTTTAATCTAACATTCAGTTTAGTATTTCTCTCTTTATTTTTGCCTAACTCATTTAATAATCCATGGAGTTTTGAATTTAAGTTATTGTCATTTCTGTTGTTTTATAGCATTTTCATCTTATAAATTTAATCTACTAGATTACTTTAGAGTCTTCTATTTTATGCAGTTATTTTTTAATTTAATTTTATTTATTAAGGTATTACATATATGTCCTTAGCCTCCCTTGCCCGCCCCCCCCAACCCTACTCCCTGCTCTTGTTTCTCTTAATTCTCACTCATGCAACCTTATTTCTTAGTATTCTAGGTTACATTATGCTGTCTCTAAGGTATTATTTTTGAAGATCCTTTCAAGTGTAGGACAATGGTATATCACTCGAATGATGATTTTTATTTGCCTCTGCTAAGAGCTTGGTGATACTATTACCCAGTATCCCCTCAACTAAATTCAGTCTAGAAATTACCTGGACTACCCAGGTGATTTCAACCTAAGCTGAAAATTGACAGCAGAACTGGGTCATTCCGTACTTTTTTTATATGTACTCCAACATTTCTAGCAGTATTCAAATGGGAGGACAATATGAATTAAATAGCATACTGCTGGAAAATGAGAAACTACATCAACATAGTCTTCTACCTGTAATTCTTAATTCTTGGACAGCTCACTATATCCCATAGTATATATCTTGTGAAGTGCTGGTCTGAAGTACGTTATATCTAGATCTTTAATAACCCTTATATTTTCTGCCTTATATTATAGCAATTTGACATTCCTTTCTAGGCTTAAGTACTTTGGGGATTGGAAGTGTATCACATTCATCTTTGTAAATCTACTAAATAGTACTCAGTAAATTTATTATTAATTCATGTGACATATTTTTGAGAAGCTATTATTTGTTTTATTATTCAAGGTGATTGGCACAATGATTAGTGAACAGATAAAACACCTGATTTATGGAGCTTATATGGGCAAAGAGTGAAGGAAGAGTGATAGGAACATAAATATATTATAAATAAATATATTGTGTTAAAAGGCGAATTTTTTCCTGGGGGATAATCAAGATGAGAGAATAAAGAATGCCATTTAATTCAATTGATTTATTGCTGTTTCTTTTATTGACATTCCAAGATGCTACCATTTATTATACAATCAATGTTTTTGCCCAAAATGTTCTAGGATTTATTTCTGGTTTTTCTGGTTTGACCAAGTGCTTTCCTAAGTCACCTAACTAGCTATTACATTTGTTGGTAGAGTTCTCTGTTCATTTCAGTTAGTTTTCTGCCGGGGCTGACTGGCAGACCCTGAGTGATGGATGAACAGATTGCTCTGACACACGTTTCTGCGAAAGAGAGGGCTAAGGAACTACTTGGCCATCACCACCAAGTAACCCTTTTCGCCTGCCTCCTTTGGCTTTTACTGTCATAAGAGCTTGAACTAAAATTAACCTCTAGATACAGTCAGCAAGGTAAGCATCCTTGGGAAAGCACATGCTCCTACAAGGTCGGGTCTAAAAGACTAAACATAGAGATTCTAGCAAAACACCCTGGAGGATTGGACTTGCTTGGAAAAGTCAAGGTAGGGCCTGCCACCTTCAGCAAGGTCCCCTCAGAGGCCCCGACCTGTTAGAGCAGCAGTTCTCAACCTGTGGGTCTCAACCCCTTTGGGGGTCGAACGACCCTTTCACAGGGGTCACCTAAGACCATTGGAAAACATATATAATTACATAGTTTTAATTATGTTCAATTTCTAGCAATGAAAATACATCCTGCATATCAGATATTTACATTACGATTCATAACAGTAGCAAAATTACAGTTATGAAGCAGCAATGAAAATAATTTTATGGTTGGGGGTCACCACAACATGAGGAACTGTATTAAAGGGTCACGGCATTAGGAAGGTTGAGAACCACTTTGTTAGAGAATCCTCCTTACAGACATTCCAACCAAGTCCTGTGCTCCCCATGCTTCTAAAGTGTTTGGGCCTCCATGTTCATCTATGGTCTTTCTGTAATTTACGAGTCTTTCCCTCTGGCCCCAGAGTTGTTATACCAACTGCCTAATTAAGTTGTGCAATGCCTGAATAGCAGAGCTTAACCAAGGAAGTTAAATATTTTTTGAAATTAAAACATTTAAATATTCTTGGCAAAATATATCCATTCTATACTAATAAAAGGGTAACATGCTAATTAGACCAGACATCTTTCAGACGTCCTTCCAGACAAAGCCACGGTGGCGGGGGCCGAGGCAGAAGTGGTTAAAGGCAATCAGGCAGGCAGGCAAGTGAGCGGTTAGAAGCCAGCAAACCCGGATTGTGAGAGGGATGTCCAACTGCCCTGCAGGATTGGGCCTAAACCAGCAGCCGGACATCCCCCAAGGGGTCCCAGATTGGAGATAATGCAGGCCGGGCTAAGGGACCCCTTCTCCCCCTTCCGGGCATGAATTTCATGCACTGGGGCTCTAGTATTACATAAAAGGAAAAGTTTTTTAAATGAAGAAGTCATGTCTGTTTATAAAAAATGAATGAAACAACTAAAAGGGCAGAGTCTATTCTTTTACATTCAATTTTTTACATGCTATTAAAATTCAAGCATGAAAATTCCATGGCCTTATTCATAGGTATTTCTAAATCCAAGATATCACAGTGATATCTAGATTTTGAATTTTCTGTAGATAATTATTAACCATATGAATAGTAATCTAGAAAGGCCACAATTTTAAAGAAGAATAACATTCTACAATATTTTTCTTCATAATTCAATGAAAATACTATAGGAAGTAGGGTTCCAAATTTATCAGTAAGATTGTTGTCTTTTTGAGTATATGAAATTGAAAATTAGTTTCAACTTTTTAATCAGTAATATAGAAAAAGTATAATGAGAATAACTGCAACATATCTAATCACTTTAAACTTCAGATTCCTTAAAATTCACAATGGGCATAATATTGCCTATTGCATGAGTTGGTCATGAGGATCAGCAGAAAACATGCTTTACCAGTGTTTTTCCCAACAGGGGTGGGCAAACTTTTTGACTCGAGGGCCACAATGGGTTCTTAAACTGGACCGGAAGGCCGGAACAAAAGCATGGATGGAGTGTTTGTGTGAACTAATATAAATTCAAAGTAAACATCATTACATAAAAGGGTACGGTCTTTTTTTTTTTAGTTTTATTAATTTCAAACAGGCCGTAGTTTGCCCACGGCTGGAAACATGGCAGGTGCTCAGTAAAAGTTTGGAGGATGGGTGAGTCCATCCACTGGTTGATTGGTTCATTGGTTAATTAGTGGGAGATTCTAGCAGGGAAGGGTAGCTATTTGTATTAGCTTGCCTAAACAATGGACTCCGTATATCTGGGAAAGTAATCTTATAAGGTGTCAGATACCTTGTAAAAGATTATTAGAGTGCAGCAGGAAAAGATAAATAACCTGGACAAGGTAAGACCAAGAGATGCTGGCCGTAGAAAGCTCTGATCGGGGTTCACATAATGCTCTACATCTTCCCCTGCCTCCCTTCCTTCTTTCTCTCATCCTCACAAAGTCATTGAATTCAGTGTTCAAAGTATTTACTTAAAATAAATGTATAATAGGAAAACTGGGATTTCATCCGACATTTCCACCAATTTATCTGTTCTTAGAGGCCCTGGGGTGATCCCAAGAGACCTTTCTGACAGGAGTTTTCTAAAATTATCATAAAATATTAATGTGCATAGTTTTAATAGGAGCAACCTAGAGCTGGCTGGTGAGGATAGGCCCCTGGTGAACCTCTCTTAATTTGTTAATGTCTGTGATTCTATTCTGAAAATATCCAGGTTTAAATTGCTGAATAGTCATTTTAGATAATTTTAGAATTGTATTTTTCAGTTGTCTTAATGACTCAGGCTAAAAATTTTTCCTACTAATGTATCCTATAAGCAACAGACTGCACATTTTTCTTAATATTTAATTTGCTATTTCCTTTTCTTATGTTAAGCCTCAGAACTGTCCACTTGTATCGTAGTTAATCACTATTTTACAGTTTTAGTGTTAAAGACATTCAATAATTAAAGGTAGCTAATGTCATCTCTCCTTAGACACCATTAACCAGGCTATTCACTATGTATCTGTAAGCATATCTTGAACTTCTTAATATTATTTTCCAAATTATTTAAATTAGTTATTATTAGGACATTAGTAAATGTAAAATAATGTAAGGGAAATTATTTTAAGGTTTGGTAGTGAATACATAGTTTATAGTTTTAACTTTGGGGGGCACTGAGAAAAAGAAATGGGATAAGAATGTATGTAGTTGTAATGATTTTGATTTTAAAAATTGAACTTATTTTTTAATCATTTTCATTTATTTGATTTAATGGAGCAAAGTAATTATACTTTAGGGATATAAATCAGGTAACAACTAAAACCACAATAGCTTACAAGTTATATATGGAGTCAAATTGAGGGTTTTTAAAAATATTTTTATTGATTTCAGAGAGGAAGGGAGAGGAAAAGAGAGAAACATCAATGAGAGAGAATCATTGATTGGCTGTCTCCTGCACGCCCCCTACTGGGGATTGAGTCAAATTGTGTTCTTATTGCAGATGACATTTTGCAAAGATTGAAAACAGAAGACATTATAAAATATGCATAAATATGATCTATAAAAAGGAAAGTACAGGCATACCTCAGAGATATTGCCAGTTTAGTTCTAGATCACTGCAATAAAGTGAATATTGCAATAAAGCTAGTCACACAAATTTTTTGGTTTCCCAGTGCATATAAAAATTATGTTTATACTATACTATAGCCTATTACAAATGTAATACCATTATGTCTAAGAAAACAGTGTACATAATTTAATTTAAAAATATTTTTGCTAACTATGTTAGCAATCTCTGAGCCTGGAGCAAGTCATAATCTCTTTACTGGTAAGGATCTTGCCTCCATGTTGATGGCTGCTGACTGATCAGGGTGGTGGTTGCTGAAGGTTGGGGTGGCTGTGGCAATTTCTTAATATAAGACCACAATGAAGTTTGCTTCACTACTTGACTTTTCCTTTCACAATTCCTCAGTCTTCTCAAACTGTGCTGCTGCTTTATCACCTAAGTTTGTGTAATACTCTAAATCCTTTGTTGTCATTTCAACAATCTTCCCAGCATCTTCATCAAGAGTAGTTTGTACCTCCAGGAACCGCTTGCTCTGTTCATCTATAAAGCAGCTCCTCATCCATCGGAAGGTAATCATGAGATTGCAGCAATTCAGTCATGTCTTCAGGCCCCTCCTTTAATTCTAGTTATTGTGGCATTTCCATCACACCTGCAGTTACTTCCTCCAGTGAAGTCTTGAACCCCTCAAAGTCATCTGTGAGGGCTGAAATCAGATTCTTCCAAACTCCTGTTAATGTTGATATTTTGACCTCTTGCAGTGAATCGTGAATGTTCTTAATGACACCTAGAATGATGAATCCTTTCCAGGCTTTCAAATTACTTTGCCCAGATCCATCAGAGGAATCACTATCTATGGCAGCTATAGCTTATGAAATGTATTTCTTAAATAATAAGACTTGAAAATTGAAATTACTTCTTGATCCATGGGCTGCGGGATGGATGTTGTGTTAGCAAGCATGAAAATAACATTAATCTCATTGTACATCTCCATCAGGGCTCTTGGGTGACCAGGTGCATTCTCAATGAACAGTGATATTTTGAAAGAAATCTTTTTTTTCTGATCAGGTCTCAACAGTCAGCTTAAAATATTTAGTAAATCATGTTGTAAACAGATGTGCTGTCATCCAGGCTTTTTTTTTCCATTTATACAGCACAGGCAGAGTAGATTTAGCATCATTATAAAGAGCCCTACATTTTTTGAAATGGTAAATGGGCATTGGCTTCCACTGAAAGCCATCAGCTACATTAGCCCCTAACAAGACAGTCAGCCTGTTCTTTAAAGCCAAGCACTCACTTCTCCTCTCTAGCTATGGAAGTTTTGGAAGGCATCTTCTTTCAATATAATGCTGTTTTAGATGAGCAGCTATCCCTTAAATAACCACTGTAATTAAAATATATTGATGCCTATGATCTCACTCATTTGTGGAATCTAATGAACAAAATAAACTGTTGAACAAAGTAGATCCAGAGACATAGAAGCATGGAACAGACTGTAGAATCTCAGAGGGAAGGCAGGGGTGGGTGGGAAGAGATCAACCAAAGAAATTGTATGCATAGATGCATAATCCATGGACACAGACAATAAGGTCATGAAGGCCTTGGGTGGGGGGGTGAGGGGTGAGGGGTGAGGGGTGGGGACCGGTATAAGGGGTCAATGGGAGAAAAAAAAAAGGGATAGATATATATATGCCTCAGTCAATGTAGGTCCTTTGTTTTCAGGCAGATTTGAGTACAGATCACAAGTTACTGAAATGTAAAATCCACTGCAGAAACTAAGGACAAGAAAATACACTTTCTACAGTTTCAGGCACTCATTGGCTTTCTCAGGGAGATCACCCCTCACCCCAGAATTTCTTTGAATGCCCTGACTATAAAACTCAATTTCTGTTTTGCCAGCACCTAGCACAGTTCCTGGAGCAGAGTAGGTATTTCATAAATATTTACTAAATTGAAATGGAATGAAGAGTTCAATTTAATAATAATTTATATAGTTGAAAACAAAGGACCTACACTGACTGGGGTGTGTGTGTGTGTGTGTGTGTGTGTGTGTGTGTGTGTGTGTGTGTGTGTGTGTGTGTGTTACACCAAAAATGGTAAGTTTTATGGATATATATGAAAAATAAAATATTATTTCGGAGCTCATAGGTCATCTAGCTCAATATGTGTTGTATAGCAATCTTATGTGTTCCTGAAAGTTGAAATGTTCTTTTTCTTTCAAGAGAAATAAGTTATTTTTTGCTGCAGAAAATACAAAGTGATTCAATGTTTATGGGAGGAATTCATAATTCAGGCTCTTATTTTCACACTGCCTTTCAACAACACCTACGCCACCCAGAATAATAATGTGCTAAGCTGCAGAGGCTGCAAAGATTTCAATAAAAGAAGGAAATTATTTTCATAATTACTGATAAATTCTTAATTTGTTCTGCTAAATGGTGAATCAACCACAGTTGGTGCAAGAAAAGATTCTTATGGGTTGATAATATAAGTTCAGAAAAGGAGGCTTGTAATTATCTTGAAATGCTAACAAGTGATAATTTCATTTTAAGGAGTCAAGGGGTTAATTAGTGGAAATTGTTTGATGTTCTTAAGTTCAAATATCGCATTGTTTTCTCATATTTAAACTGCTCAGTAAAGTCATTTACAGATTTCTACTATTATTGAAAGTAAACAATAATATTTTTAATGAATACTGTTGTAAAATGTCAGCAGGACAGAAATTAGTTCAAATTGTAATTAAACTTGTCCAAAAATATTAACATGAGCTATTTATTGAAATCTACCCTGAACATAGCATAAGCATAATCATTAACTTTTTAAAGGAAGTGTACTATTTCAGATTTTTCTGGTATACATCACTTAGGCACTTTTTATTAAAAGGAATATTTTTGAACAAATAAATGAATGACTAAATTAACATGTACATCATTTTTTCTAAGCCATTATCTTCCTTGCAGAGTACACTTGGGAATATCAGGAACTCTTCTGAGCCTCTATTTTTAGGGTTAAGCAAATTAGTGATTTAGCAACACCTCATTTATCCAGCATCATTGAGGTATGAAGTAGTCCTGGTAAAGGAATTTACAGTTAAGTAATGAACCATTTTACAATCCCACTCATTTACTCCAAATATTTCTAGGATGTACTTCATCTGCTCATAATTGTGTAGTGGCAGGGTGCAAGCTGAGATCGTGTTGCTGTCCTAGAGGACTCTCTGTCTCCACTGAGTTGCAGTGTCTCTCAACCTTGCCATTATGGAATGTTTAAAAGCCTCGTTGGCCTCTACCCACTAGACACTGCTAGCAGTACACAACCCATTAGTTGTGACAACAAAAAATGTCTCCAGATATTGCCAAATATCTGAGGATGAGGAGGGACAAAATCACTTCTGTTTGAGAATCAGTGGCATAGTGGTACTTGTTTAAAAAAAAATCAGATCTGAATAAATCACAAGCTCTGGGGATAAGTTCTGTGTGATTTTGTAGTGATTAAAATTCTCAAATAAGTCCAGTAAGCACTAGATTTTAGAATTGCTATTCAATTAGCAATTGAATAGCAATTCTATTCATTTTGCCACCTTCATTTTCTAAACTTCTGTTATAGGTGCAAAATTGAGTAGCCAAACAGAGTGTGTAAACTTAATTTTACATATATTTCTAAATACTTGTTGGTCCTCTGCTCCAAGTAACTTCATGGACTATCCTATATAATAAAATCCTAATATGCTAAGTGTCTGGTTGGCTGGTCGGCCATTCAACCAATCAAAGCGTAATATGCTAATAATATGCTCAGGCCTTTCAGGCCGCTCAACTGCTCGCTATGACGTTCAATGACCACAAGGGGGCAGATGCTCCTACTGGTAGGTTAGCTTGCTGCTGGGGTCTGGCCGATTGGGACTGAGTGAGATGAACTGGACATGCCCTGGAGCCCTCCCACGGTCTCTCCCTGGCTGGCCAACCTTCTGAGTCCCTCCCTGGCTCCAAATGGGGAACTGATGTGGTTCCTTGGCCTGGCCTGTGCCCTCTCGCAATCAGGGACCCCTCGGGGTATGTTGGAGAGCCAGTTTCGGCTCAATACCGCAAGCCAGGCTGAGGGATCCCACTGGTGTATGAATTCGTGCACTGGGCCTCTAGTGAAATTATAAACTTTCTCAGTACCTCTGGACCCTGAGCCTATTAGGAAACCTGAGCTCAGTGAAATTTGACTGTAATGTGATATACTGTACCTACCACAATGATGTGTGATGTCACTGGACAGACCATCTTTAGACTGGAAATGCACAGTGGCCTTGTCTTCCAGTATTTGTGACAAATTTTTTCAAACTAATCAAATAAAAAGTAAGTATGGTAGATGGGACATAACATCCAGCCATTCGTTCATTCACTCATTCAGTTTTTCAGTTATTAATTTAATATATTTATGCATTCCTTTGTTCAAGAGCTAATCACTGAGTACCTTATGATATGCCAAGCACTTGTTAACTACTAGGGACTCAAATAGTGAGCAAGATATGTAACTTGCAATCCATAGGGGAAATGTTAAAGATGTAGTCAAATAAAGCCTATTTAATCACTTGTCTATTAAGACCATGCTCTTTATTAACAAGGGGCTATAACTAAGCTAAGTAGCTATAGAAGGATAATTAGCAACTTATCTATTCAGCAAAGGAAATAATACCCTAATTGTCTGGAAAAGATTATTTAATATCTAATGTTTTCCTGAGTCACAATCACAATTAATACCTTAGGGAAAAATAGCTGAAAAGTGTTATGAATGTATTTCCTGTATTCTTACTATTAGGGAGAGGGCATTTTTCCTAAAATTTAATTAAATTAATTAATAGTTTAATTTTAAGCATAAAAGGTTGTTTAAAAATAGCCTTCTGAATCTTCTATTAATTTCAAGTAAAAGAAATCATTAAGTTAAAAGTCTAGAGTATTTTTGGACATGATTGGAAAAATGTAAAAATTATCTTTTAATTATGAACTTGGACAATACCATTGAAGGAACCATTTGTTTAAGTTCTAGCCTGAAGTCTGTTTCCCTTTAAGCAGTTTGAGGGTATGGCCCTGTTCTGCCTTCTTTCATGACTTTGCTCCAACAATTACAGCCTCTCCCTCTTTTCCTCAGCATGGCCCTCCTCATAGTCTTTTCCCCTTGCAAGTCCCATTAATATTAAAAATACATAAACTAGATCTGGAAACAGCCCAAGTGCCCATCAGTAGGTGAATGGATAAAAAATAGGTGGTACATATACACAATGGAATACTATGCAGCTGTAAAAACAAATGGATCTCTTGCCCATGGGAATAGCATGGAGGGACCTGGAGATGATTATGCTAAGTGAGATAAGCCAGTCAGAGAAAGACAAATATCACACTTATACATGGAATCTAATGAACAAAATAGAACCATAGACATGGAAACATGGAACAGACTGATGAATCTCAGAGGGAAGGGGGGCAGGAAGAGATTAACCAAGGAACTTATGTGCATATATGCATTGCCCATGAACACAGACAATAGGGTAGTGAAGGCATGGGGTAGAGCAGTAACTGGGTGGTAGGGGCTAGGGGGAACAAAGAGGGGGGGCATCTGTAATACTCTCAACAATAAAGATAAAAATAATAATAAAACAAAATATATGAACTCCTTTTAACCTGTTTAATTTTGTAGACATCTCAAAAGTTTGAATCATCTTTCTGATTCTCTATACCATCTTCAAGGTCAACAAATTGCTTTATTGAGCACAGAATCATCCAACACCTTTATATCAGTTCTAATGTTTATTCTGGAGACAGATAGAAACAATAGAGCTGGCACCATATCTTATATATTTATTCAATGGTTTATTTGAAGTAACATTTCTAATAAACTTTTCACAAGTTTACTTATTTCACCAACTAGATTGTAAATTCCTTAGGGACAGAGCCTCAATTTTATTTACCTCTCATCCACCTCTCCCCCACCCCAAACTCATATCTATATTTACACACAGTGAGTGATCAAAAGAGACTTTGGAGATTTGATTTTGCTGATGCTGTGACCAACATGTATGAAATAATGTTTGGTAGGCAAGTCACTGAGGACACAAATTAATCAACACAGACCCTTCCCTCAAGAAGTTTTAATTAGTGGGAAAAAGAGAAAAGTGAACATATGGGAATAGTTTATAAGCAAAAGAGTGCATAGAGAGCAGAATCTGTCAGACTATGGGATACAGGGAAGATTTCTCAGAAGAGGGGATGCCTGAATTGATTCCTATTGAACAGTCAGGGCATATTGTGGGTATGGGTGGGATGGGACAGAGAAAGTAAGTTTTCAGAACAGAATAGCAGCATGTGTAAAGGAATGGGGGATTGTATTAGAGTACCTAGCTTGTTGAGAATGCTTGGAGCCTAAGTTTACAGGTGGTCAACCCTAGGAATTAAAGGCCGTCAGGGTCAAAGAGGGAAGAGTTGTGTTTGCCTTATTGCAGAGTTTGGATTTTTTCTTAAAATCTATGGAAAGCCATGAAAATGTTTTAAACCAGAGAAATGTAGAAGGAAACATTAAAAAAAAATCAGACAGTGATGAAGAAAGAAACTGAAACAGAGAGATCAAGGCTACAGGCAGGAGACCTTCAGATGCTCCTGTGGGAATGCAGGCCATACAAGAAAGATTTTGGACAGTGAAAGGGGGTGAAGAGGTGTGGACAAATCAGAGTTATCCACGACTTAGTAACTGGAACGTGTTAACCAGATTGAAATAGGGCAGAAGGAGTCAGGGAGTCAAGGATGACTCTCAGGTAGACCTAAGCAAAGGGTCTATGTGGACTCTTATTCTCTTTTGGAAGGAAGTGTAATTGATGTCTTTTAATTAGACGTCAAAATAGATGACTCCCTCATGCTCTGGCCTAATAATTGCTGAAATGATTAAAGGTGAAAATTCTTTTCAAAACTATTCACTTACTTGTTCTACTGTGTCTCCTGGTAATGATGTTTATGAGGCCAAACTACTTTCTGATTGAGCACAAATAGCAGACTAACCCACTAATGCTAATGAATACTTAGCATTTGGATATGTATATCCAAATTAAATTGGCACCCACAATAAGAAAGATTTGACTTATTCAGCTGATATTGAAAGTTATATACCAATCTGTGTTTATAATTGTGGTTAGCAGATGTTTGCTTTCATTGATCCATTGAACATATTCTTCTCATACATCATTGAAATATTCATGTTTGCCCATCTGTATAGAATACAAGATTGCTTTTTTAATTGAACGGCTTACATAAAATGAAAAATATCTAAGTCTTTAGTTAGATAAGGTGGCCTTAGAGCCATACTTGGATGCCTTTCCATTTGCAGAGAAACCACCAAATGCCTAGATTGACCCCATCTCAGACAGGAAACTTCTTTAGAGCAGTTTAAGATTAAAGTGTCAGCACACTTTCAAATAATGCAAATCATCAGCTAACCCTCACTTAAGCTACATAAAGAGAATCAAAGCCCTGGACCTACTAGAAGGCATCGGTGTGGCATTTATGGTTTAGAACTTGGTTAAGTGCAGAAATACTTCATAATTGACTCCCTCTTGGGTATATTCCTTTGTTCTAAGTAGCCCAAGTCAGACTTAATAAGTCTAGTGTCTTTGAATGGACTTAATAACTTTTGCAGACTACTTTTCACATATGACACCATATCCACAGGCCATGCTAACATTCAAAAAGAATCTGAATTAAATAGCAAGGATAAGTAGAAGAGCAATAGATGTACTGAATTGGTGTTGCAATTTTTAATTGTTTTAAACAAGAAGTATAGTAAGAATGGGAAAACTTGATCATGGGGACTTTCAGCAAAGAGATCTGAGCTGGATCTTGTGAAGGTAGAGTGCTCTACATCGGCACAGTTGGAGAGGACTCTGGGAGGCTCGGATAACAGCAGCTTATACGTAGAGGAAGGGATAGTAAATTTGTTCAAAGGTCCAACCAATATATTTACTTAGTGCAAGTAGTGATAATTATGCTGGTAAGGCAGAGAAAACTAGTTAGTGGATCATTTTAAAGTCCAGGATAAGACATAGCTTATCTGTACAATTATATTGTATATTGTTTTCTTTTTCCTTTCTATATGCCCTATATAGCACACTAATATGTACACTTTCTTTGTTAATATTGCATAGGCACAGAACAGATATAAATAATGAACACTATATCTAATATAAAGAATACGGTTCCTTGAACACCTTTTTTAATATTCAATTAAAAATCAAAACCCGTATTCATTGTTCTGTCCCAGATTTTTCTGTAACTCACAGTGCATTTCTAGTGGAGTTTTCCATTCTTTCTTGAATTTTTCAAATACTCCAGTTCCAATGTCATTTTAGGTCATAAATGAAGTTTATAGATTTCCTATATTTTCACTACAAACAGTTATAGTCAAAACTTTTTATTTTAATTTACCTCTTTTATAAGATGATGCCTGGCCTCAGGATATAAAACCAACCCAAGTCCCAAAACTATGTGAGATGCTTTAACTGGAAACAACTGTATTCTGTCCAAGAAAGAGATTTCTTCCCTTTCCTTGCTCATCACTATTAAGTGCATCATCTATTGTATGCATCTCTTATGCACATCTAGATTTGCCCTGAGAGTAAAACAAGCATTAGCAATTATGTTAAGTATTTGATGCTTCTAAAACTCACAAGTAAAAAGAAAACCTCTTTTTTTCTCTCTATTGATTAAGGTATTACATGTGTCCTTATCTTCCAATTGCCCCCCCTCCTCATTCCCTCACCCCCCTGGTGTCTGTGTCCATTGGTTAGGCTTATATGCATGCATACAAGTCCTTTGGTTGATCTCCTCCCTTACCCCCACCCTCCTCTACCTTCCCTCTGAGGTTTGATGGTCTGATCTATGCTTCTCTGACTCTGGATCTGTTTTTGTTCATCAGTTTATGTTGTTTATTATATTCCACAAATGAGTGAGATCATGTGATATTTATCTTTCTCTGACTGGCTTATTTTGCTTAGCATAATGCTCTCAAGTTCCATTCATGCTTTTGCAAATGGTAAGAATTCCTTCTTTTTTACCACAGTGTAGTATTCCATTGTGGATGTACCACTGGTTTCTAATCCACTCATCTGCTGATGGGCACTTAGGCTGTTTGCAAATCTTAGCTATGGTGAATTGTGCTGCTATGAACATAGGGGTGCATATATCTTTTCTGATTGGTGTTTCTAGTTTCTTGGGATATATTCCTAGAAGTGGGATCACTGGGTCAAGTGGGAGTTCCATTTGCGAGGGAGGACATAAGGAAGGCCAAGAGACATATGAAAACATGCTCAAAGTCACTAATCATCCAAGAGATGCAAATCAAAACTACAATGCAGAACCATCTCACACCTGTCAGAATGGCTATCATCAACAAATCAACAAATGACAAGTGCTGGCAAGGATGCGGAGAAAAAGGAACACTCGTGCACTGCTGGTGGGAATGCAGACTGGTGCAGCCACTGTGGAGAACAGTATGGAGCTCCTCAAGAAAACCTCTTTTTAAAGTAGTAGCTCCCCTACTACCTTATATGAAAAAGTACCTAAGGGCTTAGCTTCTTAACTTAAAATCTGATATTTTCCTAAGCCAAGTCTTCTAATTTTGCTTATAATTTGTGCTTAAATTTTTCTTTATAAAATCTTAGCTCTGTTCATTACTATTCAGTTAGCCCTCATAGCTGCTACCCAATTTTAAAAGTCACTGGGAAACCCTGTCCAAATACAATAAGTCTCAACCATGGAAAATGGCAATACCTTTCTGAACTCTATAAGTGCCTCGTTTAATCTCAGGGAACACTTCTGGCACCAAGAGGTTCTGTGCTTCTGTGTTTTAACCACACTATACACTGCATTTCAAGTGAAATGTGAAGTGAATTGTGAGGTCTCTCAGGAATCCAAATGGAATTTCCATTGAGTCTTTGAAAGAAAGTTAAATCACATTCTCCCTGTGAGTTAGCTATTTGAGTTCTTGCCCAATGTAACTACTAGAAGCTGACCTTGATGTCCTCTAGCAGAGTAAAAGAGAACACTAAGAAAGCAGTTTCACTTTAAAAACTATAATTGGTCATGAGAGTTAAATACTATATGCCATTTCATTTTATCTTTGGGAATGTTTGGTAATATTAAAAGATAGGTCATGTTGATGCCAGTCACCACATTAGGAGATTAGAAATTGGTGATTCAGATTAAGCTATACACAATGAGCAGCTTAATAAGAATAACAGGAATGCACCTATGGATTTAAACATTTTAAATGAATGACAGTATTACTAAATGAACAATTTTAAGCCAAATGATTTCACTAACAGTATTTAAAAAAATAATTGCTAGATCATGATGAATTAATTAATATTTTGTAGAAAGCACATGCATGTTTAGTGAGCTCTATAATTGGTGAATAAAAAGCATTTCCTTCACAGCCAAATGCAAAACACCTAACTAATCCTGTTTACGTGTTTGAAACCACTTCTCTCTATAGAGTCTTCTTTTATCTGCAGGAGCAAGGGTAACTCTAAGTTCTAAAGCCATCTTGAATACTAACATTACCACATGCTTTTCTTAAGGTTACATACTGGAACTATTGCATTACAAAATGATTACACACACACACACACACACACACACACAATGCTGCTACAGATGTTTGAAAAATCTGGATTTATATAGCATGTTGGAAGTGTTTCCTAGAATTCTTTATACACAAATATATTCGCTGTAACTAGAAAATTATAGTCTTCCCTCAAAAGACCCAGGAAACAGATAAAAAATCTTTAGCTTAAACAATTATGCATTATTTTTAAATAAAACCATTGTAGTATCCACATGAACAGAAAAAGAAAAAATATAATTAAATTGGCATTAAAACCAGATATTTTGTGGCCGCATTTACACAGTTGGATTTAGATCATTTAAGTGAAATAGATTATATTATATTATTTTGAATCACCCTGTGAATGATTTCTGACTTGAATAAACTGCCTCAATTTTATCAGTAATTTTCCAGTCTTTTAAAATACTTTGGGCACGTCACACACATACACACACTGTAATTAAAGTAGGAGTGCAGCGTACCTGAGCTTTACTACTTGGAGTACCAGAATTATGACTGGAACAAACTACCCAGTTCCAGTGTTATTGACGGGATGGTCTAATAATGAATGAAGCCACACTATGCAATGTACACTCATATTTACCATGTATTTATTGGGGATGTTATGGGATCCCAACAAATAGCTATCAACTTTTACTAGAAAAAAATCCAAATAAAACTGTTGATTATCACCATAAGACATTAAAGAAAGGACACTTTTCAAGTAATATGCTTACTTTTAAAAATTCAGTTGTCACCATATTATCATTACTTTTCTCATTTTATCTCATTTCAATGAAAACTTCATCAGTGCCCAAGCCCTCTATGAGAATGGCTTTGGGGGGTCTTTAGTTAATCTTTCATATCTTTATCTATCAAAGTGTGTGTACAGTTTTGATACCAACATCAAGTTCCTGCCAGTGGTTCACAATTGAAGGTGACTTTGTTCCCCAGGGGATACTCAGCAATGTCTGGAAACATTTGTGGTTGTCACAACAGGGCGTGGGGGTACCACTGGAATGCTAATAAACAACTTACAATTTACAGGACAGTCCCCACAACAAAGAATTACCCAGTCCAAAATGGCAATAGTGACGAGTTTGTGAATCCTTTTTAAGTTTAACCTAAGGAACCGGTGAGGCCATATAGTAAAATTAACTAAGAGTAACAGCTTTTGTTCTGATTGAGCCTAAATTTCTCTCCTTTCATATTCTACTAAAATCTATGTCTAGTGCTGATTTCCTTAATATGTCTATTGCGTGTTTCAAGGACTCCAGTCATGTTATTAATTAGCAGAAAGTTCTTTCTTGCTTATGCATCAATGCAGAGTTTTTTCTAAGTAAAAATTTTATCTATAGTATCCTTTGCTTCTTTCTAATATGTTCACAAAAGGGTGACCTTCCTCACTTTTCAGTATGTTATATCTGCTACTACTAGGCATTTATCCATTAATTCTTTCCAAAATATATTCACTAAATACATCTGTGCTTATCAAATAGATGTCTGAGGTGAAAATAGATTCCCTTCTTTCCCACAAAGCAGAAATGTGATCTTCATCACCAGTTCAATGCAATGTCATACACAGGGGGTGAGACCCTCCAAGGGCTGATTTTGCTTAACCATTTCTGGTCCAATCTCCTGTAAGTTGAACTAAGTACAGTAAATCAGGCTTAATGACATCAGAGATTTGCATAAGTAATATGCAATGTTTTTCAGTCCTTTGCTTATGTGAATATTGTGGGTCCTGCATAAATATCGTTAAAAACAAGGTAGGAAAAAGTAGACTCATTCTAAAGGTAGAAAATACCTTTAAAGTCAATTTTGTAAACCTTATTACTGGATTCAGGTACATCAGTCATTTACACATGAGCAAATAGATTAATAGTATTTCATCTATATAAATTTGTACTAGTCACCCTCTAGATGTCTATTTTTTTTTTTACTTTTATTAGAAATGCCCTTTTGCAGAGGAATATGTGTGAATGTGTTTCCCTCCACTGGGGTGCAGAATTTCCTGTAAACCATTCTGTATGCAACTATACTTTTTAAGTGTATCTCATTATTAACTTTTTTCATGATCTTGCTTACTTTCTGGTTTTGTTTGCTTTTGTCCTTCATAGTCTGTGAAATGCATATAACTCATTATTCGCCTAGAGGGTTATAACTGAATGCAGTATAAGTCAAAAATAAAAGCCAAAAAACATTTGTTCCAATCTAGAAAATGTTCACTGAGAAAATAGTGTCTTCCAAATGAATCCCAAAAAGTTATTTATATGCTGAGGCACGAATAACCTCCAACAAATACCATGTGTTTTATGATTCTGTTTATTCTGTTGTACAATTGAGAGGTACATCCAATTTAGTGCCGTGTGTATTAGGTTCTTTAAACTCAGTGTGATAACCAGAGAGACAATGGTATTCACAGCTATGGATTTCAGCATCTAGCATAAAAAATGAAAAATGCATGCTTCTCTAGACTACTATTTCTTTCTTTAATTTAGAACACCAAGAAAAGTTGGTTTTGGAGAAGAAGAGGCAAAATCTAAATTCTTCTTTGTAAAATTTGTAACTGGGAAGATTTTCTTCAAGTAAAACGGTTGACTCTCATACTAAATGCTTTGGGGCTGTGTGGGCCAATGAAAATATAAGCAGACCCATCCTCTACCACACATTGGCTTCTAAGTTGATAAGACCCTGATACTATTTCAATTGCTAGAACTTTCTGAAAAGATACCTTCAAAATGTTTGGCATTTAACAGATTTAAATTTCATTTCCTTCTTATTAAAAACATAGATTTAATCAAAGGGAGGTAGAAGGGAGGGAGAAGAGAGAGAGGGAAGGAGGGAGGGAGGGAAGAAGGAGGGAGGGAAGGAGGGAGGGAGGGAGGACAAAACAGGCTTATTGAGCCCTAGCTGCAGGCCTGGACAGGCATTCCCAGACACATGGAGATCACTGATGTGCTGTTATGATTCTGGAAATGGGAGATGGAGGATCTTCTAAATTACAGAATGAAATTTCATTTCCTACATTCTTTCCCAGGTTAAGGGCAGCTTGGACCTGACTACTTTTTAGTGGTTTCTATGAAGTCTAACAACTCCCCTGAAGTAATGTAAAATGCTTGCACAGTGAAAAACTGTCAAATGAATAATTTTGTACACTAGAAGTTAATTCATATAGCATGTATGAATTGTTGCTCTTTAAAGCTCTATAGTACAGTAAAATGAAATTTTGCCTAAAAGTTTTCTTAAAACAATTTATCTCTTTGTTTTGACTTAGAAGGTTTTTGTTCAAACTGAAGATTATGAGGGCTATGAGTGAAAATATCAGATAGAGTCAGTACCATGTATGGACATGAAACTATTGTGTTTTTTATTAGCCATTCATATTTTTCTCAGAAAGTAGACAATGAAAGAAATAAATTGTAAACTTCTATTTACCATACTGTACAAGATACTTTCTATGTGCATGGTACTGCTCTAAATGATTTTTATATATAAACATATTTAATCTCATAAAGCCTTATAAGATAGTATCATCCCCATTTTACACAACAGAAAATGAAGCACAGAGAATTTAAAAACTTGTTTGATATCGCTAAGCTAGTTGGAGTAGAATGGGATTTGAACCCAGATAGTCTACTCCAGCGTGAATTCTGTACTGCCTACTTATATAGGAATTGTATATAAAAAAAACCCATTTGAATATTTTTAATATTTAAAACCTTTACATTAGATTTATTATAATTTGCTATAGCAAACGAGGTAAAGTGATCCCAAACAGCAGAGACACACAGTTCCTTATAAACAGGGTTAAGTAAGTCAATATGATGAATACCTTAGAGTAAGTCTGCAAAGGTATTTCACTTACGTGTATTTTTATGCATGTTTAATGTTTTTAATGTACATCTGAAACTTATTTTAAGAAGCACCTACTTGTGCTTATAATGCATGGCATTAGTGATCAGATGTCTGGCACTGTGACTGAGGCCCTGTTCCCTGGGATAACCAGGAGCCCAGGCATTCACAGCTTCATGAGTACAAGGTGATGCTAAGGCATGGATCAGTGAACAGCGAGGCTACCCAGGTAGGCTGGTGGAGCCCAAATTGAAAATAGAGCTTCAGTAATTCTGTACTGATTACTTGGTAGAAAAGCATCTATCTGGTGCCACATCTGATTTATGGAGCAGATGTGACTTATAGTGAGAGTCCAGATATCACTGACCTCTTTCAAAGGAACTCATAACCTTTTTTTGATACACTTCGTGTGTGGGCTTATCCATAAGTTATCGCTGCTGGGCAGTTATTTTGGATAGTGAGCTCATTCTTACGTTCTTTTTTATTCAAATCTCTCCATAAAAATAGACAACAAAACAATCCAAAGTACAATTCCTTTCATTCTTTGTGTGTTTTTTTCCTACTCTATTTTTTGTTTTTAGAAAAAGGCTTTATGTTGTATCGTATATTCGTTCTCATGACAACCATTCCAACAGGAAACATATGCTGTGAATGAACTCATTTCCATGGTAGTCTCAAAATGAAAATTTCAATGTTTTCCTAAAAAAAATTAAAAAGCTGCTGACCTCTGTAAGGAAGATAATATAACCCATATTAGGGCACATATGAAAATCTGCTATATTGAACTTTAGAAAGTCCAAAAGTTTCTGAAATTCTGTTTTATTCAGTTGAAAGAAATAGGTCATATGTATGAAATTGTTATACTATTTGCTGAAATGAAATGTAGATCATGCCAATATACCAAGAGAAGCTACTTCTCGCAGAGCAAAGTATTGGAAAACTATTTTATATAGCTCTCCTTAGATGACTACATTAAACAAGTTATTTTTATAGATTTAATTATAACTAGAGTGTGCTAGTTGTCAGTCAAGTAAAATATCCTTACCTTCTGTCTCCATCATCATATTTTCTCAATATATTGGTTAAGGAATAAAAAAAGAAGTCTTTTTTGGCAGTGAACCTTAGGATATTTATTAATTATGACAAATGTATGGCTTTCACCCAATTTGAAAAAAATATTTTATCATCTCTTAAAATGGCTTAAAGCTTTTGAAGTCTTTCCTACAGCTGCCATCCCTTAGTTCCATTCTGTAGCAAATTGTGAAAGTGATACGACAGATAATTGGATCTCTCCTTTTTCATCTGCACTCAGAAAAACTCCCTTTGCCATCTCTATATCCAAGTGAGTTTCTGCAAAATATATTTATAATTATAAGGTGGCATATTATAAAGCATTTGTGTTTAACAATTATTAGGTGATGACAAGTGGGAGAACTTATAGGCAAACTAATTAACAATTAGAACCTATCTCTCAAGGCTTTCATAGGTGCTGTCATTAATACTTAAATTATGCATGAATATGCCAGGCACTGAATAATAATACGTTATGAAGTTGAAATTTTTGTTTGTATTCTAGAGTCCTTGAAACTTCATGTTTTAATTTGTTAGAATATGCTCTAGGACAGAGCATAAATTCTATGTGTTGTTAAATTTTAGGTTGGGATTTTTGTTTTTATTTGATTTCTTGCAGCCTTTTGATAAAAATATATAAACATTATACAATTATTGTGTAAATAATATTCTGACCTTTTCTGTAATATAATAAAGAAAGCATGTGGGAGCTCTTAACTAACTACATTTGTGTTAAAAAAAACAAAACAAGCACATACACACAAAGAATAGCAATGAAACATAATATTTCTTTCAGTAAAAACTTCCACAGTTGCTTAATAATTCAATATTTCAGTTTTTTGTCCTATTTTCTGGTAACTCACTTTTCTGGAAATTTCTAGGAAAAAAATTTATATTTAAACAGTTATTTTGTAGCTGCCTCAAAAAAAGTTGAAGCAAATATGTGTATTCTGTTTTACTGTTTCATTATCTGTCCATTTCCATCTAAAAGATATCTTTATTTTAAAATACCTTCTTAATGGGAGATGCCAAATATCACAATCAATATACAAAGTATTTGTGGTTCTGATAACATTTGGAAAGTGAACTTGCTTTAATGTTGTGGTTTATATCAAATGACTTAAGAATTGATCCTCAAATAAGTGAAGTATAAAGTTAGTCAATACTAATAGCAGTAGTAAGTGATAAAGGCGTGGATAGAGAGGGGATATGATGTGTGCATCACCAACTCTGAATTTCTCATCATTCATTTTTCTCAAAATCAAATGTAATTTGATTCCAGACCCTTCTTCTACGGAGTTACCTGGACATTCAGTCTACCATCGTTATATGACTCTCCTCTTCTCCCACCCTGATCTTCTGCTCATTCCAGTCCCTATAGGTCCCAGGGACCTACTAAGGACATTGGGAAACTTCCACTGATGTTGACTTCACTTTAGCTACCACAGATAGGCAGCAGTGCCTCTGCTACTTCCTTTGTTCACCTGGGCTTGGTGACCCTTCCCAGCACTTGATCCGGGCACTTGTGCCAACCTCCGGGCCTATCCTAGCAATGTCGTGAGAGAGCACTCCTCAGGCCCATGCAGCCTCTGCCTCCTTCTTACTTTTGAGAAACCTCTCTCGTTCTGTAGTTCAAGTTCATAGTTCTTCTCTTTCTCTTACTTGTTTTCTCACACCCAGGCTCATTCCTGTCAAACCTACAATGAATTTAGACTTTCATAAAAGAAAAGTCATTTAATGGAACTTTTTTTCCTTATATTGAAATCTCATATGGATGAGAAAATAAAGGACAGAATATATTGAGTAGCTTGCCCAAGGCCACATGGTTAGTAAGTGGCAGAACCCAGATTTGGACAGTCTAGCACTAGGGAGATATAGTGACCTTGTTAAATGGGGGAAGAAAAAACATTAGGAGAACAAGAAACAAATCAATATCTCAGCAAATTATTCTGCCATATCAGGGTTTCTCAACCTTTACACTACTGATATTTTAGGTTAGATAATTCCTATGGGAGGTTGTCCTGTGGTATCATAGGATGTATATCAGTATCCCTGGGCTATATCCACCAGATGCCACTAGTGTTATGACAAACAACACTATTATGACAAACAAAAATATTTTTGTCATTGCCAAATATCTCCTGGCAGGCAAAAATTACCTCCATTAAGAACTACTGCTCTAGGTATATGGACTTAGTTATTTGTATAATCAGTGTACACTTTTATTTGTTGAATAAGGGTCACTTCAGTATATAGCAAGTTCTCAAATAACGTGGTTTGTTGCAACATCATTTTGTTATAACATTGATCAGGGGGGAAAAGACCAACCCCCCCCCCCCCCCTGAGGCCACTGCCTTTGTGGAATTTGCATGTTCTCTCTATGTCTGCATGGGTTTTCTCTGGGCCTCTGGTTTCCTCCCATATCCCAAAGACATGCACATAGGATGAACTGGTGTGTCTGCATTGTCCCAGTCTGAGTGCGTGTGGAGGTGGGCATGACTGCACCCTGCGATGGAGGGGTGCCCCATCCAGGGTGGATCTCGCCTGGTGCCCTGAGCTGCTGGAATAGGTCTGGCCACCCACAGCCCTGAACTGGAAAAAGCAGGCTGGGATATCATTATCTTACTTGCTTTTATTAATCTTTCTTAAATATGGATAACTCACATTTATTTCTGTATTTAATATTAAAAGTATTTGAGGGTCTTTACTTAGTAATTTGCTGATTTAGTTTTTGTGACCAGAAATATGCTGTAGGAACTTAACTCTTGTTTAAATCAGTTAACCCATGGCAAAACTGGTTTCAGTGTGCATCATTTCACTTAAACTTGCAGCTTCCAAGAACTCATCCATGACGTTGAGGACTTAACTGTGTCTAATTTTAGTCTCTTTGAAAGCCTATTGTGATAAGGTGTTGTTAGGTGAACACAGCCCTGTCACCCTGGAATGCTGGTTTGTTGGATGACTGTGACTTGCCTATTCTCTCAGATCTGTGTGTATGTTCCACATCACAGCGGGTAAATAACCTACAGTCAGCTTTAGCACCCATCAGCCTCCTCACAGGCCTTAGTTTTTCTTGCAACACTGCAGATTAGTTTTCAGAAAATCATGTACTTTGTATACTTTTTTTCTTTTGACTAAAAAGTTGATTTTTTTCAAGTTTCTAAGTACACTATGAAATTAAATAATGAGTACAGAATGAAATAATCTTCAACTAGAGAACATGAAGATACTCATATTAAAAAAAAAAACAACAACACTCACACACACACACACACACACACACACACACACACACACACACAAAAGGTGACCATGATTAAGAAATAGACTTCAAAGAAACCTTTTTGCTTCAGTTTCTTCACCAGGTTATCTGAACAAAACACATTTGCAAAAGTTAAATATTGTGTCCAAAATAATAATCTAAGGACATTATTTTAAAATAATAATCAAACTTGAGAATAATTTGGTTACTTTTTACACTTGTTAACATTTTGTTTTTACATTTCGGACTTTTACATTTTCTGTAATATTTTGCCACTGTTATCATTACTTGATTGAAATGTACCTGTCTTACCATGGCACTGTCGGGCACGTGGTTGTAAAAAGGTGTAAATTGCATTTAACTGAATGGTGATTTGTGCATAGCTTGACAGTTCTAGGTGTAAGTCGTGCCTCTGCTACCTACTACTTTTGTTGGGCCTTATTTCTCCTGTTCTAACTAGCATTAAAAATGTGAGAAAATGCAGAGAAGGTAAGTTGCTTTTTGAAGAGCATCGAAGTAAGTGAAAGCTTTTCTTTCTCTACCAACTTATTTCAAGTGTCTTCACTGGTCAGAGCCATTCGTTTGCCCAAAGAAGTGAAGGGAGTGAGCCAGTTTTGCAGGGGCTTTAACAGTACCCTGTATTGGAAAGTTGGAAAAGAACTTTCTTCAAGGCACCGCTCTTGTACGGGCTGTGCTTCTGGGCAAACATTCCTCATGAATTATTTGCTCGCACCTGCACTAGTTGGCGGTGGAGAAATGGCCGGTGCACTAGTGGTCATGTAAAGACAAACGGAATGTCTAAATAGCTGAAGGCAAAGCACATCAGGATTTCAGTGTGTTTAGAGTCTTCCATTAGGGAGCATCACAGTGTAACTGTGGCCCTGCACATGTCCAGCAGGAAAACCTGCCTATCAGGAAAAAAACTAAAAATAGAAGGAATCTTGATCCAATCATGTTATCTCACTTGAACATAAATTTGGCCCAATTCTGCAGTCTCTCAAAACTTGTGTTTCTTCATGGAAGATCTCCGTGTCACTGTTATACATAAAGCTGTTCAATAATTGTATTCATCAAAGAATGTCTAAATAAATCTGCGATGTTCTTTCTAAATAGTTAAATCATAGACTCTGTGACTAATCTTTTGTAACCTGCTGTAAGAAAATTACATGGTGTCTGTAAGTGCGCTTTCTTATTAATTAGACATTTTTTAAATAGCACAAACCTTAAATATATTTCTGCTTAGGTATATAAGCAAGAGATTTTAAAATCCAAGTTTCCTAAAATTGATGTTTTTTAATACACTGAATAAATACATAAATATTACTTTCAAACATGCATTATTTTAATATATCACATTAAATATACACTGAGTGGCCAGATTATTATGACCACCCCATCAGTACAATGAAGTGAATTAGTTATGCAAATAATAATAGTAATAAAATCTTGAGAGTATTTGCTTAGGAAGTTTTCAATATTCAGTATTTTTGGAAGTGTCAATGAAGTACTGATGGGGTGGTCATAATAATCTGGGCAGTCATAATAATCTGGCCACTCAGTTATATTACCATCATGAAAATCATTTATTTAACAAAGATTATTGTGTCTACTGTGTTCCAAATATTATGCAATATTCTTACATTGTTCTTACATTGTAGCTTTCTTATTGTGAGAAATAAACCAAGAATCTGTGTATTAGCAGCAGTCACAAAATATTATATTTATTTTTAAATTAAATATCACTGGACTAAAAATTGGCAGCCAAGGAAGAAGGGATGGTCTCAAATATGTGGATTGTGGAAAAAGTCACCGGGAAGGATGGGGAATCTTAGCTCCAGGACACAGAGGCTATGAAGTCTCCTCCACCTCAAAGACTTCTTAACATTACAAATCCTTGACCCCCTAGAGACTGCGTACAGTAAAATGGCTGAGTGTTTAATCTATCAGATCAATATCCTACAGGTAAATGTGTGGGGAATGAAGTCAAATGAGCTTGAGTTCTAATATCACCTTCATCTGTAACTGTCCATCTTCTTGCTAATCTTGGACTCTCATCTTTGAAATGATGATAAGAATGCCTATACAATGGGTATTTGAGAGATAGATATCAAATGTCATGTGCAAAACAGCTAACCTCTTCAAGCCTACACTGTAGTAATGAGAAAGACATATCCTAAATGCCTGATTGTGTGTGTGTGTGTGTGTGTGTGTGTGTGTGTGTATAATGGCAAATGGTGATAAGGCTAGGAAGGTGAAGAACAAGATGCCATGAGAGAGAAGAATGGAATAGAGCTCAAAATTTAGTTTGGGGAAATCCAGGAAGACCTTTTAGAGGAAGTAAAGTCAAACCGAGGTCTGGACAGGGAAGAATCATCTTTGGAATGATTTGGAGGAATGCTGGAAGGCCTTCAGGCAGAAAAGAGTCTGGTGCCCTCAAGGATCTCAAATGTTAGTGGTGTGGTGGGGATGGGGTGGGATGGAAAATAAATTGGGACTGATTTATAGGGTGACTACATAACATATTCTGAGCTGGCAAACACAGTAAAGAGTAGAGGTGATGGGGAGATGGCACTATTGATCTTTAAGGAGGAACAGTAAGCTAAACAGGGGCAGTCTTGAACACATAGGGCTGTAAGCACAGGCACCCTGCTGTTTGTCAAAGACTTGTATTTTGTTTTGAGTGCAAAAGGAAGCCACTAGGGGTCATTCATTTAGTGACATTATCTGACCTGTTTCAATAAAAACTACTCACTGTAGTGGCCTATAAGATTCTGGGATTATAATGTCTCTCTTAGTATAAATAAAATTAAGAGAACCAGTTTGATGACATGTTTTAGTCAAAGTTGGATTTTTTTTTTTTGAAATTATATCTCATTAATGAAATAAATAGGGAAGGAGAAGTGTCTTTTGCACTTTAAAGAGGGATGCGAAAGTCCTTTTACTGTTGTCTACTATGGCCCAGGGGCTGTGAGAAGTTTAAAATCCATATTGTCTGCCAGCCCTACCCATCCCAGGCCCTCATTGTCCTTGTTCATTTGTACTTCAATATGTGATTCTACTAGTCTCTGTGTAACTCAATAGAAGTAAGCAATAAACATAGTAATAATAACAGGTAATATTTAGTACCAGAGAGCAAGCTGGGTTTCATAGTCATTGTCTTATTTAATTCTCAAATTATGAGGTAGAAGTTATTAGCCCTAGTTTACAGATGAGAAAATGGAGCTTTACAGGGTTTAAGTGACTTGTTCAACTTTACATAACTGGCAGGTGACGAGTTGAAATCCACTCCTGGTACTATCCGCAGCCTGAGATTATGTACTAAATGTTTATACTTTACCATTTTGATGGGTTTTGTATTATTATATAAAATAAATGGGTTCTAAAAATTATTATTAATTTAAAAATAACATATTTTATTACTTTAATCAGAAAAAGGGAAAGAGGAATGTTAAGGACTTGATTGCATACTATTATCAAAATAAATTCTACGTCAATGAGATTTCATCTACACTAGAGACTTTTAAGCTTCATCATAAATTCTGTTTGTCTATAGCAATTTCCTCTCTTTCTAAATCGCCATAACTTTTATTCCCCCCTTTTTTTGACACAAAGTAACTAGGCAATCATAAATTGCCCACTACTGCAAAGATTATTATATCCAAACTATGGCCTTAATCCATCTTTAACTCAACACATATAATGTTTTAATCTCATTATTAAGCATGACCGTGTACTTGGTTTGGGGTAGGCACAATGCCTCAGGCTGTTCAATAAAACACACCTCATAGCTTTTTCTGGAACAACATGCCTCCCCTTTCTTGTGGCCTGAATAATAAAGTATGCAGCACTGGTTGCTGCCTGCAACAATCTTGGAACCTTGAGGAGCCAGCATGAGGATAAAACTATCACTTTCACAAAGGGAAGCAGCATGAGAAATGGGAAAAATAAAAGCACCTCATTGGTGAGCCTGCGGAGCTTCGGACTCAAGCCACACCTGCATTAGCGCTAACACCGATTCTTCAGCTAGGTACTCAGCATATTTATCTAATCGTTCAGTCAGTTTGAGTTGAGTGTCCTATGACACGAAACCAAGGAGCCTGCAATGTATGCAATGAAATCGTTTTAGTGAAAATGCCATTTCACTTCAGATGCTTGAAGAGCAGAAGAAGCAAAACAGTTGAGCTCGTAAGAGCCATCAGGTTTAAATACCTTTCTATGATGCCTTTGATAGAAAGCAGGAAAGAATTTTTTAATTGGGTGGCATGTGTTGGGGTATGAGTCATTTTCATTTAACATAAAATAATCGGTTAGATTCCAATAGTTTGTAATTCTTTCATGGGCAGAAATTTTCTAATCACGTGGGGACAGGAATCTCCTTATTGCAAATGGCCTCTTTGATATCTAGAAAATAGAGTGAGCGTCTGTAACAAACAGACCTTAAAATCCTGCGGTCCAATCCTGGAAGAAAATTCCTTTCCTCTTCTTAGCAGTCCATGAGTAAGCTGGCAGACCACAGGGAGGAGAAGACTGGTCTGCAAGGTCACCTGAGGCCCTCCCTCCCCTTGGCTGGTAGCACAACTTATTCTTCCTCTATTGCAGGGGTGGGCAAACTTTTTGACTCGAGGGCCACAATGAGTTCTTAAACTGGACCGGAGGGCCGGAACAAAAGCATGGATGGAGTGTTTGTGTGAACTAATATAAATTCAAAGTAAACATCATTACATAGAAGGGTACGGTCTTTTTTCTTTTTAGTTTTATTCATTTCAAATGGGCCGGATCCGGCCCACGGGCTGTAGTTTGCCCACGGGCTGTAGTTTGCCCACGGCTGCTCTATTGGCTTCCACTTCTGGGTCAAAGGCAGATGCTCCTCTGGTAATACTTTCCTTACCATCACAAAGGGAAAAAGAAAAGAAGTGGAAAGTAAACAGTTTTCTTTATAAAATGTGATATAGTAGTTATTCATATTGCTTCCACTCACATCCCACTAACCAAAACATATCCAATACCATGTGTACCACTAGGTTGCAATAAAGGCTGGGAAAATGCAGTCTCTAAACTCTCTAATACCATAGAGATGAAAGCATTGGGGACAATTTAACTATGCATCATAAGCATGTTTTTCCATGTTTCCATACAGTTTTTACCAGAAAACATTCTACAGTTACGTATATATAGGTATTTATATATACACTAGAGGCCTGGTGCACAAAAATTTGTGCACTTGGGGGGGAGGGGGAATCCCTCAGCCTGGCCTGTGCCCTCTTGCAGTCTGGGACCCCTCGGAAGATAATGACCTGCTGGCTTAGGTCTGCTCCCGGGTGGCAGAGGGCAGGCCCAATCCCTAGGTGCAGCCCCTGGTCAGGCTCAGAGCAGGGCCGATTGGGGAGTTGGGGTGCCGCCCCCTGTCATGCACAGAGCAGGGTCGATGGGGAGGTTGCAGCGCCACCCCCTGTCATGCCCAGAGCAGGGCCAATCAGGGGGTTGGGGCGCTGCCCCCTGTCATGCACAGAGCAGGGCAAATCAGGGGGTTGGGGCACCGCCCTCTATCACCCACAGAGCAGGGCCAATCACGGGGTTGGGGCTCCGCCACTCTCACACTCAGGGCAGGGCTGATGGGAGGTTATGGCTCTACCCTGTCACACACAGAGCCGCAGGACGATCAGGGGGTTTGGGCGCAGCCCCCTGTCACACTGATCCCAGTGCCGGGAGTCCTCGCGACTCCGCTGATCCTGATGCTTGGAGGCATATTACCCTTTTACTATATAGGGTAGAGGCCTGGTGCATGGGTGGGGGCCGGCTGGTTTGCCCTGAAGGGTGTCCTGGATCAGGGTGGGGGTTCCCACTGGGGTGCCTGGCCAGCCTGGGTGAGGGGATGATGGCTGTTTGCAGCTGGTCACACACCCTTCAAGGTGGGGGTCCCCACTGGGGTGCCTGGCCAGTCTGGGTGAGGGGCTGAGGGCTGTTTTCAGGCTTGGGGTGACTGAAGCTCCCAACCGCTCCTTTTTTTCTTTTTCTTTTTTTTATTCTGGGCCAGCTTTAGCTTTGAGGTTTGGCTCCAGCTCTTAGGCCTCCGCTGCTAAAAGTAGGTTTCTGGCCTTTGCTTACAATGTTGCGATCCTGCTGGCTGAAGCCCGGCGGACTAAAGCAGGTTTCTGGGGTTTTGTTTAGCTTCTATATTTGTTACATAGTTACTTAGAGTTGCAGCTCAGAGGCCTGCAGCGGCAGGCGGGGAACGTTGGAGTCCTCCGTCACTGAAGCAAGCAAGCCTCATGTTAGTTTCAAGCTGCCTGGCTGCTGGCCACCATCTTGGCTGGCAGTTAATTTGCATATCTCCCTGATTAGCCAATGGGAAGGGTAGCGGTCGTATGCCAATTACCATGTTTCTCTTTTATTAGATAGGATACCCATATTTATGTATATTCTATTGTATATATCATACACAGAATATGCCTATCTGTGTGCATATGTTCACACAGACACACAGACACACACACACACACACACAATCTCCTCCAGTTATTGCCCAGAGAAATATTTTTTTCTAATTCTTATGTGATTTTATAAATTAATAGAAATTCAAGTTCTAAAATAAAATAATTATAATTAGTAACCACAATAAAATGCATAATTCCCTTTTCTTTGTAATTCTAAGTAAATTAAGTGAGAAAGCAAATTTTCATTTTCATAGATTGTAAATGTTTATATGAAATGACTATATTAACATATTACCTAAGTTCGGAAATGTATATTATTTGTTACATCATTTCCTGGCATGAAAATGTGAGAAAGATGAACTTACATGATTGAAACTCTTAGTCTAGTGGTTCTCAACCTTCTGGCCCTTTAAATACAGCTCCTCATGTTGTGACCCTACCATAAAATTATTTTCGTTGCTACTTCATAACTGTAATGTTGCTACTGTTATGAATCATAATGTAAACATCTGATATGCAGGATGGTCTTAGGCAACCCCTGTGAAAGGGTCGTTGGACCGCCAAATGGGTTGCAACCCACAGGTTGAGAACCGCTGTCTTAGTCCATTATTTGCTTCTGGGAAGTGATTTATTCAAAGCCTTTTTGTGAGCAGCAGTGGACATAATTTGTATCTTTATGACTTTTCCTAACAATGCTTTGTAGTACCAAATAATTGAATGACTATTACTTTAGGTCTGATTTAGACAACATTAATAACATCACCTGAGTCAGTCTGGGTGGTGGAGTTTATATAGCATGGGCGCGCTTCGTGGCGCATATAAAAACAGAGGTTTGCATGACTTGATCTCGTGTTCCCAGTGTAACACCAGCATACAAGCCCTGCAGAATTTGTGGCTCCTAGGACAGAGAAGGGCCCAACAATGACATTTTGGGAGGAAATAAATAGAGTACTCCAGTAGCATTTCAACATGGCTTTAGTTTTTTTTTGTGTGTGTGTGTGTGTGTGCCTGTGTGTGTGTTTTGTTTTCATTTTGTTTTTTAGGCCACAACTTCTTGGGTACCCATCCTGTCCCAGCCACTATCTTAATGCTTCACTTTTCATCTTCACAACAGCCTTTAGGTATGTGCTATTATCACCATTTTATAGACAGGACACTTGAGGCTTGGAGGACTGATGGACTGGTTCAATACAAGACCAAGATTTTCTCTTCTTTCTAGGTAAAAGTGAGTGTATCAGTCAGGGTTCTTCAGAGAAAGAACAAACAGGATAGAAGGAGAGAGGGGGGAATGAGGCTTTTGTTTCCTTCTATGTGGCTTCAGGTGTGCGAGGGAGAAAGCGCAGAGGGGCAGGGAAAGGATGGGTTGGGAAGAAACAGAGCTTCAGGGGCAGAGAATCAGGGGAAGGCACTGTTGTCAGAGCAAAACCTCTCTTCCCAGAGGAAGCCCAGTCTCCCAATCAGGGATCTTGGGAACTCTAAGTGGCTGAGGCTGGAAATCCTGCCTGGGATGAGAAACACCTGGGTGCCCCAGGTGCCGGGCATCTGGCCTCCCACCCTAAAGTGCATTTAAAGAGTCTGCCTCAGGCCACTTACCAAGCAAGTCTTAGTTCTCCACCTCACAGCCTGGGAATACAGGTAAGAGCTGATGCTGCAGTCTTTGTTTATCCCCCTAGCAACGTTCAAATATACAGTACAATATTATTAACTGTAGTCACCACTCTGTACATTACATCCCCATGACTCATTTATTTTATAACTGGAAGTTTGAACCCTTCAACCCCTTCACCCAATTTACCCACCCCACTTCATGGCCTGCCTCTGGCAACCACCAATTTGTTCTCTATGCCCGTGAGCCAGAGTTTGTGAGGTTTGTTTGTTGTTTGATTTAGATTCTCACATATATGTGAGATCTTACAGTCTTTGTCTGCCTTATTTCACTTAGCATAATGCCCTCATGGTCCATTCATGTTGTCACAAAAGACAAGATTTCATTCTTTTTTTATGACTGAGTAATATTCTATTTATATATCACATTTTCTTTATCATTTCACCTGTGGAGAGACATCGAGCTTATTTCCATATTTTGGCTTTTATAAATAATGCTACAATGAACATGGGGGTGCAGATATCTTTTCAAGTTAGTGTTTTGTTCTCTTTGGATAAAATATTCAGAAGCAGAAATGCTGAATCATGTGGTAGTTTATTTTTAATTTTTTTTTATGAACCTCTACTGCTTTCTACAGCGGCTGCACCAATTTACATTCCTAACAACAGTTCATGAGGGTTCTCTTTGTCTCTGCTTTCTCACTAGGATTTTTTACAGTATTTTTTATCTTTCTGATAAGCGATTCTAACAGCTATGAGGTGATGCCCCATTGTGGTTTTGATTTTCATTTCCCTGATGACCAGTGATGTTAAATATCTTCATGTCTGTTGGTCATCTGTATATCTTCTTTTGGAAAATGCCTTATTAAGATCCTCTGTCCATTTTTTAAATGGGATTGGGCTTTCTGTTTGTTTTGCTATTAAGTTATATGATTTCTTTTTATATTTTGGATATGAACTTCTTATGAGATATATGGTGTGCAAATATTTTTCTGTCATTCCACAGGTCACCTTTTTATTTTATTGGTAATTACCTTTGCTGTGCAGAAGTTTTTTTAGTTTGATTTAATCCCACTTGTTTATTTTTGCTTCTGTTGCCTTTGCTTTTGGTATCAGATCCAAAATATCACCAGGACTTATATGTGAAGGTGCTTACCACCTTGATTTCTTCTAGAATCTTTATGGTTTTGGCTCTTAAATTCAAATATTTAATCAATTTTGAGTTAATTTTTGTGTATGGTGTAAGACTGTGGTCCAATATCATTCTTTTGCATGTGGCTCTCCAGTTTTCTCAACACCATTTATTGAAGAGAATGTCCTTTCTCTACTGTATATTCCTGGCTCCTTTTCTCATAAATTAATTGATCATATATTCTTGGGCTTAATTCTGTGAGTCTTTTCATGCCAATACCACGCTCTTTTGAATTTGGATAAGAGGGGAATTCTGGGAATTCAGGTAAACGATGTTGCAGTCTAGTTTCTGAAATCCATATGGCGGCCAGCAGCCTCGAATTGAATCTTGGGCAGGATTTCTGTGTCATGGTTTTAAAACGGAATTTCTTCTTCACCGGGATACCTGTTTTCTTTCTTAAGCCTGTAACCTATTAAAGAGGCCCACTCATGGTATAGAGGGCAAGCTACTTAAAACCAACTGATTGTAATAGTAATCAGATCTTCAAAACAACTTCCCAGAAACATCTAGACGTGTTTAACAAAACAACTGGGCATCATAGACAAGCCAAATCGGCCAATAAAATTAACCATCACAGTGGGTTTTCAGATAACTTATACACACCGTGCTTTTACCCCTAAATCTCCTTTTATGCATGAAGGACAGAATACTAGAACTAAATTAGAGAAACCATACTTAAGTGTCCTGAAACTTGGATAGGGCTGTGGGGAAATTGAGCATGAAAGTTATTTTTCAAGGCACACCTGAGGTGCTGTTATGAGAAATAAAATTTTGTTTGATGATACCCATGTAGGCTGTAGGAGGGATCAGGAAAAATAAGAGATTGTGGTTGCTTGTTTCCACTGATTACAGTGAAAATTGAAGGCAGTTTCTTGCCCTGGGTGGTATAAAGAAGATGGAGTTTCTGAGGGCCATGGTGTTAAATAACAGCTGTTCCTTCTTTAAGGTTAACACTGCTAGAGTGAGATGAAGTTATATGGTTTTTAAAAGAAAATTTTTCATTAACAAATGACTGTCCTTGGGCAGGATCGCTCACTGCCTGGGGCAGTTTGAAAGAGCACATGAGGATAGTGAGCATGCTGGGCTTATTAATGTGTCTCACTATATGCCTTTATGCCTGCTTCCTTAATGCCTGCCAAGAGGGACTCAGCATTGCAAGTTGGCCCTTGGCTGGTGGCCCTTCTCCAGCCTGCTTCTTAGCTACCTACCCCTTCTCTTTATCTGAGCCATGCTGACTTCAGAAGTCAAAACCCTGGGGAACTTCCTCTACCTCCAACTATTTTTTTCTTATCACCAAATATATTTTCTGCACACAATTTAGAAAAATATTATAGACAAGAATTATCTGTATTCTCACCATTTATGTCTGTGAATATTCTTAAACTATTAAATTTAGCCTGAGTGAAATAAGCCAGTCAGAGAAAGGTAAATACCACATGATCTCACTCATTTGTGGAATATAGAGAACAACATAGACTGATGAACAGGGACAGATCCAAAGACAGAGAAACAGCGATCAGACTATCAATCCCCAGAGGGAAAGTAGGGGAGGGTGGGGGTAAGGGGGAGAGATCAACCAAAGGACTTGTAGGCATACATATAAGCCAAACCAATGGACATGGACAACAGGGGGATGAGAGCATGAGTGATGGGGGGAGGTTGGAGGTTAATGGGGGGATGAGGACACATTTGTAATACCTTAAACCAATAAAGAAATCTAAAAAAAAAATTTAGCCTGGATGTTGTCGGCATAGGTAGAATATAGTTACAAAGGTGGGTTTATCCTCTATATGTTTTATGCCATGCTTTTTTATTTATTGTATCAATATAGTTCTATATCAATAGATAACATTTCTACAAGTGTGGGTAGAGCTGCATAGAATTTCACTATATTTATATTCTCTACTACTGAATACTAGTATATAATCCACTGATGAAATAGAAAATACGTATTATACTCCACCAGAACACACATTCCTGAGATTTTTGGCTCTCAGTACCAACATGCTAGTACATTAATTTATTTTTTCTGTCTTTAAGCAGGTGCAATAGAAAAAGATATACTATTCATTCTAAGTCATCACTCTCTAATAAGTAATCACAGACATAGCATAGTAAGCCAAAATTTTGTAGGCAATAGGTAATAATTAAGGAGTAAATATTAGTTTAAATTATTTAGAAACTTAACTATTTCAACAAGTTCAAAAATAGGAGTGACGAATCAAGGACAGCTTGTTTTTGAATTTTTCATTATCTTGAGCTTTAAGGCAGCAGGCTCTAAACCTAAGACAAATGCTTTGTGCCGTCTAACTATTGTCTTATCTTCTTGTATCTGAGTATGATATGTTTTATTTAGATTAAAATTCAGTCTGGGAGCTTATTATGCAGTGTTATCCAAAGAGCAAACTTTCTCTTCATTACTACCTATTTAGGAATTGTTGGTAGCCACACTGCAAAGCTATATCATTCATATCTACACTGACTATCTCATAACATGAAGGAAATAACATTATTTGATTGCATCATCCAAGTTTTTCTTTCCCTGTTTTTCTGACTCTTCTAGAAATATATGTATTTTACAAAGTCACAAAAGTAACCATATAAGTATCACTTTCAGACCCAAATCTATAATACAGCAAAATTTACTTTGAACAGGTAGTCAGGATCACCTAGGTATGGCTGGATCATCAATCAAATGGAGTTTCTCTATCACCTATAAAATAAAGTGGTTGAACTAAATGAGCACTGAAATTCTTCCAAATGTGGTATAATAATAAGGTATAGACACTTTTGCTTCTTCTAGCTCAGGGGTCCTCAAACTTTTTAAACAGGGGGCCAGTTCACTGTCCCTCAGACCATTGGAGGGCCGGACTATAGTTTAAAAAAATAACTATGAACAAATTCCTATGCACACTGCACATATCTTATTTTGAAGTAAAAAAACAAAACGGGAACAAATACAATATTTGTATTTGCATGTGGCCCGTGGGCCGTAGTTTGAGGACCCCTGTCTAGCTCATGCATTGATCACTGAGTATAGGTACTAGGGTTATGTACTCATTAGAGTCCAATTGATAAGGAACAGTTCACTTTTCCAAGGTTACTTTGTTATATTAAGTGGCTTGCTGCATGGACTGGGATGAGTTTTTTCGAAGAGACCCCCAAAGCCTCAACACAGAAGTTGATCAGCCACCTGGTTGATTTCTGGCTATAATCAATAATCTGCCTATAAGAGATAAAACCTCAGACTACCCTTCTGCACCAACGAAATGGATGCCTGGCACTCTTCATATTCAAGCGTCAGTGAATGCATATTATTGGTGACATTCACGTTCAATGACTTAGCTGCAAGGGCTTCTGGACATGTCATGTTTCAGATTTCCAGCCTCTACAGTAGAGGTGTCACACCAGACTGAAGGTTGGATTAGATGTTGAGGGAGTCAGATCACAGCCCTAGATGTTATTATCTAACTGGTGCCAGAAATCCATAAATAGGCCATTACTTTATAAAAATGAGTTAAGCTATAATTTTGATAACATTTTATTCTATTTAAAAAGAATTAGAGCTGCCTTTGTAATGAACATATACTGATACTTTACAGATTTCTCAAAGCTAACATTTATATGAGTAATGTGAGTCTACATGCCACCATATAAATACCATTCTTCCCGTTAATCACTGTCATAGAAAACTTCTGATTTACATGAAGTCATAAATTATTGATAATTATATTATTTTTGCTAGTTGAGCTTAAAAGTTATTTCAGAGAGAGTATTGTTGAGTGGCTGGTTCTAAAAGCGGATCATTCGGGTTTTGGAATATATCAGTGAGCAAAACAAAGATTCCTGCCATCTTGAAGCATATATTCTAAAGTGGGTAGAGAGAGAAGAAACAAAACCATAATACATAAGCAAATCATTTTATAGAAGGTAATAAATGGTATGAAAACATAAAAAGTAGAAGGTGATATAGGAGGAATTGTGGTGGGATGTGGTTAGCATAGCCCTGAGACCAGATATTTGAGCAAAAACTAAAGCAATGAGAAAGTTAATTCTTGTGACCATCTGGAGAAAAAACATTTTAACCAGAAAAAAACAACTGGCATAAAAGGCACTGGGTAGGAGAGTGACAGGCTTTCCCAAGTAAGATCAATGAGGCTGGTGGTGCTGCAGGCCAGTGAGGTAGGAGCAGGTTAACAGGAGGGAGCTTGGAGAGCAGCAAAGGCCATGTCATATAGGGCCTTATAGGCCTTTACAAGGACTAGGATGTGTCTCTGAGGAAATGAGTCATGTTAGGGTTTGAGCAGAAGAGTAATGTAAATTTGTATTTTGAAAGGCTTTTGTGGTAGCAGCTGTGTTGATGACAGGCTATAGGTGGGGAAGGGTGTAAGAAAGGTATGAATCTTGGCCTAGCCAGTTTTGCTCAGTGGATAGAGCATCAGCCTGCAGACTAAAGGGTCCCAGGTTCAATTCTTGTCAAGGGCACATGCCCAGGCTGTGGGCTCGATCAACAGTGGGGGGCGTGCAGGGGGCAGCCAATTGATGATTCCCTCTAATCATTGATGTTTCTATCTCTCTCTCCCTCTCCCTTCCTCTCTGAAATCAATAAAAATACTTTTTTTTTTAAAGTATGAGTCTTACAGTGATCTGGGAAAGAGGCAAGGGGGTCTCTATCAGGATGGTGCCAGTAGAGGTAGTAAGAACCGGTCACATTCAGGATATAGATGGAGAAGTGCAATAGAATTTGCATCTTCCCCCCCCCCCCCAAATATCCTCTTGCTTTCAAGAATAAATAATGACTACATGGAAAATCAGAGTTTTCTTTGAAATTATGCTAGACTTTTAAAACATAAGTAATGGCAATGGCTGCTTAGCAACTAGAAGATTGATGATGCTACTAGTGTGAGTCAGTGGGAAGAATGGCTGTTAGAATTTAATATATTTTTTCCTTCACGTGGATATTGAAAGAAAAGAGAAGCATGCATTTTTACTATAAGATAATAACAACTGTTTCAATGTGAATTTGCTTCTCGAAGTGTACATAGCTATCTGTTTATGTTTGTTTAAATTTGGTTTACAATCTTTAGATTTGTTCTACTTTTCTACAAAGTAGAGTATAACATCTGCAGATAAGTTAAAAATTAAGTCTTGGAATATTTTTCCAGGAAAACTCATTTTTTCTTTTTTTTTTCTTTTTTTACAAAAAGTGTTAACCTATTTAGTTATTTATAAAACCAAGTCTATGTGGTGGTAAAACACTGTTTTAAGGTTTAAAGGACGTGTTATATGGCATGCGGTTTGTTTTTTCTTTACATTTGAAGTCACTAACTTCTTTTCCTAAAAACAAAGTTTGAAACCAGCTTGGTTCTGCCATACTGATTTGAAGACAAAAGTGTCACCTAATAGTCATGCTAATATTCATTATTTTAGGTTTCTGATCGAGGGGTTATTATGGTCTAGTTAGAAATCAATACGTATTCAGAACATGGCCTAAAATCACTGGGCTAGAAAATTACAAATTAACTACCATTTGGTATTTTTATAAATTCAGTAGAAAATGAAAGTACTGTGTAAAAGATTAAATAATAGAGTTTAAAAGGCTTGTTTTATATACGGACAACTTAAGTCAATCCTCATTCTGACTGTTTTGGAAATTTTTACTTCCTGCCTCATAGATTCTCTAATAATATTCTTGCAGATTGTTCAACATTCATTCAACAAATATGTGTTGAGCATCTATGTGATGTGTCTGGAACTGTTCTGGATGCTTGGGATGATATAACAGTGAACTAATTAGACAAGCTTCTGCACCCTCCTGTAAATTATATTCCAATTGATGGAGGCAGATAATAACCAAGATCAGCTAATTCAATAATATGCTATGTAATAAGTACTATAAAGAAAGATAAAATAGGGAAGAAGGATCTGAATAATGGAGCGGTGAGGGAAAGACAGTTTTACATAGAGGGCCTAGAGAGAATGACTGATAAGGTGACATTTGAGAATAGACCTCACGAGTGTGAGATAGTGAGCCATGTAGATATTTGAGGAAGAAAGTTGTTGAAAGAGGGACAGAAAAGACCTGTCTGTAATTGGAGTACATATGAGAGCAGCAAGGAGTCTGATATGAACAGAGAGGAGTGGTGGAGAGAGATTTAAGAGATGAGGACAACATGATGCAACATGTAGAGAGGCTTGTGGGCCTTTTTAAGGACTGAATTACTTGGAGCAAAATAGAAACCATTGGAGAGTGTTGGCAGAGGGCTTACATGATCTAGCTCCCACCCAGTGACCTCATTCTTTAAATATTTTTAAAGTTTTTAAAATATTTACTGTTGAAAGTATTATGTATGCCCCCTTATTTACTCCATTGACTTCTTCTAGCCTTCCCCTTCTGCCCCAGGCCTTCACCACCTTATTGTCTGTGTCCATGGGTTATGCATATATTCATACAAGTTCTTTGGTTGCTCTCCTCCCAAAAACTTCCTTCTTTTATATTTTTATATGATTAAGAACATAGATAGAAATGAACTTCTAGAATTAAATAATCTTCCCTATAAACTTTGGAGTAACCATTAACCCAGGCATGCAGCATTGCACGTGACTCTGATTTTCGTTGTGTTGTGGATGATTTTCTCAGCTCTCTAAAAAGGTTTAGCATTTCTCATTATCTTTGTCATTGTCTCATTATCTTTATATTTTAGGCTGTGTCCAGGTAGGTGTTTATTTCTTTTTTCCAAAGTTGTCCTCATGTAGCTAAAGATTCTTTTTAAAAAAAATATTGAATTTATCAGGGTGATATTGGTTAATAAAATATATAGTTTTCAGGTGTACAATTCAATAATACATCATCTGTATATTGTATGTTCACCACCCAAGTCAAGTCTCCTTCCATCACCACTTATTCCCTCTATGCCTTCTTCTACCTGCCCCCACCTCTCTTTTTCCTTTGGCAATCACCATCTCTGTGTCTGAGTTTTATTGTTTTCTGGGTTTGGGAGTGTAGGTTTTTTTTTCTTAATCCCTTCATCTTTTTCATCAAGCCCCAACACTCCCTCCCCTCTAACAGTTGTCATTCTGCTTTCTGTATCTGAGTCTGTTTCTATCTTCAATCCATTTCCATCTTTCTTCAACCCAATGAAAATTTCATCCGTTATTTCCTCTTCTTTGTTATCTCATTCTCTCCAACATCCCTATAAGACAAATGATGGGCTTTCTGCATCTTCCCATGTTTCTTAACTTTTCTTTCTGTAATTTCAATTTATTTATTTTTCCTATATTACAGACTACTGGAGTTAGAATTCTTTATTTACCACTTACTCTTTGACCTTGGGCTACTTAATCTCTGTGTTGTCTGTGATCCTTCAACTGTAAAATGAGGATAATAATAATATCTACATTATAGGAATGTTGTGTGGTATAAATGAGTTTTTAGGGCATGATAAATTAATATTATTTATTAATTTTCCAGATTACTAATTTAGTGTTTGGCATCTTTATTCTATCATTGAAGAGTTCTTTTGATTTTTTTTTTAATGTAAGGAAATTATAATTTCAGTTTTCAAGGATGTTTTCTCAGTTTTTGACTTATTCTCAATTCATAGTAGCCTATTCTTGTTTCCATGTCTGTAGCATGCTATCAAATTTCCCTGAGGAAAACAATTAGAAAAATGTGAAGTTATTTTGTTCCCCATTTTAAATTTGTTTCCTCTATAGCGTGCCTTTATATTTCTATTTCCTGGTATTTTTCTCTTTCTCATTGGTTTTCTTCAAATGCCTTGAGATGCTCTGTTGTCGGTCTATGCTAATGGATGAGAGATGGGGGACTTCTACGTATAGTGTCAGTCTGTTTCTCCAGATTCCCCTTTAGGGGCGGCATCGCCAAGCAAAGACGTAGACATGCAGGCTTCCGTTTATGGCGCAGGGGCAAGGGAACAGGCAGGAGGGCCAGTTGCCAACTTAATGTCCCTCTTGGGCAGTGCTACTTTTCCCTTCTTCCACACCAGTTGTGGAAGTGCAGGTTTCCCTGAGCATCCACTCTGATTCTCTCCTCAGCTCTAAAATGCACACTAGAGTCCTCCCCAGACAGGTTATGCACTTTCTTTGATGACTTCTCAGGCCTTAACGCAATTTCTCTGTATGTAGCTACAGAGAAACAGGGGACCTCACTAGCTCAACAATGCTTACCTCTTGCTTTGAAGTCAGTTTGCTCAGCACAAGTTCATCTTTCTGTCTAAGCCATCTACATCCATATTCTCAAAATTTCTACTGGCCCTTGGGACTTGTCTCAGAATATATTTTGTCGTTTGAGTGAATTGGAATGCAGCAGTGGGTTGAAGAAACTTCTGCTCTCATATTTGGGGCTGAAGTACATGTTTTTTTAACTTGTACTCCCTGTGCTTTTTGTCCTAGCTATTGTTCCTGAGTATGGACTAGGAGTGGTTGGGGTAATTGTTTGTACACAAAAGGTGCATATTATCAAGAAATCCCCTTCCTCTTCCTTTAGAGTTTAACCCTTTCAACTCTAAGATGTCTATACTGGATTACTGCAGTGGTCGGCAAACTCATTAGTCAACAAAACCAAATATCAACAGTACAATGATTGAAATTTCTTTTGAGAGCCAAATTTTTTAGACTTAAAATATATAGGTAGGTACACTGTTATTAACTTAACTAGGGTGCTCCTAGGCTTAGGAAGAGCCACACTCAAGGGGCCAAAGAGCCGCATGTGGCTCGCGAGCTGCAGTTTGCCGACCACGGCTATAGAGGGATCTCCAAGCTGAGAACAATATGGATTAAACTCTTCAGCTCCTAAATTAAAGAACCTTATTTCCCTCAGTGCAGACTGTCTTATTCCCTGGTAGAACATGAGACAGAATAGATTTTCTGGATTTTGCCACCATGAAGATATAATAAGATTATAGGGAAGTGGGATTGGGTTGAAAGCTGGAGAGAAAAGGGAAAACTTTTGAGGACAGTGTTTAGAGAGTAAAAGTGAGATAAGTCAGTCTTCTCTGTTTCCACCCATTGACTCCCTACCACATTTCAGGATTTCAATTTCCAAGGGTAATTAACACCCAATTCTCTGGATAATATTTCCCTGGCTAAAATTTCCCTAGGTGTAGGGCCTCTTAATCAACTCCCATAAGAGCATAAAAGAGTTGTAGAGAGATTGGAAAGTGGTAAAATAAATTAGGATAGGTCATAAACAATCCTTGCCTCAGTTTCCTGCAAAGTCTAAATTAATGTGATGAGAATTCTATAATTTTTAAAATTTTCCTAGGGATGACCAAGGGAAGTAATGTAAACTATTCCCAGGTGCTACCCAGAAGGCCCCATAAATTCAAGGGAATAGACTGTCCATTAAAAGTGGCCAGTTTTCAAGAAGATGCATGAAGTCAGGAGACTGGAAATGGGTACTTAACTGGATGCCCCAAAACTATCAATCCAGCTACCTAATAGAGTTAGCAACTAGATGTGCTCATTGGACAGATAAAGGTGAGGATCAAGCAATAGATAACTGGCCAAAACCAAACTCACAGCCTATCACCAATTTGTTCACATAGTCAAGATCCTTTTATGCAAATACTAGAGGCCCAGTGCACAAATTCATGCAAGGGTGAGGTCCGGCCTGCATACCCCAATGGTGGGGGTGCAGGACTGGCTGTAGGGAGGGGCCATGTTGGGGGGGAGGGGTCATGGGCTGTTGGCCAGCTGGCCCTGCCCCCGGTTGAACTCCCGGTCGAGGGGACAATTTGCGTATTAGCCTTTTATTACATAGGATGCCTTGGTGTGTTCTGAGACAGATTTTAATCAGGTTCAGGAGTAGGAGAAGAGGAAATTTGGAAAGAATATTGAATGGAAAAGAGCTCATGAAAATGTTTTAATATGGCTATACTCACCCAAAGGACACAAAGTTTCAACCTGGAAGTGACTGAGAAAACTGTAGGTCTGTAGGATATTTGTAATGAATTCCATTATCCCTCTGAAAATCACTGATTGAGATTAAAACCATGTCAAAGAAAACTATCAATTCTTAAATACATAAAGGAGTTTCATATTCATCCTTAGCTTAGTATTTGTATAATTTTGAGTTTTAATATCCAGTAATGTATGGGTGCTTTAAAATAACATCTAATAAAAATACCTAACTTATCACTGATTAAATAGTGATTGTGTTTCAATGCTAAGAGATAGACTATTCAGATTTGTCTTCCTCTTAGACTGGGTTTAGGCACTGCCATCGCAGTTTATTAATGTTCTAGCTATCTCTAAGGCCCAAAGATAGCTATCACACAGACTGTTCAAAGGTCACTCCTGGTATGTCCAAAAACCGTGTACTTCATACCTTTAAAACTAAAAAGGAGGTTAGAAACTGAGGCTCTTTTTCCATTCCCAATCCTAAAAATTGGAGCCCAGAATTGGTATTAAAACATTCACTATAAGACCACTAAGACACATTTATATCTGTTACAGTGGTCACCCTTTCTCTGTAGGCATCCATTTCAAGACCCTCAGTGGGTACCTGAAGCCATGGAGAGTACTGAGATATACTGTGCTTTCCACTGTACATGCAGCCCTATGATAAAGTTTAATTTATAAATGAGGCACAGTAAGAGATTAACAACAATCATAACTAATGCTAAAATAGAACAATTATAGTCATGTGCTGCTTAATGATTATATGTTCTGGGAACTGTGTCTTTAGGTGATTAGATGGTTCAAACCTTGGTTGATCTCGGGTAACTGAAACCACTATGAAAGAAAAACTATGGTTAAGGGAGGACTAACTACTGTGTTACTTTTATTTAGACTTCCACACCAGGCTCTGCCTTCATGTATTTTAGACAATCAGTAAATTTTAATTGCCTCAGCACTAGAGGGAAAAGAATATCACAATGTTTATGGGATTCTTTCCTGCTTGACATCCTCTTAATTACTATATGTATGTATGTATATATATATGATTGTACGTGGGTTGACTGACTTGAATTTGAAACAAATCAAACTTTATATTTCTTGCCTTTGTACTGGAGTATTTGTCGTTGAAGATGGTATCCCTAAGTTTTAATTTCCAAACTAGATTTTTCACCATCTGTTGTATGAAAAAAAAAAGAAGTGCATAGCACTTAATTGATGAGGAAAGTGAGACAGAAAAGCTAAATGATATGTCCCAAGTTATTCAAAACTTGTTGGTTCAACACTACATGTTTTTCTCTGTCATGAAAGTTTCTGAGCTATGTTTTGTCTCTTTATTTATATTTCTGATCTCTGACTCCTGTTAAAATTGATCTGTATGGGTTAGTCTGACCCATAAACTGCACAAAATTGTTCTTTGATGCTTGAAGTTTGAAGCTTTGATATCCGATATGATCCAAAACTGCTAAAAAAAAAAATGTTGCCTTGTGCTTTGTATTCTGCAGACAGTAATTATCAACGTTATAATCATATCCAAGTCTCTGTAGACAATTTTGCTTTAAAAATACTAAGATAAAAAACTGTATACTTTTAATCACATAGTATTTTCTATACGAAATTAAATACTGATAATCCTAATGTAGACTTCCATAATTTTTACTTTCTTCTTTATCCTGAAAAAGATAGGCTGCTGTTGTAAATTCATATCACTTATGTGTGGTTCTCTGGTTTTTGATTCTTAAACATGAGTGAAGTCTTCCGTATTAGAAAAATTTCCCCAGGATGGTGCAACATAAGCAGACAGGCAGTGCGACCCTTTGTAGAATGGTCACCACCAAGTGAGGGTGTGATGACCTGGTTATTTATAGTTTGAAACAACAAACTTAGTTGCTAACCCAGTTTCTATTCAATCACTGAATAACTTGGGACATATCATTTAGCGTTTCTGTCTCACTTCCCTTATCTTATAATGAGGATACATATTAACTATTCAAAGTGTATTAAATTCAATGTACACACACACAGACACACAAAGAAAAAAACAGCTGGCTCATGGTTGATATTCAAAAAATGTAACCTCCCTCTATGCACTATAGAAATCCAGTTTTATTCCAGAGTATATCAACCTCTTATTTATGTGTGATTTCTTCTTCCCAGAATTCTTGATACAGAAATCACCTTGGTACCAGTTTTTCCCAACATCTAAATGTTAATATTTTGCTCATGAGTGCTCCAGTGCCTGGGAATATGCATGAGGCAAAGCCCACAGAGCAAAGCTACAGCCAGGATAATAGTGTTCCTACTCACATGGCATTTAGACACCGAGGCCTCTGACTGTCTCTTTATACCTAAACAGATACTAGAGCTCTCCCTATGGAAAAGGAAACCCAATGCTAAGAGTCAGCATAATATGTTCACATATGGACAGAGTCTCCATCTTTAAAAATTCACTTACTGTACTTCTACTGAGAAGATGCAGATACTCTGCACCCAGTCTATGAAAGGCGCAAGCTGACTGTGAACTGCCTATGCCTATTGTCAGTGTTTAGGACTAATCTTCTTTACTCACTGTCACCTGTCTGTTCCTAAGAAAATGTATCTAAGACCTATCCCTTTATTTGAAAGTCGGATGTTTTCTATACCTTTGCCACATCAATTTTACTTAGACTTAATTCCCCAAAGCAAAAGAGACAAAACACACAGCTTAGAATCATTTATTAAAATTAAATGAAGAGAGCTGTTGGAGGATCCCATTGTCCATGAGTTAAAGACAATTATTCATTCTGCAGAAATAATACAGATAATTTAAAATGTTCCTTCTTTGCCTTTAACATGTAGTAACTGTAGTCATAGAATTTCTTCCGAAGTCTTTTTCTACTTGATGACTTACATAGTAGACAAAAACACACCCTAAGCCCAAAGAAAAAAAGCTTCAGGAATCATTGATTCAGGCTTGGAGCCAAGCAATCTATTTTTAGTACTTTTTCAACAAGCCACACAATAAAAATGTAAATGGTGGTGCTGCTTTCTCCTCACACCTTTTTTTTTCTTTCCAATGTGGAAGTTTGATGCTGTTAAAATTGTTTATTTCAGACTATCTTCAAAGAACTTAGTTACTCCCGTTTAGGGGCCTTTCTATCCCAATCTCACATTAATTATAATTTCATATTTCCTGTACCTTTATAATACCTGACCCATAAAAAACAACAACGAAGGATTGCCCAGCTGTCGTAGCTCAGTGGTTCAGCATTGACCTATGAACCAGAAGGTCATGGTTTCAGGCTCAATCTCTAGTGTAGGACATGCAGGAGGCAGCCAATCAATGATTCTCTCTCATTATTGATGTTTCTATCTCTCTCTCCCTCTCTCCCTTCCTCTCTGAAATCAATAATATATATCTCCTAAGGATCAATTTGAGAAAGCTTCCTACTCCAGGTTACTGAGCTTGCAATAAGTTAGCTCTTGTGGAATTAAATATATTTCTATGAAACCCTATCTAAGTCTCTCCCCCAATTTTATTGAGGTATCATTGACATATAACATTGTGCAAGTTTAAGGTACTAATATATTAGTACACTTATATATTGCAATACAGTTGCCACAGTAGCGTGAGCTAACACCTCCTTCATGTCACATGATTACAATGTCTTTTTGTGACTCACATAGTAAACAAAAATACTTAAGATCTAGTCTCTTAGTAACTTTCAAGTACATAGTACAGTATTGTTATCTATAATTACAGTACTGTGCATAGATCCCTCAAACTTATTCATCTTCTGAGTGGAAGTTTTCACTCTTTAACCAACATCACCCCATTCCTTCTATCTGTTAGCCTCTGGTAAACACCATTCTATGAATTGTGATATTATATAGTGTTTTACTTTTTCTGTCTGACTTATTTCACTTAACATTATGCACTCAAGGATCCTGTTGTTACACATGGCAGGATTTTATTCTTTCTCATGGCTGAATAGTACTCCATATATTCTAATATATACCAAACCTTTTTTTATCCATTCTTCTGTTGATGGGAAACTTAGGTTGTTTTCCATACCTAAGTTGTGAATAATGGCTATTGTGAATAATGCTGCATTAAACATGGGAAACCAGTTCTTTTCAGGTTATGGATCCTTTTCCCATGTGGTACTTGTTTCAGTTAGCCTCTTCATAGGGTATATTGTTTATCTTTCTGGAATACCACTAGATTATACATTTCCTTTGAACATGGACCCATGTTTAAACCTTCTATGTACTTAGAGACTAACCCAGTGCTTTGAACATAGATAGTACTTATAAAATGCTGAATGTATGTCAGGCATTATTCTGTACTCTTCACATATGTTAATTTATTGAATATTCACAATTTAATAAAATAGTTATTATCTTCCTTTTACAGTTGAGTTCATCTGAAATGCAGAAGGTGCTTTGGCTAAACCCACATGACTAGTATGTGAGGTAGCAAAACTTTGAGCCCAGGCAACTCATAAGTTCTACCTTATACAGTTGACTCTTGAACAACATGGGTTTGAACTGCACAGGTTCATTTATATGTGGATTTTTCCAATAAATACTGTACATATATTTCTATTCCTTATGATTTTTTAATATTTTCTCTAGATTGCTTTATTTTAAGAACAAAGTATATAATATGCAACATATGTTAATCAACTGTTTATATTATCAGTAAGGCTTTTGATAAACAGTAGGCTATTAATAGCTAACTTTTGGGTGTGTAAAAAGATATACATGGATTTTCCACAACTTGGTTGGGGGGAAGGAATCAGTGTTCCTAATCCCCACATTGCTCAAGAGTTCATTGTAGTGTCTACTAATGGAAGATATGAATTCAGTGTGTGTGTGTGTGTGTGTAATTAAATAAGTTCTTGTGGAATTTAATTAAACTGTTAAAAATTACAAGCCCAGTTGATGTGGCTCAGTGGTTGAATGTTGACCTATGTGTCAGGAGGTTACAGTTTGATTCCCATCCAGGTATATACCTGGGTTGTGGGCTTGATCCCCAGTAAGGGTTGTTTAGGAGGCAGCTGATCAATGATTCTCATCATTGATGTTTCTATCTCTCTCTCCCTCTCCCTCTCTGAAATCAATAAAAATATAATTTTTTAAAAAATGTATAGATGATGCACATGGAGACAGAAAAGTGAAAGAGGAAGACTAGAATAAGGAAGTTGGAGAACAACACCAAAGAAAACATAGGCAATAAGAAATGTTGGTGAAGAAAATTAGCCCAAATGAAGGATTTCACAGTGAAAACATCAAGAGAAGAGTTAAAAGAACCTGTTTGAAAAAAATAGGAACATTGGAAGAAGAGGATATTACGTTGAAAAAGTCTGAGAAAACATTTTTGGTGTGCTGGGAAGAGTATCACAAATTGAAAATGTAAAATAAGAACTGTGATTCTTAAATAACCACATACTTGTTGCTAGATCATGCTTTCAAGGTTATTTTCACTTTAATCTCTTAGCCTCCCAGTCTTTGTCCCATGTGAAACCAGTATCAGACACCAGTTCAGGTCAGATTCTAGGAAAATCATTTCACTGAATTATAGCTGTTGATGGCATTTTACCATTCACTGAGTCTTTACATTGTACAAAATCAAAGGAAAAAAAAAGAGGTATATTCTGAGAACTCTTTTTGGTGCAGAAATACACTATTAATCCTTGCCTTGAATACCTTTCTCAGACTCTGCCTCACTACCACTTTTCCTTTCCCAGTAAATAATATACTCTAATTATTTGTAACCAGTTTCGGCAGACTGGTTGGTCAGAAAGATGATTGAAAGCCCTGGTTATCATTCTTGTCATGCATTATCTGGGCTGCCTTATTATATACATGCCCAAGTCACAACTCATTTTCACATGTTAGTCCTCGTGTGTGCCCCACATCACTCATTGCCACTAATATCCTTCCAAGGAGGGAGGGTGCTCTTCTGAATTGAATAAAGTAGTTAGGGAATGTTTTCTTCCCCAGGCTTCTATTTCTCCCCCGGTCTCTTTCTTTCAGGTTATGTGAGCATTGACTTCCCTTTCCCCACCCCCCTTCTCTGGTCTCAGAGGTTATATTCTGTTTCATTTTGTAATGGTTACTCATTATTTTTTAAATTGTCAACTTGATTTAAGAAAGTCGAATGTGGGTCAGCATCTCAGCTCTTTTCCTGAACAATACAAAGATTTAGACTTGTTTTACTCCTGTCGTCCTGCCCTCCTGACTTATTCATCATTGTTTTTCCAGACTTTTATACCTACCTAGTGTTATCCTTCCCAGATTTCATCATTATCTTTTAAAAGTCTGTGCTTGTGAAATATCACCTGCATATGATTAGTAAATCCTTCACCCATCACTTCTTTCTGCAGTTCACTCCTTCCTAGTGTAGCAATTTCCTTCTGCTTAAGATACATTCTTTAGCAGTTCTGTGACCTAGCAGAGTCTACTAGAGAACTCGCTCAGTCTCTTTTCTGACCATGTTTTTTACTCTTTGTTCAATATTAAATGATGATAGGACATAATCTTTTTCTTGCTAATTTTCCCCAATTTTAATTATATTTTTTATAACAAAAATAAAATCTACAGATGAGAAGTTAGAACTATTAAAATAGAATGATGATCTGAAAAGAAGCCATGAATTTCAAGTGCTAGAAGATAGCCATTAATTCTGTCAAGATTAAAACCTAATATAAAGTAGCTCATAATTAGAAAAAAAGTGTTTAACTCAATAGCCTTTCAGTATAAGACATTTAATTAGGAATCATGAAATTATCATGGAGGTCAAACAGTAGAGCAGTGAAAGCTAATATTGGAAATTATCTTTAACTAAAACAGAGTAGAGACAGGATACTGACAAGTCTCATTTTTCTAGCACCAAACACTATTGACGAAAGTAGTTGTAAGTTTGAGGACAAGTTCATATTGTGAAATCACAAGTACAGTTTCCATGTATGTCTTCACAGGTGAAGCACAAGGACTAAAATGGGAATATTTGAAAATTTTCACTTATGCCTATACTGTCTGCCAGCAAACCATCCACTCCAGGCCCCCTTCCTTCTCTGTCACCATTTGTGCCAACTACTCTTCTCTACCAGCTCAAGTCTTACCCTTCACTGAGGGCTCAGATCAAGTCTCATGTTCCTCTGAAAGCTTTCCCTCATCACCATAATGTCCTGCAGTTGTTAGAGCACTGACTCTGTTGTCTTATTTTGCCAATTGAACCACGAGAACATATTTGAGAGTGGGGACCATGCATGCCTTTTGCTGTCCTGTAGCTACCATGGCACTTTGTGTGCTGTATTGTGCATGCGATTATTGTTGCTTTTGTAATACAGTAATGAAATCTAGCAATAGCTATTTGGAAAGAGGAGGACAGGAGGATACCAGTAAATCAAAAGGACAGTTTCTTCCCTAGGAATCAAGTAAGGGGACATAAAAAAGGTCCATAATAACCAGGAAGAGACTAGGGGACATTCACAAAGGTGGGTAAAAGTAGGTTTACACATACAAATAAACAACACAATAATTAATAACACAAAAAGAAATTGACCCATGTACTCACAATTATAAATCTACTTTTGCCCACCCTTGTATATATACATACCTAAAATAATTGGAGGACAATTTTAAGATTATGCCTGAGCTTGAGGATGATAATGAAGTACAAGCTAGGTTTCAAAAGAATTTGAAGAGTAACATCTCCATAGAATACATTTAGTCGGAGAAGGTAGACTTCATAGGTTTTAATGTGTATGTTTTGTAAATGTAAACTTCACCTTTGGCATACAAGTAATCCCTATTGATAGTGCTATATATTTTTTTGTTTTCTGGAAAGGTCATCTCTTTTCACAGTATTTTCTGAGGGGTACAAATTTCAAAACATTGAGAGTTTCATCTGAGAGGAACCCTAAGATACTAAGGATCAAATTCCAAATAAGTATCAGAGCTGGGTAACCTAAGTAGTAACCTTTTTTCTTTACTATTGACTTCTGCTTTCTTTTAGAAGTAACCTAACAGATGCAAGTACTATTTATTTTTTAAATTCTTTATTGTTTAAAGTATTACATGTCTCATTTTTCCCTCATTGACCTTTCCCCAGATGCCCCCAACCCCCAGCACATGCCCTCACACCCCTACTGTCTGTGTCCATTGGTTATGCTCATATACATGCATACAAGTCCTTTGGTTGATCTCTTACCCCTTCACCCCCTGCCTTCCTTCATAGGTTGGACAGTCTGTCCGATGCTCCTATGACTCTGATTCTATTTTTTGTTCATCACTTTATGTTGTTCATTATATTCCACAAATGAGTGAGATCATGTGATATTTATCTTTTGCTGACTGGCTTATTTCACTTAGTATAATGCTCTCCAGTTCCATCTATGCTATTGCAAATGATAAGAGTTCCTTCTTCTTTATAGCAGCATAGTATTCCATTGTGTAGATATACAGTACCACAGTTTCTAATCCACTCATCTGCTGATGGGCACTTAGGCTATTTCCAAATCTTAGCTATTATAAATTATGCTGCTATGAACATAGAGGTGCATATATCCTTTCTGATTGGTGTTCCTGTTTTGCAAATACGATTTATTAACAATTACATTTAATATTCTACTAGAGGCCTGGTGCACAACATTTGTGCACTTGGGGGCAGGGGGGCGGGGAGTGTCCTTCAGTTTGGCCTGCTCCCTTTAGCAGTCCGAGAGCCTTTGGGGGATGTCTGACTAATGGCTTAGGCCTGCCGCTGCAGAGGCAGCAGAGGCAGGAGAGGCTCCCGCTGCTGTGCTCGCCAGCTTTGAGCCCAAGCCTGGCTTGTGGCTGAGTGGCACTCCCCCTGTGGGAACACACTGACCACAGGGGCGAGTTCCTGCATTGAGTGTCTGCCCCTTGGTGGTCAGTGCATGTCATAGTGACTGTTTGTTTCACCATTTGGTTGATTTGCATATTACCCTTTTATTATATAGGATATTAGTTTCAGGTGTACAGCCTAGTGGTTAGACAATCATATACTTTAGAAAGTGTTCCTCTTGATATTTCAAGTATCCACCTGGCCCCAAACAGAGGTATTACAATATTATTGACTGTATTCCCTATGCAGTAATTTACATCCCTGTGACTATTCTATCACTACCCATTTGTTCTTCTTTGTTCACTTCACCTTTTTCACCCGGCCCCCTAATCCTCCTCTCTGGCAACTGTCAGTCTGTTCTTTGTATCTACAACTACGTTTTTATTTGGTAAGGATTTTGATGCATTATGTCAGGCCTCGCTACAGTGTTTTCAGATTTTCACCTGGTGACATTGATTTCAGTAGGATTCAAGAAAATGTCCTCTATAAGCTAATTAAATGTCAACAAAAAGAGTACTTATCTTTTTATTTAAAAAAAATGTTCTCTTGATTCAACTGAATAAGTGCACTGTCGTATTAAGCACGGTGATGCTAAACATGAATTAATTTCTACATACAAACTTTGTACATACAGACAAAATGGCATTCATACTCTGTGTGTCATTATTTTAAAAATTCTTGTCCTGGCTCAAAAACAAATCAGCAAGTTAAAGCATATTGATCACTAGGAATTTGCAGTCTTTTGTGTCTAAATGATACCAAAGGACCAATTTTGACTCTAACTTAGAAAATTCAGCAACTCATATTTTTTACTTAAGATTATAAAGAATCTACCTGAGGATAAAAAAGGTCCATAATAACCAGGAAAAGAGACTAGAGGCACAATTAAGAGAAGAAGAAAAAATGCCAAGTGTTGAATTTAGAAAAGTCATAACAGGTTCATCTGAGGCAATAAACAAAACATAAAACAGAAATTGTTCCCTCTATGAGAGATTCCCTGGGCAATTGAAATGAAATACAAGGAAATGTACCAAGACATAATTTTGATTTAGTCTTCAGTGAGGAAGGAGGAAAATCACAGTGGCCAAAATTAAATAACTTGTGATCTCTTTCTTAGCATATTCTTTAGTGAAAAGAAATAGTTTCAGAAATATGCTCTCAGCACTAATATACATGTATATACAAATATACATTATTCTATATAATAAAAGCCTAATATGCTAAGTGTCAGGTCATCTGGTCAGCCATTCAACCAATCAAAGCATAATATGCTAATGATATGCTAAGGCTGCTCATGCTTGCTATGATGTGCACTGACCACCAGGGAGCAGACAGCCAACCAGTCACTATGATGTGCAATGATGACCACGGGGCAGATGCTCCAACCAGTAGGTTAGCTTGCTGCTGGTGTCCGGCCAATCAGGATGGAGCAAGATGGGCCGGACACACCCTGGAGCCCTCCCCACAGTCCCTCCTTGGCTGTCCAACCTCCCGTATCCCTCCCCAACCCTGATCATGCACTGGTGGGGTCCTCTGCCTGGCCTGTGCCCTCTCACAATCTGGGACCCCTTGCGGGATGTCAGAGAGCCAGTTTCAGCCCGATCCTGCAGGCCAGGCCGAGGGGCCCCACTGGTACATGATTCATGCACTGGGCCTCTAGTATAGTTATAAAAATGGTACAAACTACTGGGACTATAAAAATATTAGAACATAAGATTTGTCATCCTGAGTAAAAAATTGATTTTTCCCCTCCCATATTTTATCAGTAACACTGATATCATAAATATTTTTCTGGGAAAAAAGTTATAATTTATGATTATAACTTTAAATAATTTAAGAATATATGCCTAACATCTATTTTTCTCTATGTGTATATTACTTGCAAATAACTCCTCTATATGTTTGTCAACCAGACTAAATGCTACCAAAGCTCTCTGCTGTAGAAACATACATCCTACTATATTAAAAAGTAATTATTTTATTTATATTAAAATTTCTGTTCACATGTATAGGACTATGCACTTGGAATTCCACAGATAAATACACTATCTTCTAAAAATCCCTTTCATGATTATATTCCTTTTGGTTATTCACTACCTACTATATTTTTGTTGTTGTTTCTCATTTTCAAAATTAAGAGTTCTTTTGTTCAATCTTTAACCATTTTCTTTGATTATTTTGGTGAGTGTATTTTTTTTAAATCCTCACCTGAGTATTTAAACAGAGAGGAAGGTAGAGAGAGAAACATGAATGTGAAAGAGAAACATCAATGGGTTGCCTTCTGTATGCACCCCTGGGAATCAAACCCACAATCTAGGTATGTGCCCTGACTGGGAATCAAACATGCAAACTTTTGGTGTCTGTATAGGATGACGTTCCAACAAATGCTCCATCCAGGGCAATCATTTTAGTTCTTCATTGAACTATCTTCAAACCTTTCATAACCAAATCATATTTAGAACTTTAAATAATAGCCTATTTTGTTGATATGTGTATCTAGAGGAGAATACTTCTCTTTCTACTTTGAATATTGCCTAGCTCTTTGTGGCACTTTAAACACATTACCTAATATACATGTGTGTGTGTGTGTGTGTGTGTGTGTGTGTGTGTGTATGCATGTATATACATGTATATATGTGTGTGTGTGTATATATATATATATATATATATATATACACACACACACATATATCCCATGTTCAAAGGCTATTAAATCACGTTGTTTACCCATATCTTCAGAAAAAAAATCACTTCTACTATCATGGTCAACAACCTGCTTCCCTATTATAATGGTCTGGCCCTCTAGCAACTTCAGCGTGAAATTATAGCTAATTTGCCTACAAACGTCAGGTGGTCATAATAATCAGGCCACTCAATGTATATATATCTAAGTGACCATCTGTCTGACTGTCTGACTGACTGACTGACCAACCGGTACATAAGATGCACACAGGCAATTTAAAAATAAACATTGACTTGCGCATGTGCAATACATATAAAGCTCTCACTGGAAACAATCGCACGCATGTTTTAATTTTATAATACTATATTATATATACTATTTTGAAATGTAATTTTTGCAGTAACATAATTACCACATGAATCTTTCTTCTAATTAATTTCCTTTCAGTGTGCACGAATCCATGCAACGGGCCACTAGTAAATACATATCTTCTTTAGGGCCAATGATTTCATTGATTAAAAAAACAAAAACAAAAACATTTCAATCCCTCACTGTTAATTTTTTTCTTTTTAAAAATAATATATTTTCCAATAAGTAATCTTTATTTCCCCACCTCACTAATGTAGTAGCCTTCCTTTCCTTTCCTTTTCCTTTTTCTTTTCTTTTTCCTTTTCCTTTTCCCCTTCCCTTTCCCCTTTCTTTTCCCCTTCCCTTTCTCCTTCCTTCCTTCCTTCCTTCCTTCCTTCCTTCCTTCCTTCCTTCCTTCCTTCCTTCCTTATCTTTTTGAGCCTCAAATGTGAAATTAAAAATGGATGGTCCGCATGGTTCCTTATAACTCCTGCATTCTGTGAGTGTCAGGAGTGGAATCTTAATGCAAGAATGTATAAATATCTAAAGTGCTTTCCCCGGTCTCTAGCACACTTGTTTTCCATTTGAACAACTATGTTACTCTTTTCCCAGTAGTTTATATTCATTGATTTTTATCCTTTACTAAAGATCTGACTAATTCATAAAATGATAAAATACACTCCCTGTGGTTTGTGGGTTGGTCTGAACTTATGTTATGGTAAATTAAAAACAGACACGTACACAAACAAACCTCAGTGGCTTAAAATAGCAGTTTCTCAAATAGCAATATTCACTTTATTAGTTAACAAATATTCTGGTGGCTGTAAGAAATAGTTCCTAAATGTCCAGTGGCTCACACGCAATAGATATCTTTCTCTTCCTCGTGTTAACAGAATAAATAGGCGAAGCAGTTGTCAGGGAGCTTTCCTTCAAGCGATCATTCACTAAGCCAGCTGACGCACATGGGTCCATCTTCGTCACCTCTTCAGAGGTTGCTTTGAGGTCAGGTCCATTTCAGGCACCGGGAAGTAGAGAATAATGTGGAAGAGCAGGTATGGAGGTTTTAATGACCAGGAAAGGTGTGGTAGTAAGGCACTAGCGACAGGCAGTTTATGGTTAACTATGACTTCAAGGTCTTCAGTGTGCCTGAAGTAGATATATTCAGCTGCCAAGGTTTCAGGGGCCCAAGCATAGCTATGTAATGGTTTTGACGTCAGATCACCCTGTTATCATCACAGGTTACTGATAAACTTACTCAGTGGCAGCCAGTGTTCAAGAGTTCACAATATAAATGGGCCACAGTGACAGTAAAATTTAAAACCAACTTTAATGACCCCAACCTCCACACAGCCATTTGGTTTTTTTCATCAGTTCTTTTGTTAGAGAAGGAGGCTGGCTCAGTGTCAGGGTCTTCAGTGGTTGAAATGACTTAGCAGATACAATGAATTCTTTTTTTATTGTAGGTTGCCATTTTTTTCCCTTTCTTGAATTTCAGATTAATGAGATTTACAGCATTAAGTGTATGAAATGCTAAGTTAATGAATTATAATGAGGAATAAGAATATCCTATTGTAAAACTGACATTTAGACTAAAAGGAAGAGCTATATGATGAAATTTAAATCAGAACTCAACTGACTAAAGAAAGCAAAGGTTATAAGAGAAAATGTGAGAAAAAGTTCTTTACACCCATCAGAAGACTCTAGAAGAAAATATTATTTTACTTTAAAATTAACTGGTGCATGGCTCTATTCTGAATAAGCAGATCTGGATCTGTGAGTTTACTCTAAGCCCAAGGATTTCTATGTGAACCTAAGAAAAATGGCTCAACATGAGATAACTGCTACTCAAAGTAGTTATGAAAACAGGTGCCTTACCAAGTCCTGTCACTCAACATAAAGGGACCCTGGTATTTTAGGGGCTGTTCAATGCCTCTTCACCTCACCCACTCACCACACCAGTTCGTGGGTTACACCTGACAGTCCAGGGTTCCTGGGTTACACCTGACAGTCCAGGGTTTCCCAAGGTAGTGCTTTTTGAGTCTTACCCTTCTAGCCTGGGCCCATACTGCTCACTTGTATCCAGGCATTCATCTTCCCTGCTGTCAACACCTCTGACCTGTTAGCAGTCCCACCACAAGGACTTGCTTCTGCAGGCAGTCAAGTGCCAATGAACAACCTGTGTGACTCACTGCATTAAGATGGGTTCCTCGGTGCCTATTGTTGTAAAAAGTAACTGCTGACACAGGAATTTCAGGCATTCTGCGCTCAGTGAGAGATTTTATTGTGGGTGTCACTTCATTATCTCTCAAATTATGGCATAGATCTATTGGAAAAGGTTGCATTTTACATGAAGAACTGTTTTATTTATACATCACTAATGTAATGAAATTATTTACATATATAAACCATATGTAGAAGTGTGTACAGAAAAAGATAACAGTAGCTACCATTTTTTACTATTTAAGTATGTTATCTAAATTAATCCTTCAAAAAATTGTTTCTGGGTTTTTATCCTTGTCTTGCAAGTGATATAGTTGTAAAGCTATGGAAATTGCACAAGCTTACCCAACTAATAAGTGGGAGACAAGCTTAGAACACAGGTCTGTTCATGGCCAACCCCCAGTGTGTTAATAACAACTACTTTATCTTGACTTCAAATACATGTTTTCACTTTGACTCTCAATAAGAAGTGAACAAACTAGAAACATTGGGTTTTAAAGGAAATTTAGAGATCATGTTAGCTAAAGCAGTTATGCTGAGGCCCATAGAAATGAACTGTCTCTATTCCAAGGTCACCTAATAGGTTAGCAGCATAGCACAGAATAGAGCTGGCCTCACTATTCTTGCCTCTGTGACATGTTGCCTCCTGCACTGTAGCCCAAATGACTTATTGAATATGCCATTTTAGAAGCTGATATCTTTCAAAGCATGTTCTTTCAGCATCTTAGCATCTAATGCCTGATATATTATAAAATTAGAGTAAATGGGACAATTCATGAGAATTGTAGCTGGCTTTCAAGAGGAACACAGAAGAAAAACAAAGTGTGATCTTATTTGATCACATCCTAGATTAGACCATGTCCATTCTCCCACGCAGAGTAGTCCCACTGAGAATGAAATTCTCAGCAGAGACCCCCGCAGACACGAGACATTCTCACCCAGAAACAAAATTGCTGCTCATCTGCCTTTGTTGTCATGAGCCAGGAGGTAACCAGCTTTACCCCGTTTGACTAATCAGTGGGTTTCCTGTGAGTATTATGAGGGTGTTTCTGACCCCTATTAGTTTGGCATGTGCTCTGAGAAATCATGTTTTCATCCATGGTGATTGACTTGTGTGGTTCTGTCCTTCTTCTGAACAAGGGCATGTGTTTTCAAGACAGCTGGTCAGGGTTTGGGATGCAGTCCACAGATGTGATGCAGCCAAGGTACAAGCCCAGCTAGGGAAGAACTCCCGCTCTCAACTTAATTACCTTCAAGCCTTAAAAACTGAGCTAAATGGCCCTAGAGCACTTTCCCATGAAGCACTGCCCATCTATGCACATAAGTCATATACAACTAGAGACACTTTACTTATGCAGATCACAGAGGACTCCTGAATGTCCCCTAAACCAGCTTTTGAGACCGTTCTAAGTTCACCCCTGAAGAGAAAATGTAGGGACAGATCAATTTAACCACTTGAAATCTTTCTCATGGAACATGCTCTGATTAAAGACATTCAATAAATGAAATTCTTGCCAAAATCAAGATCAAAGCATAATGTTAGAGAATTCCATTTCCCCACCACTTTGTCAATGTGATTGTTCAGCCTAGGGTCACTGATTCAGAACTCATCAATACCAATCTCCGGTCTCCTTGAAGCCAAGGCGCATTCCTTCCTGAACCTGTCTGTGAAACTTTGAGATGGCATATGTGATCGTGTTAGGTTAGCTTCAAGTTCCAGCCCTGCTTCTTACCTTGTACACAAGGGCAAACCCCAGCTGTTTTTATGTTTATTTCCTTGTCTTAAAATGGAATACTTCAGCTTCGTCTTAACTCAGGTATCCCAATTTATCATTTTCTAAAACTGTATATGTTTTTTTCTTTTATCATCCCATCAGATAACAAAGTTCCTCCCAGACTATTCACCCAAAGTAAAAACCTCTGTCTTTACTCTTACCTTCAGAGCTCCACATGGACCCTCCCCTCCTTGATTAGCGCTCCTGCTTGGCTTCTTACTGTTCTCCTTCTTGTTCTCCATGCCACTCTGCCCGACTTTCTTTTCTACCTACAAACCAAACACCTTACAGAGCAGCATCTGTACTGACCGGGATGCTTTCTCTCTAGAATCCTGTAGGACGTGCGTTCTCATTTCTGTTAGCTGTTTACTCAAGTATCATCTTGAGAGAGAGGCATTTCTTCCCACCCTTCTAAAATAATCAGCCCCCATCCTCACAATGTGTGTACCCTCCTTATCATTTACTGTTCAAATACTATTTTACTCATTCTGCTTATTACTTCTACCCTTCCCCCCCGCCCACCACCACCACCAAAAAGCTTCCTTTAGGGGTGATATTTGTGTCTGTTTTGTTCACTGCTACATCAAAAACAGTACTTGGCCTAGAGTAGGTGCTCTTTAAATGTTTGAATGAATGAATCAGTGAAATGAATCTCTTTCTTAAAATCCTAAGTAAGGATTCCTTTCCATGTACTTATGATACCATGAATGATTTGGCTAGTTAGTTATATTATTTGAAAGAGCCGAACCAAAGCTCACTAATGCATTTCACTTTTGTTTTTTAAAGCCTGTGTTTTGCGGTTGAGAAAATAATAATCATATTTCTTTTCAAATTCTAAATCTGATTTTTATGTGTTGAAAATGCATGCATTATTTCATACTTATTTCCTCAAAAGGATTTATCTTGTGGTGGCATCGATTCTTGTTGCTTCCACGGCATCCAGAGAGAAATCTTGAAAAGATAGTGTTTAAATTCACGTCCCAAATGTGACTCTTCAATGCAAATTGAGTGTGAATTTATTAGAAACCATTAGTGGGATAAATGTTCTCCATTATGTAAATCTGTACCTTTAATCTGAAATGAGGAGCATGAATTGCTTTCCGAAATATCTAATCTGTGATTCTGTAATTGGATGAGCAGGTGGTTAATTACAGGTGCTGCAAGTGACTTGCCCCTCACCACAAGAACACAAATAGCTAATTCTGGTGTCCCAAGCCACTCATAGGGGCAGTTGTGTTGGCTACACAGTTTTTAAATCCACAAGTGTGTTCAGTGCCTGAGTCCATAAGCAGAACTGGATATGTGTTTTTGTTTTATGAATATTGAAGTTGACCTTTCACAACTAATAAACATTTAAGAAAATCCTATAGATATATTTATATTGACTTTTATATAGTAGTTTACAACAGTATTTGGTCTTATGTCCAAAATGTTGGTGGAGCAGGTAGAGAAACTGTACTTACCCACATTATTTTATACTGCACTATAATAGCACATGGCAAGTCTAGATAAATTGTAAAAAAAAAAAAGAAAGGGGGGTCATTTATAGCTCCCTTGCTGCATTGAGGCACTCAATTTATGACCCCACTTGTTTTGTAATAAATATTTAAGTTGTAGTACTAAGGAGGTGATTATAAAGCGTGTTTAGATGCTGAGTTTGAGTCATAACCAATAATGTGTAGCCATATAAGTGAATTCTGCATGAAGTGTCCTCCCAGATAGTCAAAGGACTATCTCTGAAGTAGGAAACCCAAGATACCCACATGAAGTTTGATTTTTAATACTATATTCTGTTTAGAGGCAGAAATGTTTACAAAACAGAGAGAAAGAGAATGTGGTCACCTAGCATGGAGTCAGAGATTGGCGCATGGCAGGAGGCAGAGAGAACATTATGAACTTGTCATGAAAGATTCCCCCTCCTGCTTGTGAACACATAGCTTTGAGGCCCAAGGAGTTTTATTGCAGTCTGTTTCAAAATTTAATAATCCTAAAGACTTACAGACATACAAACAGATGGAATACAATGGGAAAAAGTAAGTTGGGGCGAGCGGGGAAATATGCCTGAGAAGCATTGTAGAAGAGAGAAGGTATTATACCATAGCCTTGTCCTGAAGAAGCGTTAGTTAACTTTAATGCCATGCCTATATTTAAAAATGGAGGACATTTCAAATGGAATCCATCAGATAAAGATCATTTGACATCTCTTGGACCTCTACCCAACCCCCCAAAAAGTTCAATATTAGAATTTGATAAGAATAACTTAAATTACCTTAGAGACACAATAGCATAAGTGGCACTTGGCGTAATGTTAATAAAACAGAGTGAGGTATAATGATGTAATAATGAACCTGACTCCTGAAGCCACTCATCAAAACTGGTCTCTGGTGATTTTATAGTCACCTTTTATACATGCGTTTCCTTTGCCCGCAGTTCTTTGCTTATTCATTGTCTCCATAATAGATCAATGTCAGGGACAGCTCCTACTTTTTATGTGATGATGAGAGACCTGCATTTATAATCAGTAACTTCAGGAAGAGACATGACTTGATGATCCCTGTCTTTGGCTCTTGAATCTGTTTTCCGTTTTTTCTACCAAAATATTTTCTCTTTTGATGGTTCCTCACCACCTCATTAGAGAAAGTGCAAACTCCTCAGAATGATATATGAAGCCTTCCAAGATCCAGCCCCATTTCCAATCATTCTGTTTTCTCCTGCACCTCTGACTTGTAATTCCAAGCAGTGAGCCATTTGTAGTAACGTCAACACACCTTACTGGCTCACACTTTTCTTCATGCTGTTCCATCTGCCTACAGCTCTTGCCATACGCTTCGTCTCTGCCTGGCAAGTTAAGATCACAACTTTGGTTCTTATCTTCTGTTTTCCCAAGGCACCCTTTACCCACCTCTAAATGATCACATAGCACAACGCAATGAGCCTCTATATTAGTGGCAGCCCTTAGCCTAGAGTACAGTTGGTACATGTTGAAGACTTGCCTCTTTAATTGGATTTCCAAGCACAGTGCCCAGCTCACATTAGCTGCTCATTGTCTGTTGAGCTGAACTGAACACTATATGTGAGTCTGCCACAATATAGTCATCTATTCATTCACTTTCATTCAAACAACAGCTATTAGATTTCATTTTGTTTATCAAGGCCCTTACTACTTGCTGACATAGCATATATTCTTATAAGTAAAAAAAAAAAATCAGCTTAAAAGTTTTAAAATTGCAATAGCTTAGACAGTTTAAATGTAATAAACTGAACAGAAAATGTTGAAAATGCATTTTGCCTGCATTTGGGTATTTAAGTAGCACTGAAACTCTCAATAATCTTTACAAGTATTTTAAACTTTAAGACCTGATTTATTAAGTTGGATTTGAGAGCTCATTCTCATATAGCTAATAACCTAATGTGACAAATTGCCTCATGTGAAAGGATATGTCCAATATATCTAAGAAGAAGAGACAAAGAAATAAATTGAATGTGCCTCGCCTTGGCAGTGTTGCTCTTCCCAGCCCAGTCTCCCAAAATATTACCTCCATTAACGTTAAAACAAGTTCAGCACCTACATTTTGGTAGAAGCCACCAAGCAGGTTTTGTGTGCTTGTTTCCATCTGCCAAAATAGAAGTAACAATTTACGATGTTTTGTTTGCTTCCAAGAAAACCAAAGAAAGGATATTCCAAGAAAATACAAAATTTGATATTATGCCATCATGTCCCACAGTGAATACCTTTTGTTCATTATCAAGGTGCATTATAAATTTTATATGACTGCAAAATTTAAGGCAGTTGTATTTGTTAAAGGATTATTAGAATTGGGAATAAATTGAATCATCACTGGGGAGGGAATTAAGAGCAGCCAGCTCCCACAGTCAGTCCCAATCAGTCAATCTACTGCTGGGCTGTTTCTAAAGCAGACACCAAGTACAAATAACCTGTACCATTTGAAAATTTTCATAGGCCGACCTCTTTCTAAAAAAAAATACATAAATGTCAATTGCTTCTAAGAAGAGGAAGTCATAGTTAAGTAAAATGGAGAAAGATTTGTTTCTTCATTCAAAAGCTGCAAATGTGAGAAACCACATAACAGCAGATACTTCAGTACTGATATTTGCATAAAACCCCAAGGCAAATTAGTACTTTTCATCAGTAGGGCAATCTGACGGTGTCTATGTATGTCCTTATGTTTCTTACATTTAATGAAAGTCAAAAGATAAACACAAAGTATAATTAGAGGTCTTAGTACTTTAGTTTTACATATGCTCATTCATCTGCTTTAGAGATATTTGAGATATTCAATTGTCAATTAAGCCCAAAATATTTTAATTGTCTTCCACAGAAATGGGAAGCTCCTTTTCAACAAGGTGTCTTTACTCTTAGTGTTGGTTAAAAAATGGGCATAGTCTCTGCCCTCAAATTAATGAACAAGATGACTTCAGAAATTTTTTTAAATGCTGTGAATTAAACAAAGCCAGACACTGTGACAAAGAATGACTGGATTAGCAGAGAGGCTGAGAGGGCCTTAGCTTTGACAGAAGTCAGGCCAAGCCACTGCGAGGAGGTGATATTTTAGTCCAGATCTCAATGATGAGGAGCTGTGAGGATCTAGGGTGAGTGTGTCCCTGCAAGAACACAGCAAGACACTGGCCCTGAAGCAAGAAATAGCTCAATGTGGTGAAGAAAAGAAGGAAGCTCCAAGAGACTGGGGCATATTAGGTGAGAAAACAGAGTTAATCTTATATCAGATCATGTGGGGTCTTTAGGACATTGTAGGGAATTTGAGTATCTTTACAAACTAATGAAAAGTCATATGGGGCCCTGCAACTAAGGGAACAATATAATTAGTTTTTAAAAGATCCTTGAGGTTGCTGTGTGGACAGCGGGTTGTAAAGAGACAGAAATGGAAATAGGAAGATCAGTGTTGCTAAGAAAATAAGAGGCTGACTTTCAACTTTGTAGAGCTACTCCAGTTAATTGGCAATTCTGTCATTGAATGTTTAAGATGAAAACGACCTTTGAGGGCCAGGATCAAGCTGTGTTATAGAGGTATCTATTCATATTTCCAAGATAAAGAGCCTTCTTTCCAGGAAGCCTTAGTTTGCAGGTCAGAGCAGACACCAGGTTTCCTCAAGCCACTGAGAAAGTAGCACAGCAAAGGGGTAAAGACACCCACTCTGGATCCAAATGTCCTGTTTTTCACATCCTGCCCAGTAACTTAACAAGCTGTGTTACTGTGGGCAAGTTATTTAACTTCATTGGGCCTCTTTTTCTCACCTAGCAGAGATGATAATCTTCTTACCTAATAATAGACAAACATGTAAATTGACTGTACCTTTGCTACCCAAACCAGCCAATCAGGAGAGCATGCAAATTAACATAACAAAGATGGCGGTTAATTTGCATACATAGGCTCCAAGCGGTGGAGCCAAGCCTGATGGCCCAGGGGGGCCGGCGGAGCAGGGAAAGCCTGATGGCCCCGGGGCCGGCTCCGGTCAGAGCCCGGCCAGAGCGAAGGCCTGGGTGCTGGGTGCCAGAGTAAAACCGGTGCCCACAGCCAGGGGAAAGGAAGGCCTATTGCACGAATCTCTTTGTGCAGCAGGCCTCTAGTAATAATAATAATTAGCCTGTTTCATAGGATTGGTCTGAGATTTTCATGAGTTAGTATTCATTAAGTGCTAAGAAAAGTACCCAATAAGCACTGTAAAATGGTTATGAGACATATAAAAGAAGCACAGAGGTGTCAAATATTGCCAGCACCAGATACTGAGGCCCCAAGGACCACAGCTGTGTGGGGAGCTTTTGTTCTCCAGTGCAGTGCTTAGGAGGGCATGTGCAGTAGGGGGAATGATGGATATCACACATTGCTTAAAGAGATTACTCAAGGATGATACTCCTGAGAACATCAACTGTTGGATTCCTACTCAATATAAGTTTCCTTTCCCTTTTTTTATATATATAGAGTTCATATCTCACAACAGAAGCTCAAATATCACACATTCTTTTCTGGTCTGGGCTTGCCCATCTGATTATGGCAAAGGACCATAAGGTAGCATGGGTAATATGTATATGGCCTTTGGGTAGAGGTGGGGGAAAAAGGGCTTCTGACAACAAATTACCTCTCCAATAAAGCAAATTCTACTGAGAACATTCCCTTTTCTCTTCCCATGATTATGAGTATTTCTAAATGAATTAATGTTTGGAATGGTAACAGCGTGTGACCAGGAGGAAGAGTCCACATGCATTATTGTGCTGCTGGATTCTCCAAACATGGAACTACCTATATCTCGAGTTCTTCATTTATTAATAAATTCCTTTTCTTTAGGCCTCTTTGGATTGTTGTTTTGTTACTTGGAGTAGAATTATCCAGTCTATAATCTCTGCCAAATCATTTATTGTTTTTCAACAAATAGTAATTTGATCCCTTTAATATCAATCTTAGTATAGAAGTAAAATAGATATGAACCCTAATAGCATTTATAATGATTGTGTTATTCACCTTTTACTTCTGTGATTTTGTCCTGCGTGATTCAAAGTCATGGATATTTTTTTTCTTTGTCCCCTTGCCCCTCCACAACATAATGAAGTTTCTTGGATACCAAATGAACTTGATTAATGTTTATTGAATTGTATTGAATAGCTTTGGATAATTGAATATTTCTTCCCCCACTTTGTAATTCTATATAACCTAAGATGATTAGTTCTAATTCTATATAACCTAAGATGATTAAACTTAGAATAAAAATCACATTTTACATTAAGTATTAATTTTCTCACCTTCAGGTAAAGTTCAGTCAAAGAAAGCAACACAAAACAAAGCTTGATTAGTTTTAGAATCAATGTGAATAGAGGAGTATTGCTCTAATTCAGTGGTTCTCAACCTTCCTAATGCTGAGACCCTTTTATACAATTCCTCATGTTGTGGTGACCCCCAACTATAAAATTATTCTCATTGCTACTTCATAACTGTAATTTTGCTACTGTTATGAATCGTAATGTAAGTATATGATATGCAGGATGTATTTTCATTGTTACAAATTGAACATAATTAAAGCTTAGTGATTAATCACAAAAGCAATATGTAATTATATGTGTTTTCCAATGGTCTTAGCCGACCCCTGTGAAAGGGTCATTCGACCCCCAAAGGGGTCGCAACCCACAGGTTGAGAAACGCTGCTCTAATTGAAAGATATTTTGACTAAGAATTATGCTTCACTCAAATTAAATATAGACTCATAAAAGTAGGAAAAGAAAAATAACTTTGTGAATGTATATTATTAATAAACTTTCTTTCTTGATACTACTCATTGGAGAACATTATGGGGGAAGACGTGTCCCTATTGATAAGTCTTTCAGCGTTGCTAAAGTATTATGACAGCTTTTTCTAAAAATTGCTAGAAGACATTTTCTTCATATGCTTCCACTCAGGTTTTTCTCAAAGAGATACTTCAAAGAGAACAGTAGAGCACTTTCCAGAGTGAGCTGATCTTCTCCCAACTCCAAAGTAAAGAATACAGTAATACAGACTATAATAGCATTTGATTATCACCATTTCTCAATCTTTTTGAAGATATGAATTAAGGCAGAATAGAACTCCTAATTCCAGTTTTCTTACAGCATTATTCATCTTCCCTTATTTCTCTCAGGTTCCAAAACCCCTCCTCTCTGCTACGCCTTGTGAAATTCTCAGGTTCCATCAGGTGCAGAACACCCAGAAAGTAGGGCGTTAGACTAATGTCTGAGGTTTCAGCATGTCCTTTGCAGTTTTACATAGAATCTGACATGTAGACACTCATTACTAGATCTCAATTCCCTCTAATACATCTCTTTTCATTGTTCCTGAAATTCTCTCCATATACTGCCCTAAATTCCTTACTCACTTTTAAGTTTTATGTTCTAATGAAAGTATTTTATGGTTAAGTAGAATTTAGAGGTTTCAAACTAAAATGAGCATTCCTTATACTTTATATCCCTTATATTCATTCTATGAACATTTTAACCATAGTCCTCATATTATGGCTAGACAATGATCTTTTTAATTTTTGTTTTATTTTCTTACTCAAGCCTCAGTAGAATTGATTATAGCTAATAGATGGCTCAAAACCATAGATTAAAAATCTATTATATACCAGGCACCTGGAATGGAAAGATAAATATAAATGGATCTTGGCTCAGTGGACTCTTGCTCTAGTTGGGGAGAGAAGTGAGAAGGCAAACAAACCAAGTCTAGGTCGAACTGGTTCCCAAGCATATAGTAGATGTTTACTAAATGTTTAAGAATGGAAGGAAGGAGCACGGAAGGGCTATATTTGAGTATACACATTTGTTCACCAAGTCCCAAGGATTTTATCTATATTCGTTGCCTTGGTAATCTCTTTCTCATGGTTTATAGTATTATGTATTAATCGATGACTCTAGACTTACATCTCTAGCACCAACTGTGCCTCTGAATGTATATCTGATTTTCATGTGGACATCTCCACTTGGACAGCCAATACGCTTTACACACTCAACATTCCAAACCCCAATTCTTGAACCTTTCCCCCACACCTACAATTTACATATTCTTTCCTATCTCAGTGAAAGACAACTCCATCCTTTTAGATACTCAGACCAAAAAAGTTAACTCCTTTCACATCCTATATCAAATTGTTAAGTGAATATTATCAGCTCTGACTTCAAAATGTATCCAGAATTTTAATCACATATCACTTCTATTGCTGTCATAATGGCTCAGGTCATGGTCAATGGTCTAGAGACCCAAGATTATTGACATAGGTTTCTAATTACTTTAACTGGTCTTCCTGCTTCCACCTTTGCCCATATAGTCTATATTCTCAACACATCAGCCAAGGTGATCTGCTGAACTATAAATTAAACCATGCCATTCCATCATTTCAGCACATTTCCATCAACTCCCATCCCATGCAGAGAAAACCCCAAATTCCTTACAATGGGTTATCAAGGCCCTTCTGGATATCTCTCTTCCTTTCTCTCTCTGGTCTCAACAAATGGTATACATCACTATTCTCATAATTATTTGTAAATTTTAAAAGCAATGGAAAGGGCCTCGTAGGCTTGGCTAAGGATTTTAGACTCTCTTCTGTAAGGTAGTGGTCCTCAAGTTTGAACACACATCACAATCTGAAAACTGGTTGCTGGGCCCTACCTAAAAGTTTCTGGTTCCATAGGTTAGGAGTAGATCCTCAGAATGTACATTTCTAACAAGTTCCCAGGCACTAATATACTCATTACTAATGGCTGTGTAGCAAATCATCCCAAACTGACTGGCTTAAAACAACGAACATTTATTACCTCACAGCCTTTGTGGGTCAGGAGTCTAGGTGAATGTGGTGGCCAGGTGTCAGTGAGGGCAGTGGTCTCATTTGAAAGCTTGAGTGAAGGAGGATCTGCTTCTAAGATCACATGTGAGGTTATTGGTGGGATTCAGTGATTCTCGGGCTGATGGACTGAGGGCCTCAGTTCCCTGCTGGTTGTTAGCTAAAGACCTCCCTCAGTTCTTGGCCATGTACTAGACTCTCCACAGGGCACTCACAACATGGCAGCTGGCTTCCTCAAAGATAGCGCACAAGAGAACGCCCCAAGATAAAAACCACAGTTTTTTAGTAACCTAATCTTGGAAGCTACATCCCATTACTTCTACCACATTCTGTTTGGTAGAAGTGGATTGCTAAACCCAGCCCACATTCAATGGGAGAGAATTACATAAGGGTGTGACGACCAGGAGGCAGAAATCATTGGTGGCCAAGGTGATAATGATGCTGGTTTGAGTGCCATAATCTGAAAATCATTGCTATAGAGAATTTTAAGCAAGTGAGTGACATGGATGGAGAGGTCCTGAAAAGGGAGGTGAGACTAGTTATAGGAATCTATGTCAGTAATCCACATGATGACCTCAATGTTCAGATAATTAATATGCTTTTATGTTCTGAAAATTAGTATTTTTATCCTCAACATACCTCAAATATTTGGTCTAAACTTCCTCTATAAATGAGATATTTGAAAATAATTTTCAAGGTTATATAAAAAGATCTGTATGGAGTTGAATTCAATAAGGGTTTCAGTACCATCTTGTCCCTTAATTTATATTAGTGTACATTTAAATCAAGAGATTTCAACCTGGACTATCATAAAAGGTACTTTGTACTTGGCCATTAACAACATTCCAAGATGAAAGTAATTGATGGTTCTAAATATATAAGTGCAGACATTCAAATACCCCTTTCTCTCTCTCTCTCTCTCTCTCTCTCTCTCTCTCTCTCTCTCTCTCTCTATATATATATATATATATATATATATATATATATATATATGAAAACTTAGACTAGACCACAAATTAATAATATACTCAAGAACACAGTAACTATTAAGTATGCTAGGAGAATGGACAGAAGAAATGGAACAGCACTTCATAAAATGAAGGGAAAATTATTTTAATTTAAAGATAGAAGTAAATGTCTTTGAAAGTGTGGGAAATTGTGTAGCATCAGTAGACTTGAATGTTATTTTAACAGAATTATCTTTGCATGGAAATACTTGATGCTCTAATTATTTTTTCTAAAGCTTGACAGTTCCTTTTCACTGTGCTTTTAGCCCGGGCAGGCAGCCTGCTCGTCCCCATCAGCGATTCCCACGCAGAGTCTGGGGGTCTGTGATACACTGTTTCAGTGGCAGGTTTCATATTCTTTTGCTGCAGCAGCATGGGGCAGCTAAGCTGCTCTGGCTGCAGGTTCTGTTCCATTGGCTGCTTATTCGTCTGAAGTCAATTCACTTGCCTGCTCTCACCTCCTGGTTATTGATTTTGGCTGGCATTTAGTTCAACATATTACCAATTCTCTTAATCATCTCAAAAGAATGAAAGGAGCAGAGGTGCCCTGTCACCCATCACATTAGCCCAAGGCAGCTTCAGGTCATCCATTTCGTAGACAGTGGCCCAAGGGTAGACAAGTGTTTACCTTAGCACTATTTCAGACCCAGTGACAGTAATGGAAAAGTTAACTCATGCCTCCAGAAGTATATCAAATTCCTGATTCTTTATTTTAATCAAGCAATTTTTTTTCTACCTCTATCACATCTAGGTGCCCCCCTCCCCAGTATTACTATGAAATAAATAATTAATGCTGCGCAAAGTACAAATGGACAAGACTTTGAAAAGGTTCCATGTTACTCAAAAAATCAACAAGTAAAACCTTGCAAACCCATATGAAAAAAAAATCAAGAAATAGAGACAAGCTCTGTTATTAATTTTGTCTTATAAATGTTAATCAGTTTAGTTAGGAATCAGAGACATAACACGGGGCTTTGCCATGAACTAAAGCCCAGATAAAATAGGATGGCAGCTAGATGCCCGTCTTCAAGGCCATCTGAAGATAGATGAAAGAGCTGGTTGAACTGTAAATAGTGCATGACCCTTTCAGTAAGTACATAAGAGTAAGGAAGTACTGCATTCTTTGAATAAGTAAATAAGCTGAAGAGGAAGTATTGCATAATTTGAACTATTTCTAGTTTTAACCATGGTTGAAACCATGGCTCTTCTAATTTCTCCTAAATTCTAGATCATATTTCGAATTGCTTAATGAGACATCATTCAGGTAAGAGTCTTTCTCCTTCGGTATTCCCTGCCTCTCTTAAAGGCAGAATTGTTGTTGTGAGATCCTTGAAGGTGTAAGTAATGTCTAATTCAGCTTTGTATCCCTCATGGGTTTTTTCCCCCCCCAAACTAGAAAGGAGGCAGGAAGCTATAATCATATATCTAGATATTGAAATCTTTCTGTAAAAAACCTGAAGAAATGAATTTATTATTTTGTAACTTGCAAGCTTTAAGTTAGCATAAGATTAATTTCTCAGAGCAGGGCCTTGTCATTAAAGGATAGGAAGATAAGCATTAGCACCAGCCCAGAAGCCTGTAGAGATGTGTTTTTTGTCAGATTGGGTAATTTCTCAGAACAGGTCACCAGGCAAGGAATAGCTAAGATATTAATTGCATTACATAAGCATTAATCAAACACTTCTTGTGAGCGAGTCACTGTTAGAAAATAGTGATGAATAAGAAACAGACCCTGAAGTGTGAGAATTTCTATTTAAAGAGGAGACATAGCGCTTATCACAAGTACAATTAGATAATATTCCATTGTCTGTTTTCTCTATTAGTTTCAAAGCTCTGTAAGGGCTAGGATTTCCTATTCCTGGGCATTAGCACATATGAGGCATTCCCCAGATGCTTCCAGAATGAATGAATCATTTTTATACCAAGTGGAGGTTGTTCATTCTCTACTCTCCGTGCCCACGTCCCTCCTCTGCCAGGCCCTTATCTCTGCCTGGACCATTGAAAGGCTCCTCACCCATCACTGCAACTCTCCTCCAGCCAGCCTTTTTTCACACTGCCAAGAGCAGAGCGGGACCTTTCTAAAGCAAAACCTGATCCCGCTTACAATCCTTCATGTCATCTCCAGTACAATGGCCCTTCATTTTGAGGATAGAGATTCTTCTGAAAAATCTGATAAAACCATGGAACATTTTCCCAGTCACAAGGCATCTACAGCACAAGATTTTGTACTCAGTTTCTCTGTTTTTGGTCTTCCTAAAGCCCTTAAGCTGGATAGATGTCTAGAAGCTCTAAGTTAAGTATTTCAAGGTAAAGTATAAACTGTTTCGGAGAGCACAAATTGCCTGCCACTTCTATGCCACCTTCTATGCCACTATCCTCTCCCCCAGCAGCCATACCGATTGTCTAGTATTACTTCCCAAAATGCACTATGCTCCGTGCATCTTCCTGGGTTTAATGTTCTTACCTGACAACCCCGCCTCTTGTCTGCTTGGTGAATCTTAATCACCCTGTAAAAACAAGCTCATTTCCCTCCACCTCCAGGAAGTCTCCTCCCACAGGCCCTAGTCTCCTCCCACCAGCCATCTCTTATGTCTGTGGGTTACCTCTGCTTCTTTCACAGACCTCTGGGGCTGCTTATCTAACTATATTACCATGATCTTTACTTCCATGTCTTTCCTCTAAATGCTAGTAATACTACTAATACTAATGGATAGCATTCATTCTGAGGTTGCAAATGCATGCAGCACTGTTCTAACCATTTTATATGTATCAAATAATTTTAGCTCTCACAAAACAGAGCTAGGTATTATTTCTGTCTGTTTTATAGATTGGTTTAAACCTCTTGTGGGGTTTTTTTTCAAAGTCAACCCAAGGGGTTTACTTTTTAATTTCCTGAGTCAAGAAGCTTATCTGAAAACATGCTTATTAAAATGGATTGAACTGAAATGCAGTATAAGAAATATCATCAAATTGCCGAGACAGTACTTATAATAGCTGCCATTTGCAATTTGCTTATAAGAGCACCAACTATCTCCCTATACCCTTGGAATTCACCATGCATTATCACTAATATACACCACACGTCAGTAAGGCAGGTATTAGCTCCCACCCTTAACAGTAGGGGAAAGAAGACCCTCTATTTAATGCCTTGACAAATTGCTGAATATGCGATCTGAATATAGAAGAGGGGAGCTTTGGGGAGACTTCTCAGGAGGGGTTGGTCTGTGGGTGTAGATGATAAAACGAAGAGTTTCCGCAGGGCCCTTGCTGGTCTTGCTCAGTGGTTAGAGTGCCAGCCCATGCACAAAGAGCCTTGGGTTCAAGTGCCAGTCAAGGGCACATACCTTGGTTGCAGGTTAGATCCCCCTGCCCAGGTCAGGGTGTTTGCAGGAAGCAACCAAGTAATATGTTCTTTCTTTCTCTCTTCCACTTCCAATCTCTAAAAATCAATGGAAAAAATATCCTTGGGCGAGGATTAACAACAAAAGAAGAAAAAGAGTTTCCGCAGGTTCTGTAGCTTGGAGAAAGTATGTAAGATGATAGAGGTGTCAAATGGGAAAGAACACTTGACCCCTCGGGAAGATCCCACCAATGAGGAGAGCCATGGTGTGGTCACATAGTCTTACTCTGAGCTTTGTAGATTTGCAAAAAACTATTAGTGCTCCCAGGGGTCATCAGCTTAGAAGGTTGATTCAATTTAGACAGATTAACCAAAAACTAATGTATAAAAATAAAAATGGCACTTTATTAATTCATAATTCATTCACTGATAAGTACATTCACTTCTTCTTGTTATATCTGTATGAGAAGTTACATCATAATTGAAGAGATTGCCAGGAGCACACGGAGCAGAGTTAGGGGAGTTGGTGAGACTTAATTTTCCAACAAATATGAGCATATCTATATGCCACTCACTGCACTGAGGAATGCAACAGTGATCAAAAAAGGACAAAGATCCTAGGCTCCGGATACTAATACTAGGGTTGTGCATCATTAGGTTCTGGCCTCCCATCTGCATTATAGGGACAACCCTGCTACGTGCTCATAGTGATTGCAAGGAACTCCCGTTTGAGAAGTACCCTCAATGCCCAGTTTGCTCAACTTTCCCTTCTGTCAGTGCTCTCATATTGCTAGTAAATCCACTTTAGATTTAAGAAAACCTTTCTTCAGTGATGTTTATTCTAACAATTAGATTGTATTCAAGTCTTAGTCTGATATTATTCTGTTCCTTGGTCTGATATTATTCTGTTTTTTTAAGCAGATATCCTGCTTATCTTCCTTGTTCTGTTGCATGTTCAGAGCTTAACTCTGAGAGCGGGAGGCCTTACGTCTCTCCTGTACATCACCTACAGAGTGCAGCTTGAGAAGTGTGCTTCTGTACATTTTTGCAAATTGGCAACATGGATCATTGTGTCTGTACCTGATAGAATAGAGAGAGAAGGGGTTGAAAATATAGCTTGGAGCCAAATCAGGAGGATTTTGAGGGCCAGCATGAGGAGTGGGAACTTTATTCTGTATTTGGTACGAAGTCATTGAAAAATTTAGAATAAGAATTGGCATAATCAGATATGTATTTTTAAAAGGTACAAATTTCAGTAAGGGAAAAAGAACCTCTATTTAATTCCTAGGGGGAAAAAATTCAGATATCTAAAGAACACTTTCTAAAGCTGATTCTCATTTCTATTCCATTCCTCTGTTCTCCTTTATACAACTTAATCCCAATTGGTTTAGGATCAGCCCTGGGCAAACTACTGCCCGCAGGCCGAATCCGGCCCGTTCGGCTGTTCTATCTGGCCCCACGGAGCCGAAAGAGCAGAGGGTTCTCTTGCTCTCCCCTCTGCTCCTTCACCAGCAGCAGTGTTAACATGGCAACATCGGGAAACACGGCCGCAGCTCCTTCTTCTGAGTCCAGTTTAAGAACCCATTGTGGCCCTCAAGTCAAAAAGTTTGCCCACCCCTGGTTTAGGATCTCACACTGCTCCTTCTTGAATTGCCCTGCCAAGCATCTAAATTCAGTGATTAGGGATTCTCTGGAGTTCTTTTCTCACACCAGTTCTGAATAATGTCGTCCTAGCTAGGAGGATAATCCATTGTCCCAGATATGTTTGTGGATATAAAAGTAAATGGGATATGTACCACTGTTCTGAAGAGAACCCAGAGCAATAACCAGATTCCAGAATTTGGTTTTCCAGCAGCTTGCGGAAGCTGCACCACGGAAATGGCTGGTCAGCCTGTATTAGACCCCGGCAGGGGCCTAAGTCAGTTCTCATAGCGGTCGCAGTTGTCAGTGCAACTGTCTAGCTTTGAGTTGGTTAATGTTCTTAGGCAACTTCGGTGAGTTTCCCACATCAATGGATTATTTCCTGGGTGCCCAGAAGAACTAGGAAAGTGCTGAGGGGAAGTTGGATTTAGAGTGAGTTACAGTCCAGAGTGAGGGACTGGTCATGCATGATCCACTCATACTAAAGGATTGGTTAAGCCCCTGAAACTTTGATTCAGAACCGAGGCTCAGATTAAAAATTAAATTCTAGAAAATTAAAAACATTTGCACATTGTATACACTTAACAATGGGCTGAAATTCTGACCTGCATAGTTTAGAATCCAATAGATTGAGTTAGTGACTTTCAAGGAAAGTTGTTGAATCAACAGAAAGGTTTAGTACGCCACTAAGCAAGTGAGAACAGCAGAAATGCTGAGTTCAGTTTCATCAGTTAAAAAGCAGTTTCAGGCTAATATGAATCTAGTTTTCAGGCTAATATGAATCTAGTTATCAGAATAATTAAATGTGGAAGTGAAAGCAGGATTATAGCATGGGAAAACAAAATCTAAGGAGAAACAACAAATGAAGTTAACTAACTATTCAATGTAAGGGCATACTAATCACCCAGATATTCACTATGTGAGTATCCAAATTATGATGTTGATAGAGAAGCAAAGGTTGCTTAAAAGAAAAATAGTCTCCAAAATAGTAACGTTTTATGAAATGTTTTCCCATCAAAACACTCAACCCAACTCACAGTAGCATTAATTCCCACCAATTCCATCAAAGCCTTTAATTAGTCTCTCACTGACTATGACTCATTAAATGTCCAACTTAAAAATCAATTCTAATGCAAATCAATTGCAAACTAAAATTTCAAATGTTGCAAGATCAGATTTCATGAAGTTTCTGTAGGTGACATAGAATTGCTCATATCACACCAGAATTATTGACAAAATGTCATTTTGTCCTATCTTCATTTTTTGTTAGAAAAATCAGCATTTGCTTTAGTCTACAGTTGTTACAAGAATTGGGGCATAGTTGAATTATAAACCTAATTTATCAAAGGAAAATTAAACATACCACGTATTTAATTTTTAACTGAAGATAACATCCAAAATTAACTTCTTATTGTTATTGTTGTTTTGTTACATTTACCATAAAAATGTGATATGTTTTAAAGGGATTCACTTTCAGTGACCTTTTTTCTAACAATGTAATTGAGTGTCTGCCATACTAAATAAAGCAGATGGAAGTTTATGCAAGCAAAATGACATTTCCTCTGTAGCCATTCTGTGTAGAGGGCAAATATACCTTAAAAGGGAATAAAAGTGATGAGTGAGAAACAAGATCAGATTGATGGATAGATTAGAAATCAAATGTCCATTCATCACAAATCCTCATTATACAATTGTACAACTGACTACCGGAAATGCAGCTTGTTTAAAATATGTAGCCCACATTTAGCAGGTATATAGGTTTTTATGGCATGCATCCTGTGCTTAATGTAATGTTATACTAGAGTGTACTTATCTAGCCTTATTTTCTTTTCCTATTTCTTTACTTATTTTAAAAGTATGTTCAGTGTTGTCGCCCCTCGCAAAAACACTTTGGTTATAGTGTAGTTACAAATTAAATAAATAGAACAGATATTAAGGATCTTGCAAAAAGTCTACGAGTTGAATCTACTGAAGATGATAGTTTTGGGGGCTTTTGTTGTTGTTGTTTTCTCTTTTTTAAGCTTATCTTTATTGTTGAGAGTATTATAGATGTTCCCCATTTTGCCTCCATTGAAGATGATAGTTTTATTCTTAAATGTAAATAAGATTTTCATGGGGGGGGGGGGAGAAAACTAAAGAAAGATGATAATCTGTAACTATTGGTTTCAAATCCAAGTGTTTTGGAAGATTCAGTATTGTTTAATATAGAAGCTCATAAACATTTTTCTGACAACTGTGGTCTGTGGTTAGACAATAACTTACCCTTTGACCTTGAGTTAGATTAACATGCACAGCCTCTGTTGCGTCTTGGCAGAGTTGGAGTCCGTGGCCCTCTTAAGTACAGAAAAATGCAGAGTTGGCTAGGGAGTTCTCAGATGCATTCTTAAAACACAATTCTACCAGGATGTAAGCTTGAGAAGACCATTCAGGCTGCAGAAAGCACTGCAGTTCCCAAGCATCATTAGTGGGGGAAGTTGACTCTAGTGGAAGCTTTTGGATGAATTTCTTTTCTTCTGCTCTCAAAGGACCCCAAAATAGTGAAATGTCATAAACACTTTCCGAGTGTTTTAGACTGAATTGCTTTGAGACACTCAAAAGTAATTTTCCCAATTTTTATAATAAGGTCAAGTTTAAGACTTTTCCCATTGAACCATTTTCAGTTCAAGCATATTTGGAAAATAAAGCATTTTGCTAAAAAGCCCCTAGATCTAGACTCTTTGAATGATGTAAATTCTCAACTGCATACTTTTAGCTTTCACAGGAAGTGTTCTTTTTCTTTATGTCACACAACTACCATTTCATCACTTTCAAAAGCCCCCTGGGCCCTTGCTGTTCTCCAGCATCAGCTCTCTAATTTCTCCACCTTTCTTTCAGAATAGGCCTCCGTCCCATTTGTCTCTCACAGAAGCACTATTTATTCTCTCATCCACAGATATTTTGTTAAGTTTCTATCACAGCCAGGGGATTAAGGAAAGATACAAAAATTCAGAAGCAAAACCTCTGCCCAAAAGAGAGAACATGAATTCTATGGAGGTGCTAAAACATTTAAACAATTCACTGTAATATAAAGCAGAGGGTGTTTGTTCTCTGCCATAAAACTGCACAGGTAGACCTAACAGGTTTGGCTCAGTGGATAGAGCCTCAGCCCCCAGACTGAAGGGTCACAGGTTTGATTCTGATCAAGGTACATACTCGGTTGCAGGCTCGATCCCCCACTCCAGTCAGGGTGCATGTGGGCGGCAACCAGTCCATGTGTCTCTCTCTCTCTGCCTCTCACGCTCCTTTCCACTCTCTCTAAAAGTCAAAGGAAAAAATATCCTTGGGTGAGGATTAACAAAAATAAATAAATTTTTAAAAACATTATTGGGTGGTAGGTACATGGTGCAACATACAGATCTTGTAACATAGAAATCCACACCAGAAACCTATGTAATCATGTTGACCAATGTCACTACAATAAATTTAATTAATGCCCTAACCAGTTTGGCTCAATGGATAGAGCGTCAGCCTGTGGACTGAAGGGTCCCAGGTTTGATTCTGGTCGTGCTCCCAATCACAGTCCATTTGCTTTGGAGTAAAGTCACTCAGCTGCTGGTTCTATAAAAGTGCATGTGACACCTCCCCAAGTTCATTAATTTAATCCCTTCCCCTGGATATGGTTGTTGATTCAGTTATGGCCAATGAGGTTGGAGGATGCATTTTCAGAGGTGTATAGGACAGATGGTTTCTCTCTCTATTGAGAAAGCAACCTAAGGTGCCTGTCTCTCATTTTCTTACTCTCGCTCGCTCTCTCCCTTCATGTGAACAAAGGAATTTTAGGTAGCCACCTTGCAACTACCAAGGAGTTAGCCTGAGAAAAGAGTCGAGAGACCAAAAAAAGAGCTTTTGATTATACCAATAAGCCTTAGAATTGTTCCAACCCTGTATCCTGTGGGAGAGCTTGCTATCCAGTATCCACTGTCCCCTTCTTCCTTAGTAATAGGCTTTGCTGTCTGAGTCTGGCTCATTGCCACACAGAATAAACACTGCCTTTCCCAGCCACCTTTGAAGTGAAGTATGGCCATACGACTAATTCCGGCCAGTAAGATGGAAGCAGAAGTATAATATATGACTTCCTAGAAGTCTTATACTTCATGGTTTGAGCTATAGCAGTTTTCTTGACCATGCTGTGACCTTGAAGTTGGAGGTTGCATTTTGAGGATAGTGGAGCAGACAGATAGGAGCCTGAGTTAAAAGTAAGATTATGGGGCCTTCATACCACATTTAACTGCCTTTACTCACATTTCTTTTACATGAGAGAGGGATAATGTCTATTTTTCTACAACCCCTGTTATTTTGATTTTCTGATATTGTAGAGCAACTAAGCCTCTGTGTAATCACGCCCTACCCCTGGCAGTGCAGTAGTGATCTACACAGACACAATCGCTGCTATCAGGGGATCTAAGGTATCTCTAGTGGAGGAAGAGAAAAAAATAAACACGTGGACAAGCAAAAGAGAGTCTTTTTCCAGTAGAGAGGGGAGCAATGAGAGAGGTTGTTTTGTGCAGCCAGGGAGGCCTCCTTGAGGAGCAGACACTGGAGCCTTCCACAGGTGATCTGGTCCAACACTCCAGGTGAGAAAGCAGACAGCATAAAGGCCTGTGTGGAATCAAAGAATGGGTGTGCTGAAAATGCGCTGAGTGAGGGCGGGGTAGTAAATAAAGAGACAAAAGGTATGGTCAGGTGGGGCCCTATAGGCCATCAGAGTTATTTGAATTCTATTCTAAGGAAACTGGGATGACACTGAATAATTATTATCCTATATAATAAAAGGCTAATATGCAAATTATCCACTTGACATGGAGTTCGATAGGAAGTTTGACCAGGGGGCGGTGCCGGGTGGCCAGGGGAAGGGGCTGTAGGCAGTTGCCACCTCCCCCAGTCAGCCCTGCCTCCTAACCCCCCCTCCAATTGGGGGTGGGGCTGGCCTGCCAACCACCCATGGCCCCTCCCCCAGTTCAAGCCGGACCCCACCTGTGCATGAATTCATGCACTGGGCATCTAGTTTTTTAAATAAGAGAATGGTCTAGTTTTAAATTTTTATTTACTTACTAATGTATGTTTTTATGGATCACTTAGGCATAAGAAAACTATTTGCAGTAGAAAGTGAGGAATAGAAATTTGGATTAAGATGGTAGCAGTGAAGATGAAGATGGACATATATTTCTATTCAATGAAAGCATTGAGTGAATGGAAGGGCTATTCCAATAGTTAATTAACTTTGTAGCATTGATGCTTTTCCTATCTGAGTGTAAGTCATGACTACTATTTGCCCTTGTGTAGCAAAGAGCAGGACCTAGACCAGTGATGGCGAACCTATGACACGTGGGTCAGAGGTGACACATGAACTCATTTTTTTTGGTTGATTTTTCTTTGTTAAATGGCATTTAAATATATAAAATAAATATCACCCTGCAGCAGCAGTGGCAGAGTGATTTGGGGCAGGGTCGCCCAGTGCTGTCCCGAGATAGGTCAGCTGCGGTCACCTCCTGCAGAGGGAGGCCACCAGCAACAGTGGGGCAATGCAGGGCAGGGCAGGGAGTGGGCTTAAGCTATCAGTTGAACATCCCTTGAGGGCTCCCAGACTGAAAGAGGGTGCAGGCTGGGCTGAGGGCCCCCCCCTGAGTGCATGAATTTTTGTGCATCGGGCTTCTAGTTTTTATATAATCGAGATTGATTATTTTTAAAAATTCTTTTTCATAAACATCAAATAAAGATAGTTCTATGTTTTAAAAATATTTTCATAAAGTATTTTTAAGAAAATGTGTTTCATTAAATAATATATATATTTTTTAATCCTCACCTGAGTATATTTTTCTCATTGATTTTTAGAGAATGGAAGGGAGAGATGGAGAGAGAGAGAAAACTTGCAACCCTTCCATGTGTAGGCCAGCACACTAACCAATGAGCAACATTGGCCAGGCTAAATAATATTTTTAATTTGAATATTTAATAAGCATTTTAATTGCCCAGCTATGACATAGTTGTCTTATCACTTGATACATAGTGAATATTTAAATTCTTTTCAATGTAATAATAAATTGCTGAATGTTGTAGCTAGAAATATACTAGTTGTCTTCCTTCTTAGAATGTCCATATCACTGTATTTGTACTTCTTCTATTGTATTTACCTTATTCCATTTTTTACAATCGTCCTTTTGTTAACTTGATTTTTTATAATCAAATAGAGGGATAATTTCTTAAGTTTAAGGATATTCTTACTTAGCAGTGCGTTTCCATTAATACCTAGAGAGGGTATATAATAAGCAATTATATTCTATAAAATTTGTTGATTGCATTAAGAGAACTATCATGGTGCTATTCATCACAGAAATTAGCTCACTATGTCCCAACCTTGGTTATTTTGAATAGGAAATATGCTAAGAATAAACTGTTGATGGCAAGCAAGGACTGAAAATGAAAAGATGCATGCGCACAGATGCACACACGAGGCAGGAAGGATCCTAATTAGACATGTGTAAACCAGAGTTGTAGTTCAAAATCATAAGTAAGCATAAGCTATGATATAGAGAAAACTTGCAGAGAGTGAGGAAAACAGCTAGTAGTGAGAAGATAAGCATAGTGTAGCATACAGATGCAGAACTCTAGCGGAGGAACCCTAAGCTAAGACTCCATTATGGGGGAACCTAGAGTTGCCCTGAATTATGAACTACTGACATTCAGTTATCTTGTCAGTGACTCTTGGTTCTCCATATTATTCTGTTCTTTCCACTTGGGCTGGGACTCTTCTCTTGGCCTACAGTCATTTCCCCCTTATTCTTCCCATAAACACCAATATTTTCCTCATTATTTGAGGCAAACTGTGAGTCACTGCTCCCTTACAAGTGAAAGAGCCTAGCATAGAAAAAAATTGGATATGATATACCCGTGATATGCTGGCAAATATTTAACAACTGACTCTCATAATTTGAAGCACTAGTCAATTCCCATGGTGTAAATACTCCCACCATGACTGATTTCAAGCTGCCAACATTCTGTTACAGAACAATATTGGAAGGAGATAAGGCACAGTCAACTCTTATGAGGCTATACAAACTGCTGCAACACACACTGGATACAACGTTAAATCGGAGCATACAGATCTTGTTTTTAATCCAACCTTATAAAAGTCACTACTTTCAAAGTTAACTTTAAAATATTGATGTTACTGTCATATGGATCTTACCTCCCCCCCCCCACTAATCCCAGTATTTTATGCCAATTAATTTATAAGATAGTTTAACTTCCTTTTATATTTTGGTGGATACAGCATTATGTTTATATACTACTCTAAACATAGGCACTCTGTTTTTGCTATAGTTTTGGTTAAATTTGAAACCACTTCGATCATTTTGAGTTGTTACATTAGTAGCTGCTTGACTTCAAATGAAACAGGAAAACCTGTATTTCAGGGCCTTAAATGTGTCCTACACTATGCACAGTGTTTTGAAATTACCATGGTACTTTCCTTTTTGTTGTAAGTGCCTCTTTGTAAGTAGTGGGGACTCTGAACTTACAAAGTAGAAACAATTTATTATAAGTGCCTCTTTGTAAGTAGTGGGGACTCTGAACTTACAAAGTAGAAACAATTTAAAATTATTGGAGTGCTTCAGGTTTTTAGGGGACCTTCATTCTTTTAAATTGGAATTCCAATTTGTGAAGTGCTCCAGTAACTTTAAATTGCTGAGAGTCATAGCCTCAGGATTCTGGTACAGAGCTTCTCACCAAAGGACTTGTTATACGTTAAAAATCCTTCAGCTAATTCTCAGAGGACATGGTCAGATTATTATTTTTTCTTTATCCATATTTTAATCTTAAATATTAACTCGTATCTTTACGTTTTGATTCCCCTAAGATGTAGAAGTTTATATTAAGCTTCTGAAACACTGCACCCTTCAAAAATATTCATGAAAATAAATTTCATAGGTATGGACAAACTCATTTTTTATAAAAGAAAGCATCCTAATATTATTCCTTGTGCCAAAGGAAATGGAGAGTGCAAATGAGCTGTGTTCTCTTGATTTTCCGTGTATTATGGTAAGAACTATTACGAAAAATTAATTAAAACAGCATTTTATTCCAGTTGAAGTAAAATTACATTCACAAAAGATAGTGTGATATCTCTAGAAAGTGTTAGGGTATATAGGCAGAAGACAGTATTTTAATCTTCAGAAATCAAATAACAACTGAGGCTAGTGGCCATGACAGTCTGTTTGTCTATAAAGAAATGGATTGAACAATGTCAAGGCACTTGTCCCTCCTTGTAGCCTTAGTAAGTCATGACTGAAATCAGTGACACTTTGTGGTCTGTCTATAACAAAGAAATGGGTCCCCATTCTCTGGCTTCTGATGCCATTTCCATCACTTGATACACGTGTTTTCTAAGTGAGGTTAAAACAAAACAAAACAGAAAAATAAATGCAACAGTTTGCCTTTTCTCGTGTAACTTGGGAAAAAACGTAAATGTAATTTGCTTTCCTCCAACCCAAATAAACAACTATTACCATCATAGCTGCCACCACCAACAAAAATTGTAGGAAGGTATAAATAATTTAAAAGAAAAAATTTAGAACACTAAGCTATGCATGTATATTAGTTATACATGGGGTTTTGTAATTTTCTAGAGCATTTGAAATTTACCATCCTAAAGCATGTATAAAATCCAAAAGTAGCATTATTATTATTTTAATTATAAACTGGTTTGGCATTATTGCCTTATTGGAGGAAGATGACCTATTTAAATATATATATATATATATATATATATATATATATATATATATACACACACACACACATACACACACATCTCTGGAAAATAAATAATATAAATTCATATGAACCCAGAAGGGAAACTCCTAACGGAAGGGAAAACAATATAAATTAAAATATCCTTGAAAAATATTCTTGTTATACTAAATTCATAATTTTCATGTGGCATATTTGTTGGGATCAAAAATATACCTTTAAAACTTACTTGAAGATTGTTTGAGAATTCATTTTTAAGGGTCTGATTTTAAAGTTTTAAAACCTTAAATTTTTAAAAACTTCAAATGTAGTTTTTAAAAAGTAAGCCCTAAGAAGCCATCTATGTACTATATACACATAGAATTAGACTTGTCAAAGAGTTCACAACCTTAATTCATTTTTAATTCTTTTATATTGCATTAATTATTTTATGATTTTTCTAAACTGGGGTTAGCCCTCAAATGCTTCCTTTCAGGAAAATAACATATATGGGAAAATAGAGGCAATTGTATACCTTCATTGTATAGCCATTTGGAATTAGGTTTAATGAAAATTCAAAAACCTATATTGGTATTGTACAGGTAGCTTGCCTTATGTAACTCTAATACTGATGGCATGCAGGAGACACAGCCAGAACAGGGACAAATATAGCATGAAAACTCTTCTTACAGATGTACAGGTTTCTATTCAGTTACACTCTTTAAAAGTTTGACTCCCCTTGGCCACAGAACAGCTAGGAGAGGGTGTAAGCCCTCCCACATCTTTCATGAAAGGAAAACTACTATATAACTGAAGCACCAGGTTAGACCAGACCCGGGAACATTTTCAGCACAGAACAGAACATGGCATATTGGTCCAAGTACGAGGGCACTTTTTCTTAGAATTTCTGCTTTCAATGTACCAACCAGTATTCACCCTGGTGCCCTCTGAATAGCGAAATGCTTTCTGATTCTTGAAGGACTTCACTCATTCTTATCACTTCTTTCACAAGGAGTACACATTGGTCTTACTTCAGGGGGCTCTATTTAGGCCTCTAGTCATGGAATTGAAGGAAATAAAATTTGTGTATGTGCCTTATCTTTCAAAGGCCGAACCTACTTATCATTGACGTTTACGTTACAAAGAATACACGGTGACTGCTGTATGCTCTGAGAAGCAATTAGCATATTGTGAATTCCTAAATGTGGAATGACAGCTGTATACAAGAATCTGGCATCTGATGCACTTTGAATTTATATTTCCAATAAAACATCTGTATTAAGTAGCAAACACATCAAACCAGAATAAGCTGAAAGGACCAGTGATCAAACTGAGAAAAAGATAGGAAGTCAGAATTCTAGATGTAAAAATACACTGGGTGGGAGTGTGTGTGTGTGTGTGTGTGTGTGTGTGTGTGTGTGTGTGTGTATCTCTGGTCTGTCTCAGGAGCAGGGAGTGGGTAATCAATTAGCCTTGCTTGATATTTGCTCTGACAGACAGTTGGGCAAGGCTGCTCAGAGGGGAGAAAGAAGCTGGCTATCTTCCTTGGGCTTTCAAGTAATTCTTCAAATGTGCCACCAAATAAGACAGCAACAAAACAATAGTCAACTGGGCCTCAATCCTTTACTAATCCAATTAATTCTTATGGTATCTTTGTCCTTGGCCACAACTAGACAAATAGGACCCATGCTTCTTATTTTAAGATTAATAGAGCTAAACACATTTTAGTCATCTTTTTCACAGACGCAACATTACAGTTTTGGTTTTGTTGCCAATTCAGAAATTTGGAATTCATTGTGAGGATGGGACACAAGCTTACTTCAATAGGAGCTCCCCTTTCCCCACCATCACCAATCTTACTGGGTCCCTTCCTCATGCAGAACAAGAATACAAAGACCACAGAAGCAGCATATCTGCCCATCTTCTGATCATCATGTCCCCAGCACTTAAAAAAAAATTGCCCCGCACATAGTCAAATGCCAGTCACTATTTTTAATACAGATTTGAGTAAAGGATTAAACAGAATAAACTACAATATCCAAGTTATTATATTAACATTCAACCAACATTCTGTTTCCTCAGATCTGACCATTAGGCCCACACCATAATCAAACCTTATTTCAGTCTATAAAAATATGAAAAACCGGAGCCAGTGCTCAGTATATGTCTAAGTTTATGTACATTTGTGTAATGTGTGCATGTATGTGAGGGCAGGGGGTGAGGGAGAGAGATTGAGAGAGAATGAAATCGTTTTTGCTTTTAAAAATCTTTGAAATCACTCATTTAAATAACAATTTTAAAACTATAAAAGGATATTTACTCATAATGTTAGATCTGAAGCCTTAGAGATAATATTTTTATCTAACATGAGGCTTAGGGCAATCACAGCTGCTCCCATTTGTATGAGGCTGCCTGGTGACCTACTAAAATTACAAGAGGACATCTGTATCCTGATGGCTTCTTACAGGACTAATGGACGATAACCTGCATTAGCTCAGGTCATTATTGAAGGATGCTTTTATCTTTCAAAGGAAATTTGGTGACTCATGGAATGTTCAGATTCAGGTAGCAATGAACCATCAATAATAATTTCATGTAGCGCTATTCATATTGCGACTTTTCATCCCTTTTGAAGTTGCTACCTGGTGGGTTTTGTTTCCTGGAGCTTTGCCAATTTAAAAGCAGAATGGAAATCAGTTACTTCAGTTTCAACACAAATCAAAGGATGTTGTCTAGGTAGATGTTCTACATATAGGCATGTTCCAGAGCCCACCTTTCTATGAAGCTTCCACAGACAGCTTATGACAGAGCTGGCTCTTGGAAGGAGATTAGAGGCACGGTGGCTGCGATGAGGAAAAGCTGCTAGATGGACAGAAGGAGCCAGCATTGGCCGGTCACCAAGCTCTGCTTACCGAGAGAGTCCTGGAATCAGCAAAAGTGAGAAGGGCGTGGAGGCTGTCAAGGCCCCTGAATTTGGGGTCATTCGGAAAATAAATTGTTCTATGGCTTGTACAAGTGATGGCTAAACTGCTGGTAAACCGAGGCTACTGGCTGTTTGCAGAAATCATGTTGAGATGTAATCTCCTCTATAGGAGGACTCTTTCTCAAATATCTCTTTTCAGATAGCTGTTATATAATCAATAATGCCTTGTTCTGGATTATGGTTGGAGAATGGAATGAGGTCCAGATTCAGTTAATTATTATTTTAATAAAGCTATAAGGTTGTCCTCTTTTTTTTTTTTTGCCTTTTTTACTCTAATATAATAGAAAAAGAAATATTCTCCATGAAATGCCTTTTCTTTAGGATTTATCCAGTAAATATTTTAAGGCCATTTTCACTCATGTCTTCATTCTGCAGTCTCTTTTTACTAGGTTTATGATTCATGAATTTTCACAACAGATACACTTTTTTGTGGATTTGTGTGTCCAAGGCCATAGTAATAAAAACAAAAAAACATAAAACTTATTTTAAAATATGTGTCTTGGATTATTTTTTAAATTATAACAGGCAGATTTGTTTGGGACATGTATATATGGATAAATCATTTGTCTTCATTTATCTTAATTGGATTGCACAATTAATTAACACTTTATTATAAACTAGTGGCCTGGTGCACAGATTTGTGCACATTAACAGGAAATTAATTAGAAGAAATATTTTAATATCACTATTCGCCCTTTCTCTGTAATAGAAATGTCAACAAAAACAACCAAAATCACAATCAACAATGACAGATCAAAACACACACATGTGATTGGTGCCAGCGAGAGCTTCATATGTATTGTGCATGTGCAGTAAGTGTTTATTTTTAAATTGCCAGTGTGCGTCATAGGTACCGGTCGGTCGGATGGTCAGATGGACATATGGTCTGTCACTTAGCCTTTTACATAAATAGATACCTTTTCATACGTAGTATAATTATATATATATATATATATATATATATATATATATGATAAAGTAAATGTGTCACAAATACTCTCTATTTTACAGTAATAGGTAAAGTTTTAAATTTAATGTAACAGGAAGTATTTCTAGATTATTCCTCCACATAGTCACTCTGAAATAATATCCATTGAATTTAACATCATTTCTTTTCAAACACTGTATGTTATTTAGAAACACTTAGAAATAGAAGCAAAACTACAGCTCCATAGTTTGGGGATAACACATGAATACCAAACTGTCGAATTAAGTTTATCAGTAGCATCTTTTCTTTAGTGGAGTCAGCATTGAGGCTGCAGTAGTTCAGCAGTATTTGATCCAGTACTTCTGGGTTAGTTCTTTTGGGAACTATTCACCTAAAAAATCATTATCAGTTCAACTATATTTTGATGTTTGCATTTACACCGGCACTTTCCATGCTTGGAATTCTTACTACTGTTCGTCCACAATGCTGCTGTTTCATATTAAAAGATTTTGCATCAGCGGTAAATGAGTTCAGGATTTACTATTGACTCAGCACCTGAAAAGGCAAAAGCATCTTTCATTGCTTTGTTAAGAACATTATGGTATTATTAATGTGACTACAACTAGAGTTAACACATATTAATATTCACAGTCATTTTTGTGGAAGAGAATTCTGTCTGGTAAAAATACCATTTAGTTCAATATGATTCTCCTTTGGGAATCTCTGAGAATTATAAATAAGCCCATCTATTATAATTTAGACCAATTTCAGCAACAGTGACTCATCAGTTGACCTTAGATTGATCATCAATAAAATTCTTGTCTTTTTACTTTGTAAGATACATACAGTATATTGAATCCTATTTACTAATAGCATCCTATCTTGTTTCACAATAGAGAGGTCCTTTGCAGAATATAACCATAATAATGTCCCGTATGTGTATGGTGCCACTGAGTTTACAGAATGCTTCCATGTACTTAATGCCATGTGATTATTTCAGTAAGTATCACTACCCCCTTGGAAGTGAAGTAGTCTCCAAATACCGTATTAAGCATCTTACCTGAATTAGTCGTGGTGAATCTAAAACTAGATTCTTACTGCTATTTCACTGTTTTTTCCACACTACCTTTGTGCTTGGAAAGCAGGCTACAAGCACTTCTGGGACAATAGTGAGGGAAAGTTTTCTATCTAAGTCTAGAGTAGGGAATTAAAAACTAGGTTGGGGGAGAGCAAGGGAAGGACAACTTGGCAGGCAAAGTCCTGGTGGTCTAATAATCCTTAGCTTTAATCTTAGCCTTGTGAATGTTGGCCTATAAATTCTCTCATCAGTATAAAGTGGTAAAATGATTCTAAAACCTGGAGTCTTTCAATGGTTTGTTTTCCTTACTTCAAAGTAGACCAAGCTGGGCTATTGATTTCTTTGTGTGTGAGATGCTGATCTCTTCTTTTGAGATCTTTCTTATATTTGAAAATCATTAAATGTATCAGTATTTCACTTCATAGTCTCTTATTCATTAAACAGGGGTTTTTTAGGGCCTGCTATGGTCTACACTGCAGTAAGTGAAGGGGGTATAACAGGGCACAAGGCAAACCCATCCCCAGCCCACCTGGAGCTTTTATCTATACATATTTATCAAAATTGTTCACTGCTGACTGCAACATTTTGTTACAAATTCATTTAGTTTGTGGAGGAAACAAATGCTTGGCTAAGTTATTATTTTCAAGGAACTTATATGGCGGAAACTAATGTTGATTAGTCATTCCTTTTCTTACTTTTCAAACCATCGCTAAGTTACTTTATACTAGACTAGAGACCTGTTGCATGAAAATCGTGCACTGAAGGGGGTTCCCTCAGCCCAGACTGCACACTCTCGCAGTCTGGGACCCCTCGCTCCTTACCACCCTCCTGCTCACTGCTCCTTACCACCTGGCTCGCTGCTCTTAGTGCTGCCGTGGAGGTGGGAGAGGCTCCCGCCACCGCTGCTGCGCTCACCAGCCGTTAGCCCAGCTTCTGGCTGAGCGGCACTCCCCCTGTGGGAGTGCACTGACCACCAGGGGGCAGCTCCTGCGTTGAACATCTGCCCCCTGGTGGTCAGTGTGCATCATAGCGACTGGTCGTTCCTCCATAATGGTTGCTTAGGCTTTTAATATATAGATTACTAGAGGCCCAGTGCACGAATTCATGCACAGGTGGGGTCCCTCAGCCTGGCCGGTGATCGGAGCTAATGGGGGGAAGGGTGTGGGGAGGACAGTAGGCTGGGGGGAGGGACTGCAGGAGGTTGGCCAGCTGTGAGAGATTGGTTGTGGGAGTGCTCTGACCACCAAGGGGCAGCTCCTGTGTTGAGCGTCTGCCCCCTGGTGGCCATTGTGCATCATAGCAACCAGTTGACTGATCATTTGGTTCCTTAGGCTTTTATATATAGAGATTTCTTTTTGCACTTAAGAAAACTTGAATTTACTCTCTGCAATTCCTCTGCCATTTTTTTTTTTTAATCAGGACTGCCTGCTCCTCCCTTCCACCTGCATCCCACCCCATCCCAGAGCCACTCTCACCCTCCAGATTTTGTCAGATCTTCTTCCTCTGACTCAGCATTCCATCTCTGCCGCTGTCCTCTTCTCAGCTGAGGCAGGAGTGCTAGGAGGGAGCCTGATGGCCAGATGGCAGGAAAATATACCTGAAAAAAATATTATGTTCTGTGATTTTTTTTTGAGCCTTGTTTGCACTTGTTGTCTCTGATGAGAAAGAATTTCATGAAGGGAAACGTCTGTTCATGGATGAAGATGTGCTTCAGTGTTTACTTTTTATCAGGCCTCTCTTCTTACCTCAATCTCATAGACAATAGGAGGAGGGGAAAGGGGAGGGAGAAACAGAAGGAGAGTTTGGAGACATCAAGATGCTGAGGACTAGGAGAAGTAGACTTATGTCACCTGTCCTGGCTCTGACACCGTATTAGAAGGGCACAGTGCAGGATGAGACAGCGTCGTGCAGGAGAAAGGAGACAGTTTGGTTAGAACACAGCTCTGCCACTGATTAGCTGTGTGGCCTTTGGAAAAGTAACCCTCTGAATTTCAATTTTCTTACCTAAAAAGTAAAATAATAACCTACTTTGAATATATCATAGGATTGCTCTATGAATTAAGAACAAAGTGATATAAGAACTATGATGTATAATATAAATTAAGATGGCAATATTTTAGGACTTGAACTATGGGAAACCTAGGACAAGTCTGACAAAAGAAAAATAGAGCCAGGAAAGAGAGAAAGCTTTTGTGTATTCTGTCCCGATATGTGCTACTCATTTTTCATTCTCCAACTACCATTTTATCACTCATCTGTCTTTATTCTATTCATTTTATTTATTTTTTATGTTTTTATCTTTATTGTTGAGAGTATTATAAGTGTCCTCCCTTTTTTCCCCTGCATTGTCCCCCTCCACCTGGTTCCTGCCCCACCCAGGCCTTCACCACCTTATTGTCTGTGTCCATCAGTAATGCAAGTATGCAAATAAGATCGTTGTTACCTACTGCCTCTCTTAGATTCGTCAGTCTGTTCCATGTTTCCATGCCTCTGGTTCTATTTTATTCACTAGTTTATTTTGTTCATTAGATTTCTTGTTCATTTATTTTGATTTTTTAGATTCAAGTGTTGATAGGTATGTATTTGTTGCCATTTTATTGTGCATATTTTTAATCTTTTTTTCTTCTTCCTCTTTTTAAAGAATACCCTTCAACATTTCATGTAATACTGGCTTGGTAGTGATGAACATCTTTAGCTTTTTCTTACCTGTGAAGCTCTTTATCTGACCTTCAATTCTAAATGATAGCTTTGCTGGGTAGAGTAATCTTGGTTATAGATCCTTCCTATTCATCACTTTGAGTATTTCTTGCCACTCCCTTCTGGCTGCCAAGTTTCTGTTGAGAAATCAGCTGACAGTCAGTCATGTGGGCATTCCCTTGTAGGAAACTAACTGCTTTTCTCTTGCTGCTTTTAAAATTCTCTTTGTCTTTAGCCCTTGGCATTTTAATTATGACGGATTGGTGTGGGTCTCTTTAGGTTCTTCTTATTTGGGACTTCCGGTGCTTCCTGATCTTGTAAGTCTATTTTTTTCACCAGCTAAGGGAAGTTTTCTGTCATTATTTCTTCAAATAGGTTTTCAATACCTTTCTCTCTCTCTTCTCCTTCTGACAACCCCATAATGCAAATGTTGGTATACTTGAAGTTGTCCCAGAGGCTTCTTATACTATCTTCATATTTTTTTATTCTTTTTTCTTTTTGCTGTTTTGATTGGGTATTTTTTGCTTCCACATATTCCAAATTGTTGATTTGATTCTTGGAATCTTCTACTCTACTGTTGAATCCCTGTAAATTATTCTTTATTTCAGTTAGTATATGCTTAATTTCTGACTGATGCTTTTACTTGTCTTTGACATTCTTATTAAGATTCTTGAGCAATCTTATAACCATTGTTTTGAACTCTGTAGCTAGTAGTTTTATTGCTTCCATTTCATTGAGTTCTTTTCCTGGAGATTTATTCTGTTCTTTCATTTATGACCTGTTTCTTAGTATCTGCATTTTGGTGCTTCCCTGTGTTTGTTTCTATGTATTAGATAGAGCTGCTATGTCTCCTGGATTGGTAGAGTGGCTTTGTGTAGTAGGTCTCCTGTAAGGCACAGTGCTCAGCCTCCCCAGTCACCTGAGCTGGACACTCTAGGTGTGCCCGTTTGGTCTGTGTGCATAGCGTTGCTGTAGTTGAGTCTTGATTGCTGTTGGCCTCACTGTGAGGAGTTGATCTCCAAACCAATTGTCTGTGAGGACCAGTTGCAATTACAGTGGAAGAGCTCCTGTGCAGGAGACATGGCTATGGAGCAGGACTTGCTTCAGAGGGGTTTGGTGTTCACTGAATCTGCCCCTTGAGTGTGTTGCTTATGGGTATGTAGAGTTGTAATCTGGTATGGTATCAAGGTGTGCACTGGATGCACTGGCTCTGAGACCTCCCAGGAGGTGCAAAGTCAGATATTGCCTGGGGCCACCCAGCAGGATCCACAGAGAGATCTGAAGATGGCTGCTACTTGTGTTGGTCTTAGAAGTACCCAGGAGTGGCCCAGTTGTGAAGCAAGGCAGGCTGATGCTAGTGCTGTGTTTTGGGCCTCCTATTAATAGGTATGGGGCATGCTGACTCCAGCTTCTCCTTGTTTAAGAGATTTTAGGTAAGTCTGGATAGGCCATTCATATGGAAAAACCACTGCAAACAGCCTGAGTGGGGCTGCAAACTGGATTGGGCAGGAATCTCCACAGTGTGAGCCAAACTGATGGAAACCCAGATATGGCTACCAGTCAGCTCTGATGTGCGGAAGGTTCCAGCAGAGGAACAATGACTCCTTCAAGCATACCTGTCTTGGAGAAAGCCACCCCTGAGTCCAGACTATCCTGATTCCAGACTATCCAGTTCCTTCCCATATCTCCCTGGATCCCCCAAAGCCACGGCCCCAGCACATGGAGTCCATATAAGTCCATATGCTGGCCCTTTAAGAGGAACTGCCTGGGTCTCCAGCAGCCTCAGTGTCAGCATAATCCCTGCTGGCTTTCACAGCCTGAAGTTTCGAGGACTTCTCTTTGAAGCTCTGAAACCCTGGGGGTCTGGTGTGGGGTTGGGACCCCTTGTTTTTCACAGGAGGATTCTGCAGTGGAGCTATCCCTCCTGATTAAAAAAAAAAAAAACACCACACCCTCCTTCCAGAATCAATGTACTTTCTTCTTTACTTCTCTAGTTGCATTCAGCCAGATTTCAGGTGGTTCTGAATAATGTTTGTTCGATATTTCAGTTGTAATTTTGATGTAGTTGTGGGATGCAGTGGGTACCGGTGTTTACCTAGGCCACCATCTTGGTTCTCTCCCTCTCCCTTCATTTACATTTTCATAATATTCTTCCTGTCTCTCATCTCTCTCACCTCTCTTTGTCAATTGTCAAACTAGTGAGTTCCATTTTGAAATTTATTTCTCCATTTACCTCTGGATTTGCCATAAACTTCTAAAACAAAATAAGCTTGGATTCATTTTAATTTTATTTTAAATGTAAGTCATATGACAGATGGTGAAGGAAATGGGGAGGAAGCTCACTCAAAATCAAAGAGTAGTGGAATATTGCATCTCTAAAAGACTGCCTCTGAGAATGTGTGTGCAGTTTTACTTACCTGTGCCTGACACAGCAGTTAGTACAGTGCTGTGTCCCCACAGGGGACTCATACATATTGGGAATGGTGATGCTGGCCAGGCTATACTGTGGCTGAGGAGGGCTTTATCTGTGGGGCTGGATGCTATAAATAGATCCTCTTCAGGTTTTCCGGAAGATTGGCAGACTTTTTTAATACCTCTTTGCTTTCTTCTTGATAAGAGTTGGGTTTGGCAGCATAAGTCAAAGAAGTGAATTACTGCCGAGTTCCATTCTCTGTTGCCAAAAACAGTGTTTGATTGTGTGAGAATGACCCTGGAAGTGAGATGTATTGGTTTCTAGACCTGGTTCCACTATTTATGAGTCATGTGATGGTGATCAAATCACTTCACCCCTTGTTAGGTTAATCTATTAACCTCACTAGAAGGATTTTGGGACTAAAAAAATAGTTTTGCCTTAGCCAGTTTGCTCAGTGGATAGAGCATCAGCCTGTGGACTGAAGGATCCCAGGTTTGATTCCAGTCAAGGGCACATGCCCAGGTTGCAGGCTCGATCCCCAATAGGGGGCATGCCGAAGGCAGCTAATCAATGATTCTCTCTCATCATTGATGTTTCTATCTCCCTCTCCCTCTCCCTCACTCTCTGAAATCAATAAAAATATATTTTAAAAAATAGATCTTTATTATAATTAGAACCCATAAAGCTTAATGTTTAAAAGTAAAGCCTCTGGGGCTGTACTGCCTGGGTTTTAGACCAACTCTATGCTTATTGGGCTGTGTGACATTGGGCACTGTATCTCTCGCCTCAGTGCAGCAAAATAGAACAATAATACAAGATTATGCGACTTTAATGTACTATTATATGTAAAGTGCTGAGAGCAGTGCCTGGCACATAGCATGTACTCAATAAATTTTAGCTGCTATTGTTTTTCATTTATTATGTGAACAAATGGCTGGATTTCTTTGACATAGATGGGTGGGTGTTTATAGAGAAGTTGAAGTTGACTGATACATTTGTCCCACTGTTTGAGCGGTGGTGGAACTGGAGAGAAAAACATCCCAAATGTTCTAAAAATTTAAGAGACAGACAAGCCTCCCCACTTATACCTACTTTTCATTGGATCTTTGTTATAGTTTTTGTTTATTTGCTTTAATATATGTTTATTGATTTCAGAGAGGAAGGGAGAGGGAGAGAGATAGAAACATCAATGATGAGAGAGAATCATTGATTGGCTGTCTCATGCATACCCCCGTACTGGGGACTGAACCTGAAACCCAGGCATGTGCCTTTGACTGAAATCAACCTGGGACCCTCAGTCTGCAGGCTGACACTGTCCACTGAGCCAAACCAGCTAGGTCTGGATCCTTGTAGTAAACATCATACTTGAGCCCTTTCAGTGCTCAGAGTTTCATTAGTGGAAATATTTCAAAGCTGTACAAATTGCAAATACTACTGTCCAAAGTTTAAGAGTCTGGCTGGGTCTCATAGAGCATGAAGCAATTGATTCACCCATTATTCTCCTGCTCTTCTTCCCACACCTTCTTACTTCCTGTCAGGGAGGTCAGGTTTTCATTTATCAGTTTTACATAAGGAGAAACCAATAAACAGAAGGATTTTACATACACAAGACCAGACAAAACAGAGCCCTAGCAGTCTCTCTTTCTGGCCTATACCACCTTCCTAAACATCAATTAAAATAAACTCCTTTTTGCTTTATGCCTCACCAGAGCACAAATATGTCACCGCAGGGCCTTATTTATTGTTTGAAATTTGGAGTTTAGGAAACAACTATTGATTTCTAAGGAAAAATGAATATGCTACTGCTAAAAGTTGTATGCTGCCCAGAGAATCTCAAATTATTTCTAAACAGAAGTTTCCATTCATCTTATGGTGTGTATAATGTAATTCACAGGTGCATAAACTCATAAACTTTTACATGACAAAAATCTTCTCCCTTGCCAATTTCATGTGAATTAAAGTCCTAATAAGATTTCCATATAATAATAGATCTGCCATGTCAATCTTCATAAAATATCAAGTAGGTCAACCTTACTATGTTTGTTTGCTAGGGTTGCCATAAGAGAACACCAGAGGCTGGATGGCTTAAACAACAGACATTTATTTTCTCACAATTTTGAAAGCAGCAGTCTAAGGTCAAGGTGTAAGCAGGTTTTGTTTCTCCTGAGGCCACTCTTCTTGGCTGTTAGACGGCTGCCTTCTTACTATGTACTCACATGATCTTTTCGCTGTGTAGGCACACCCCAGCAGCTCCCTCTCTCCTGATAAGGACACCAGTTGTATTGATTAGACCCCCACCTTAATGGCCCCGTTATAACTTAATCATCCCTTTAAAGGCTTTATCTCCAAATAGAGTTACAGTCTGAGGTAGTGGGAGCTTGGAACTACAACATGTGAATTTGAAGAGGACAAGATTCAACCCATAACATTTACATAATGAAAGAGAGAAAATCAGGTCTCTGTTGTTAATTTAGTTAAAGAGGGAGTTTCATTTACAGGGAGAATTTTTATTTCAACAATTTCTTGGTTTATCACAAAGGATTATTTTTCATCTAAGGAAAGGCAGTGAGGAATAGTGAAGGAACCATAGGCTTTAGGTTGAGACAGATCTGAATTTGAAAGCATCACTGCAGGCAAGCTACTTTACCTCACAGAATGCTAATATTCCATCTGAAACACGGGATTATACTACTACCTTTTAGGTTGTTGAGAGAACTAGAAATAACTGCACTTTGTACTCTGCCAACCATACTATACGTGTGTGTGTGTGTGTGTGGTGTGTGTGTGTGTGTGTGTGTGTGTGTGGTGTGTGTGTGTGTGTGTGTGTGTGTGTATTAGCTCTTATTATATTGTTAATACTATACATATAGACTGGTGTCCCTTGAGTGTAAGTCAGAAGCTAAGAGATAGGAATTCTACTAGTAAATTTTAATATAAATTGAACTTTTACTGATCAACTTAATATTCTGTCTTCATATTTAGTAGTATTAATATTCAGCTAATTCATTTGCCACTTTCTCAAATCAAAATATTTTAGCATTTTTATTTTTAAATGTATGCATTTTACATATTAAAATTGTTTATAATATTGTGTGTGTATATATGTATATTAGGGAACTAGATTTATATTTGGTCTAAATTTTGAAAGCAAAGTGCTTATTTTCTCAACCATTTTATTGAGGTATGATTGACATATAAAAAACTGTATATGTTAAATATATCCAACTTGATGAGTTTGGAGATAAATATAAACCTGTAACTCCTTTACCACAACCTATGCCATGAACATATCCATCATCTTCAAAAGTTAACTCCTGCCCTCTTTATTATTTGTGTGATAAGAACTCTAAAATAAGACTTGCCTTCTTATCATTATTTTAAAGACTATTTTTTACAGTTAGATTTTTCAGTTACCCAATTAACATAATGTAAGTAAGAAAACTCATAAAATATTGACTTATTTCAGGCCTTCAAAATAGGAAAATATCCGCAAACACATATATCCCTGCATTTGCTATTTCATGAGAAAGGAATGAATATGATGTCAGGCACTCAATTTAAATCTCCCTGGATTTTCCCTGGCTGGGAGGCTCGGTCGGTTGGAGCACCCAGTACAACGAAAGGTGGTGGGTGGGATCCCAGGTCAGGGTACATACCTACTTGTGGGTTTGATCCTGGTTTGGGCGTATACCAGAGCCTGCCTGCCTCTCTCTCTCTCTCTCTCTCTCTCTCTCTCTCTCTCTCTCTCTCTCAAAATCAATAAACATATCCTCAGGTGAGGATAATAAATAAATAAATAAATAAATAAATAAATAAATAATCATGGATTTTTACAAGTTTACATTTCTGCTCACCTGTTCCAAGTGTGGGCCTCCTGAGCCCCTTAATGTCATCCAATCTATGTTTCACAACTGAAGCACAGAAAAAAATTGGAATCAGGTGTAAATTAAATCTTCATATAGGTGTTTTTTTGAGGTGGGTATAATGTCAGTGAAAGGTAAGAGGCTAAGCAATTTAAAGGCGGGAAGGATAGAAGACAACCTGAAATCAGGGTTCACAAGGTACTTTGAAAAAGATTTATTCTCATCTTTTTCCCTCCCTTTGTAGTCATCCCTTAATTCAAAACTTACCTCCTTTGATTTCCTAACGCCCTTACTGATGCTTAATTATTACTTTGTCTTTTCATGCCTCTTGATTCTTTTGTATTTCTGTGAATAATTGTAAGTTTGTCAGGAAGGGTAATATTTTCTGCTTCTGTGTTTCTGAATCTCTTAACAGTGGTATGCACTATAGGTATCCAGCTTATTAACTCATTACTGTCTGACACAATAAATAATTACTTTAATAAAAATAAGTCTCCATACTGAAATATAAGCTCTGTGAGAGCAGGACTCTGTCAGTCTTACTCATAATTATATCCCAGAATCTAGAGAAATGCCTGGAAAAAAACTAGGCATGTAAGCACCTGCAACAAGCCAAGCTTATATTCTAGAGAAAATGGGAATGACATTACACACACACACAGACACACACACACACACACACACACACACACACACACTATGTCATCAGTTAGTATAAGTAGCATAAAGGAAAAGCAGTGAAGGGATGAAAAGTGGGATGGTGGGATGATGTTTTAGAATAAGGTGATGAGAGAGGACTCTGGGAAGAAATGACTTTTTGATTACATACCTGAATGAGGTGAATATTAGAGGATATTGTAGGGGGGCCACGTCATTCTGACAAAAGTAACAGCAACTACAAAGATTCTGAAGCAGGAATACATTTTAAAAGAAGTCTGGAGTGATTAACAGAGGCCATATGTCATCTAGAGGAGTTTGGATTTTATTTTGAGTGTGCTATGAATGAATGAATGAGAGTTGATGATGTGCAAATATGGTGGATTTAAGTACATTTACTTAAAGCAGTTAACTTATTAATTGATGTAGTATCATGTTACATATATTAATCATATCATTTATCAAAATTCAAATTAAACCTCATAATTTAATATGAATCTAGCTCAAGGGCTTGGCTCATTGGAGCAAGTGATGAGAATTATAGAGCAACTGAGTATGTGACTTAATGCAGATCTATTCCCTGGTCCTGTAAAAGCAAGCAAAGGTTCTAGAGGAGGTGGAGTAGAAATGTGCCCCATATGATGCACTTCCGAGGAATTGTGGGTATGGTAGTGAATATGTCTACAGTGGATAGCCCTTGAACTTTATTTCCCCATGCTTTTCTTTATCATTTCTGAGCACATCTCTGCCAACACTTCCTTAGGTGCTACATCACTATTCTGGAGAAAAGGCTTTCTCAATAAACCGGTTGCATTCCAAGTATGTTAGCTGAAAGGAAATGTGTACAGAGGTTAACCACACAGGCTCTAGTGTCAGATGTCTCTTTAAGCCAGCTGGATGACTTTGAGCAATTTAAATTGTTATTGCCATGATGTCCACATTGGTAAAATGGGGATAATAATAATCTTCATAATTGTGTTGTGATGAGCCCTAGCCAGTTTGGCTTAGTGGATAGAACGTCGGCCTGCGGGCTGAAGGGGCCCAGGTTCGATTCCAGTCAAGGGCACATGCCTGGGTTTTAGGCTCGATCCCCAGTGTGTGTGTGTGGGGGGGGGGGTGTGCAGGAGACAGCCAATCAATGATTCTCTCTCATCATTGATGTTCCTCCCTCTCTCTTTCTCTCTGAAATCAATAAAAAAATATTTTTTAAAAGTGTTGTGATGAATGAGATAATCCACTTAATAGAATTTCTGGTTTGTGATAATTATTCAAGAAACATTAACATTTTTTATTATAACCATGAAAAGATAGAATTTTTCCTGACGTTTAGCCTTATCAAGATTGGTCATTCAAGTTACTAAAACTAAGTTTGGATTAGCCTCTCTCTGGGAGAAGAAAGGTACATCCCGTTCTCACTTTCAGTAGTTCGGGACGAAGCCTTGCTGTGATAGAAGCCATGAGCATTCTTGGAACAGTGCATATAACTTGGAGGTGGTATGGAATTATAGGAAGATCTTGATGTCTGAACCCAAAAGACCTGGACTTGGTCCTTAGCTCAGCTACCTGCCATATAGATACTCTCATGGAGGTTTCTTGAGCTCTCTATTCTCAAGTCCTTGGCTGAAAATGATGGTGGTGATAATCCTCTTGCAAGGTTTTTATATAAATTAAATGTGATAATGTACATAAATGTTCTTTGAAACCTTTATAGCCCTATTAAAATGCTAGTTTTTTGTTGAAGTTTTCAAACCTTTCAACGTTGATCAAAAGAATTTCTCAGGATAAAAAGGCACATAGTTTGGCATTTGCTTTCTAAAGTAGAAGTGTTGTTTCTCTATTTAGATTGCTAAAAGTTGGTGTCATTGGTTTTCTGGTTTATGTACACTTTTCTCTCTTTTTAAACCAGAAATTAATTTTTAATTAGAAAAATAGAGAATATTCTATTGGGTCTGGTATTATCATGTTCAATGTGTTGGTTTACAATATGAAGATCAAAGAAAGGGAGAGGGATAAACCATAGAGTAAAAGTGGTGCCTGTATTTTATAAAAGCATCTATTTTGGTAGTGATAACTTGAAGGAAATCTCTAGATACCCTATCCTTGACATTAGTTTGGCAAGCTTATAGCACAGATGTGGCAGAGAGAACATTAAGGCTAATTTTATAACATCAATCTGTTGTCATCAGTATACAAATGAAATTAAACCCACATTGACAGACCTAATTACTGAAGGGAGACATGTGTGGATTAGAAAGGAGCAGAGGCCTGAGAATATAAACCTGAGACAGAATGTTGAGTGTCAGTGGCTGAGCCTCCAACAAGACGTTGTCCGCATGCAATTTTTACTTATCTGAAGATTCTGAGCAAAGACAGAATGTGTGTAGTTCCTGACGGGTATCTAAGTGTCTCTGGGAAAGCAAGTGGCAGCTATGACCCGAGGAAAGCAGCTATGAGATCTGTGAGGCTCTCTGCCAGGCCCCTGCCCTGCATTTCCCCGGGGACTCACATAGCTTTAACAGGGGACACCCCACCACCACGCAACAGAAATCTGCAAGCAGGTGGCTTTTGGAAAGCCAGACGCAGCCGATTCCTAGAGTCCCAAAGTAGAATTTTCAAAGCAGTCAGAAATAAAAGAAATGGAAAAGAAGTTTTTCTAAGCCAAAGCTAGAACCCACTGTCTGTGCCGTTTCAAAGGGACTTAGAGCAGGTTTCTCTATGGTTGTTGATTTGTTAAAGAAAAAGGATTAATGTTTCTCTCTCCCTCTCTCTCTCTCTCTCCTCTCTCTCTCATCAATCAATATATATATATATAAATTTTAATAAATGCAAAAATGCATTTATTTAATTGACAGAAGATGACAAAAATGCTTCACAGAGCATATGACTTAGTAGCTTTACCATAGCAATCATTGCTCATTCCATTCTCATTCCTCATAGGACCTTGCCCCATAAATCATGCTCTACTTTAGTTCCTTCAAATACTTTCATCCAGATTCTTTTCCTCTGAAGGAACAAAAACAACTAATAACATTATTTCTCTTTTTTTTTTAAAATATATTTTACTGATTTTTTACAGAGAAGAAGGGAGAGGGATAGAAAGTCAGAAACATCGATGAGAGAGATCGATGATCAGCTGCCTCCTGCATGCCCCCCAGTGGAGACGTGCCTGCAACCAAGGTACATGCCCTTGACCGGAATCGAACCCGGGACCCTTGAGTCTGCAGGCTGACGCTCTATCCACTGAGCCAAACCGGTTCGGCCATTATTTCTCTTTTTCCTTTAACTATTTCCCTAGTTCCTCTTGAGCTAACACCCCATCTTTAGAAGTATTCTACTGAAACATCTTTACAGAACAGTCTACATTCGCTGCCTCCTCACTCTCCCCAGCGTGGACCTGACTTCTTTCTCTGATTTCCAGTTCCCAGGACCTTTTCTCAGCCGTTTCTTTCTGGACCTCCCTCTGTGACATTTGGCACTGTTGATTATCTACATGAGCTTGAAATTCTCTTCTAGATTTTTCCAGTCTCCTTTTTTTGTGTGTATCTTGTCTCATTATTTTCACTCTGACCCCCCTATCATTCTCATTTTCTTTGATTTTTCAATTTGTTGTTTCCTAACTTCTGAAAGCAATCATTTTCTAAAGTTCCATTTTTGGCTCTGTTTCCTTCTATACATTTATACTTTATTGATTTAAAATATCAGAAATAAACATTTTTTATCTTCCTTATGTGCCTGTGTCCTTCATCATTGTCAGTATCACCACTCTCTGCCTATGTCAGAATCATAGCGACATAGGTGTCATTGACACTAGGTCCATCCTACACTGTCTCTCTTCTTCCATGAGACTTCTCATATACCAACCAGACTTCCCCTGGACAGACTAGACTACTTCAATCACTTTCAGAATATTCCTACTGCTTTTCAACCTTACCTATCATTTCATCAAAGGCCAATATGCCTCCTATTGTCTACCCCTGTGGTTTAAAATTACACAAATAAGGTATCCGGAAATATGGCAGCACCATCACTACTCAAAAATCTCATGCAGGTAAAAAGCAGAGCTCTGCTCTCTAGCTCTTTGTATGTGGAATTCTGTTCAATGTGTGCTGGTGGGACATGATTCTTGCATGTCAACTTGGTCAGCCAGGGTGATTTGCAGTTCTTCATGACTGTTCTACATACCAGAAGTTTAAGTTACGGATAGATTGCTTCTGTTAATTCACAAATCTTTAATCTAGTGAGGCTGTGTTTAGACATAAATATGTTAATGTTGATAGGCAAGTTATCTCATTAAATTGATGTTTGAAGTTTTCATTCTGCTTTTCAATAGTAAGAAAAATTTTAAGGTTGAACTAATATCTAAATGATAAGTTTTCTATGATATCTATGACAGATTTCAAAAACCTTTATCCTTATTTATATGCTAAAATGGATGCTGATTATCTTTTTTCTTGCATCTAGGACATGGACACTTAAGGAGTTGCATTATTTCACTGATCTTAAATTTTACAACATTCCAATCTGTATTTTCCATTTCATTTATTTACCTAAATATATAGATAGACTCTTCCTCTGCTTATCTTGAAATTATTCTTTATGCCAAAATTTACACCTGCAATACGTATAATAGACCTTTCCATACGTAGAATTGAGTGTTCTTCTGTATACCTGAAATTATACAGTGACGTTTTCCAGTTGAGATTTCAAGTAATATTTAGAACCCAAGTTAGTCTCTAACAGATACTTGAAGGTCAAGTGTATAGAAACCTGAATGTTTATAAATACCATGTCTTACAATGACTGAATTAAGAAAGCTGAGTATGAGAACAGAGGGCATTTGAGAAATCAGATACTTTATTGGCAGCCACTAGAAATAAGTAGCTACTTGCTTCAACTCCCCTGGTTGAAAAGGTGATAAATCCCACAGAAGGCTGAGGAGTTGCCAGGAGAAAGCCTCTCCCTGCAGAGTGTGCTGAATGTGATCAAATGCTTTAACAGGACGTTGGCGTTATATGACCTTCAACGATAATAGCCAAGTAATAAATTAGTCTTCCCAGCTGCTAGTGCATAATCATAACAGCAAATATTACGTGAAAATTAACATCATGACAGATAGTAATCATGGTAACGGAACATATTGATCACAACCACTTAAGGTTAGAGTACTGAGGGCTGAGAGGAGCTCAGTTAAGAATACAGATATTCAATAAAAACCCTCTTTCGAAATTAGCACAGCATTATGCAAAGAGGTTGAGAAAGCAGTTTTAAATCACACCGGAATCCTGGGAAGTACATGGTCATTGCCTGGTACACCAAGTTGCCATTGCTATAGTTTTATCATCATTACCCCTGACTAAGTTTTGAGCAACGACACTTTGTTATATATCATTCATCAGCGAAAGGGGCATTGTCAGGATTGAGGTTAAACCTCAACTTTAGGGTCAAAAATTGACAGAGCCCATTCTCTTGTCCCTTCTTTATTCCTTCTACTTTTCTCTGTTTATTCTTCCCTTTCTTTTACCCATAGTTAATTATATTAAGATTCTATACATTAGGAATTATTGAAGTTGGTAGAAGTCATGTCATTGTCCTTTAAAATCTCTGTGTTGCCCCATCGCCTGCAAGATAAAAGTTAGTCTTGGAAATGCTCTTAAATTTCTCCAGCCGCAGTGCATTCTTCTTCCTGCCACACACATTATTCTCTGCAGCACCTACCTACCCTCATCTCATTACATCTGTCTTTAGATCTAACATATCAGTATGGTCATGCCTAACTCACACAGAGCATCACATGCCATTCAGAAGACCTGGAAATCCCTTTTAAAGGAATGCATCATTTGCAATCTCACGGATTGGTTTTCTTCTATTCATACCAGACTTTTGTCTGAGTAATTCCAGTGATTTCTCTGTCCTCATGTACACAGGCCAAGAGGGTTGCCACTAGTTTTGTATAAATCTCACCTCCAATTTTTCATGTGAGAATTTTCTCAGTTGTCTTTAAGGTAATTCACTGTTCTGATAAGAGAAACAGAGCTACCATTTATTTTTTTAACGTTCCCAGTTCTATGCCCTGAACACACTCAGTTTTCAATAAATGGTATTGACCAACTGGCTGGCTTATTCTTAGTGATGCACTGAGAATGAGCATTAACATTTATTCTAGGCACATTAATTTTAACTTTTAAAGCATCCTGAGATTTGGCATGGTTTTTAAGCCTAAATATTCTGTGAGAAATATAAAACTCCAGAGCCCTCAAAATAATTTTCTTTTTTTCATAAAGCAAAAATATTTTAAATCATATCCTTTTTTCTGTATCAATAAATAAAATTATTAAATTCTCATTAAAAAAAATTTTCAAAGTATTTAAAGATCCAAACAAACTGCTCACACTAAATTGAGGTGTGTGCGCGCTCGTGCACACACACACACACACACACACACACACACACACACCAGTAAGCTAATTGGATATCTTCTGTGTTCTTGGCTCTTGTACTCAGTTTTCTAAGGATGGTGATAAGAACTGGGTTCATAAAACTCACTTCCTTGGCTGCTTTTTTTCTTCTTGTTTATTTTTTTGGTGGTGGTGTTTTTTGTTTTCTTTTACCCAGAAACTCATAGAGGAATTAGAAGTCTCATCTTCCAGCTGTCACCCACAGTTGTTTTTTTCTTGAGCAAGTCCTTTATCCTGCCTGAGCCCTGGTTTCAAAGACTGTAAAACTTAAGGAATTGTTGTAAATTATCAGCAATTCTTTTATAGTTCCAGTACTAACTGAAAAAGTTGAAGACACCTAAAAATAGGTAGTAGATTTTGTGTACTGTATAAAATTTTTAATTTCTAAAAATCATGGTGTGCTTTGTAAACATGTTTCTAATGTAATATTAAGAAAAACCTAGTAAAAATAAAGCTGAATTCATTTTATAGCAAGTTAAAAATATTTTACACCCATGTTTTCTTCACTTAAAACATCACCCAAGTAAATGCTAATTTGTACAATTTTTAACATTAGTAGCAAACCCAGACAGAAATAAGCCTCATTAAAACGTATTGTGTAGGTGGGATGGAATATTGCCTTGCCCTCTTACTATCACAATATTGATTCAATAGTCAGCTAATGTCCGCTCAATACAAGAAAATCCTATTTAATGCAGGTCATCTGGGATCCTCATTATTGCAGCATTTCTCTACCTTCTATGGTGCTGGGAGTTTCAAAGCTACTCCACAGCAAAGACTCTTCTTGCTTGGCTTCTTATGTAAAGTAAATCTTAATAATACTGACTGGTCCTCTGTATCTGAGACCGTCTTCATATTCCCCCCTTTTTTATAATAATAAAACTACTTTTAATTTTAGCTGGAAAGTAGCTTCCTGGTTTAAAAACAAACCTAACATATCCCAGCCTCCCTTTCACCTCAATCTGGACAAATTCTAGTCAATGAAACATGAGCAGAAGTGATACATATGTGACTTTCAGGAAGTATCTTTTAAAGAGAGGAAGTTCTCTCTCCATTTAATTTTCTCATGCTGGTTGGATTCGAGATGGTCTGATTGGAGCTGGTCCAGTCATGGTGGTGCTTGAACTGAGGCCATGCGTGGTAGAGCAGCGTAAGAGAAGGAACCTGGTCCTGATACAGTAGAGCATCATACCAGCCCTGGATTTTATGTGAGAGAATTTTATCTGGGCTTTTCTGCCATGAATAATTCTGTAAAACCTTTAATATTTTTAGTGCATCTAAGTGCCAGGCATTTTGCCTGCATTATGTTATTGAATCTGTCACAGCAAATCTATGAGGAAGGCAATATCAAAAAAGATATAAAAACTGAGCTTTACGAGGCCAGCTTGCCCAAGTAGAAACCCTGGACCCACCCTGTCCCTGATTATGTTCTTAGCTTGTTCAGATTTATATTATTTATTGATTTATATTATCATCTGCTTCCCACTTGAATGTATGGACAGGAACTTGCTCTTTTCACAGTCATATCTTCAGGACTTACAACTGAGCCTGAAACAGAACTTGTTAAATGAGTATATGACTCAAGACCCCTTAGTCTTACCCACCAAATTATATTGTTATCCACTGCTAATCTATGAAAAATTCTGTATGGGTTTCAACTAGGCTACATTTCTTTTTCATATTTCATCATTTTTATTATAGTATAAACATTTAGAAATTGCATAATTTAGAGAAATGTATCAAGAGGAGAGATAAATTTAAGAATATATTATTCTACTTAGTGGAATTGTTTTTATTCTTAAATATAAAAAGTTTAATGTTTTCTGGCCTCTATAAGTTTGGATATCCTATATAATAAAAGGCTAATATGCAAATTTTCCCCTCGACCAGGAGTTCAACTAGGAGTTCAACTAGGAGTTTGACCAGGGGGTGGGGCCAGCCGGCCTTGATTGGGGGAGGCTGGCTGAACCCCACCTGTGCACAAATTCGTGTACCGGGCCTCTAGTAGATGTATAATAATGAATTTGCAGGAAATCAAATAAGGTTGCAGTAACCACCTTAGAAAAACAATGCATCTGAGGAAATATCAAAACTTACCCCACTTGTTTATTTGCCTATGAAATGTGCTTAATGATGGCCTTTTCCAATATTGCCCTCTAATTAGCTAAAATCACATGCAGATACATTTAAAAAAAATTAAAGTGGGCACATGAGTTTAGTTAGCCCTGAAATAGGAGAAGCAAAAGACTTTTTATTTCAGAGTAATTCAGACCACACTATTTTGAGTTCCCATTTCATGTGGAGCACTGAATTTTTCACATAATGACTTAACAAGGGAGCTAATTTACAACATTTTCACAATGAACTTAAGGCTAAAGGTGATTATCTGTTGTATTTTTTTTCTAGAACAGTTTTATTTGAAATGGAAGAAAAGGAGACTCCCTAGTAGAAACTGGCATATGCCCTTTTCTTTTATTCCTCCAGACTAATGAACTGTGCTGTTCCTTGATTTGGTAGGCAGAATATTTGAAAATTTTAATTGGCTAGTTATTCCTATTTCAAATCCCATTGAAGACAATGAAACTACTGGTTTGATAAGAAAACTTAATGTGTTAGAAAAGAAGAATGGATAGTGCCTGATCAAGGGTTTTTACATGTAACCTTTATCAGTAAGTCTGAACTGGTTTTTCATCTTTCTCATTGATCTGTGGGCCTGTGATGCCCCTTTGCAGCAATAAATGGGTGATGGGAGGTAGCAGACTTTATTTTAGTTTTAAATTTATAAAGAAGGGTGAGAAAGAATATGATCTTATATAATAAAGCTGATGCATAGCTTGACAAAAGTGTTCCTGTAATATGATCAAATAATGTTTCAGTTTAACCCACTAATCTAATGAGATATCTGAGTAGGTACAAGCTATAGATAAGATATTCATCTGACAGGGAAGTCATTTTATTTTTTGATGAATGCAGATACTTAGTACAGTATTAAGGTGCATGCACTTGAAAAAAATCAGCTATTTGCTCATAACTCACTCTCCTGTTCCCCCTCAAAAAAAGTTTTTGTGTGAACTAATTTTCTTTTCTATATATTAGATCTAGGAATGAGAGAAATCCAACAAACAGGAGAATCAATTTCCTGTTAACTCTAACATTGCATTTACCTTATGGGTAACATACCTATGCCCTGGTTCCCAGGGAGATTTGTTCCAAAATCATAAATGTGAATGGGAGGTAGGTATGTGCATTACCTCAACAAGCTTTGACTGGCTATGATTTAAGATTATTGTTGAGTTTTATTTTTAGAAATTACTATTACCACCCTAGCCAGTTTGGCTCAGTGGGTAGACTATCCACCTGTGGACTGAAGGGTCCTGGTTTCAATTCCGGACAAGAGCACTTACTCAGTTGCAGGCTCCTGCTTGGCCCAGGCCCTGGTTGGGGCACGTGCAAGAGGCAACCATTGATGTGTTTCTCTCACATTGATATCTTTCTCTGTCTTTCTCTCTCTAAAAATCAATGGGAAAATATCCTCTGGTGAGGATTAAAAAAAAAAAGAAGAAATTACGTTTACCATATATTGGCTTTTGAGTAAAAAATAAAAAATCATCACATAGGATATTTTCTGGCTATACAGCATGGTCCCTTAGGTTTCATGACATTTTTGGAACAAAGTTTTAAAAATACTTATCATAAGTCTTAATTTAGATCCCTATTTCTAGCAAAATTTCAGAACATTATAACATGTACTTTGCTTGATTCACTCCTGGCTTCTTCTTCCCACCCCTACTTTTTCATATCTATTCTTTTTTTAATATTATTTTAAAATTTCATTGTACATATTTAAATGTCATCTTAAATCATCCTATAATCAAAAGGCTAAAGCTAGATTAGATAGATATGGAGCAACAAATAGATCAATAGAAAGAATATGAGATGGCATTTACTGTTTTAGGTTGGGGTCCAGCCCCAGCAGGTCCAGGGGTTCCCAAAGGTGTGGTCGGAGTCGGCGAAGAAGGAATGATATGGAGACAGCGTTCAGTTGATCAGCATAGCCAGGTTCTCTAGCCAGGTTCTAGCCAGGTTTTCTAGCCAGGTTCTCTCTTTATTCTCCTGTTACATGTGTATTTATACCATTTGATTTTAATCCTATCCATTCTATTCCAAAGGTTAGGGCATTTATTATCTCCATTCCAAGGTCACTACTCTCACTACTCTACTGTTCTGTTAAGCTACAAGGAAGTAACTGAAGGAGATTATCCTAAGTAAAGATTATCTAGTTTAAGGGTAATTGTTTGTAGTTAAGGTGATTAACTACCTGCCTGGCACTTAGTTAAGGGGTTTTACTGATTTATTCCCTTCCTTAGTCCTGTTAATCCCTAACTCCAGGGGAAAATCCCCACCTGGGGAAACCTTTCTCAGAGAGGAGACCTTGGTTAAAACACACAGCGCTAAGAAGGGTAGCAAACATATTAAGAACAGTATGCCATATACGCCAGGTCCCTTGAAACATATGCTGTGCAGATGTTTCTTCCCTGCAGCGACTGTGTCAAGCAGCAAGGATGGACCGGCTTCCGGCAGTTTTAATGTTTTTGAAGTTCATTTATAGTTCATTTGCTCCATCTATAGTTTATTCAAAACTATATATTGTGGCTCCAAGTACAATAGTATGATCTCAGAGTTGAGGGCCTGAAAATTGAGTAGGGCTGAAAAAGACCTCCATAACCAACCATTGTACAGTATGCTATTTGCTATAACAAAGTATAAAAATATACTGTCAGAACAAAGAAGAACTCCAGCAGCCCTGAGGTTTGACTTGAGCTCAAGGAAGGAAGGGCATCCCATGCAAGGGTGAGAAGAGGGTAAGAAAGAATAATATAAGCAAAGGCACAGAGACAAGAATGTGAATAATGCATCTGAATATCTGTAATTCCATTTCCATTCCAATTTTCATTGGGGATGGTATTGCACTGGGGTGTCAGGTACCACCTACAGTACCTGATGTGTGCTCTCAGCAGCCCTTGAATGCTACAGTGTTGACTTGGCACTGAGTTAAGCATCCTCTGTGCCTGCTGATTCAGACCCATTTCATTTTTATGCTATCAGAAGAGACTACCTTTATATCACTGGGCCAAGCAGTATATGCGAGAGCTACACTAGATCTGTGGAAGGAAATTTTGGCAAAGATCAACCTAAAAAGTGACTAAAACAACAGCCAGTGTGGTGACATTAGCTGTCCACACTTGACCCCCCAAATCTACTAAGGTTTAAAATTAAGATGAGCACTCTCCCATGGAGCAGTGGAGAGATGCCTTGACATGTGCTGAGTGACAAGAAGGAAAAGAGAAGCTCCCTAGCCCTATAAGAGGTCCTCATGATAACAGACGAAATGGGGAGTCCTCCTCCCCACTGGGTGCTGCTGGGAGTGTAGTCCTTGTGATATCCTGAGAAAAGGAATTTTCTGAGACTCACAGGAGAATGAGTGATTTTTATTTCCATGGAATTAAATCCCTGCATTTCCAAAGTCCCATTTCCCTTAGTCATAGAAGTGTAGCTGGGGTTTCAGTAGAGTTACAGTCAGAGCCAGTGTCCAGTTCCGTGTTGCAGCAGGGCCCAGTACAGCATCAGGCTAGTTGCAGTCCATTGGCCCATTGCATATGGGGGTCTGCATGGCTGTGGGCCACATGGAAGAACGCCAGGAAGCCAAGGGTGAGCCAAGAGCATAAGAGAGACAGCTTCTTTGTTTAGGGGATTATATATCCCAGATTTCCATGCACTTGCAATGGCCACATTCATTCTGCCCAACCAGCTCTGTCCCCAGATGTGATTGACAGGCACATATCTTCCCTATGTGGTTCTGTTACAGAATTTACCAGGCGACTGAAAAATACACAGGGAGTATTAGGAAATCCAGGGGGGGAAAAAAAAACACATTTATTTTCAGATGTACTAGTACAGTGACTCAGGGAGTTCTCCAAATCCTGAGTGAGTGAATATGAAGGAAGCTTTCCCTTTATACCCTTTGGTTTCTTTATTTTCTGTTTCCTAACTACCAGGCTTTTGTGGTAGGCTTCCACAGCCCTCCTGAGTCAGTTAGAAGGAGGAAGTTAAGTTAGATTGTATCTAAATGCCTGGTCTGGGTGGTGCCAGTGACCTCCCCTCTAGCTAAGAATCTATGTTACATTCTTTGTTTATGGCCCCTTTGTAACTTGGGAGTAATTAGGAAAACAGGTCTTGCAAAACCAGATTGTGGAGAAAGGGGCAATGACTTAATTATAGGTTATCAAGAATGTACATTAGGTTACTGGCACAGATTCAGATTGCTAGCCCCCCCCCCCCCAAAAAAAAAAATGTGTTATATTCCCCATCAGTTCCCTCCCCCAGTGTTTTGCAGAGAACATGTCTGTAATGTCTGGACTGCCCTTTGCTCCTTTCCTATTATTAATAACTAGCCTACTTACAACAGTATCACTCAGAATCATCCAAGTCTTAATTTCTAAAAGAGCACATATGCTCAAAAAAATACATCTCTACAAAAGATACTTCTTAAATACAAATGGAAACAGTGGGGGAAACTAGTACATGCAGCCTTAACCAAGGGATCTGAGTTAACAACACCGTGAAGCAGAATTTTTTGGACTGGAACCCAGATTCTTTGTCTGCTGGAGTCGAAGAATGAATCCACGAACAGAGGGTAGTATAGCAAAGGTGGAAATTTATTGAAGAATAAGTACAGACTCCCACGTGGGAAAAGGGAAAGATTCTCACAGCACAGACTCCCACCAACTTCCTGTTTCCCTGGTTTATAAAGACTGTAATCCCTGTGTCCTGATATCCCCTCTGATTGGCCACTTTCCCCCTTTTTGATTTGATCACTATAGCAACTCCTAAACTCAAAGGTCAGAAATCACATGGGACATGTGATGCCCTCCTCCCTCATTGTTCTTCTTTCCTTTCTGGGCTTTCTTCCTTCTTCTGTAAATATAGACTTTTTTTTTTTTTTTTTTTTTTTTGCTACTTCCAGTTCCCTTGTCTTATGGAAATATACCTGTTGCTGCTCCCTTGTCTTATAGAAATGTAACTGCACCTGGCTTCCTTGTGTTATGGAGATGTACCTTCTCCCAATCTGTAGCTCTAATGTTTTTTTTTTCCCTTGGACCCCAATTCTAAAAATTCCCTAAACCTGTCTCTGTTCCCCTAAAATTCCTGTTTCAACCAGAAGTGAGGCCTATGCATATCATGTACTTCCAAGACAAGCAAAACATCACATTCCTGTTAAAAATGCATAACCTCCATCCAGTCTTGAGAAAATGCACACACATCTAAATTGAGGGGCATTCTGCAAAATAAGTGGTCAGTACTCTTCACAGTTGTCAAGATCCTAAAAGATGCTGAATAACAAATGTCCCAGATTGGAGACTGAGGAGATAAGATAACTCATTCAATGCAGGATCCTAGATTGGATGTTGGATCACAGAGGGGATAGTAGAGGTACAGTTGGTGAAGTTTGAGTAAGGTTAGTAGATTAGTTAATCATATGTGCTGTTAAATAATAAAAGGTCAACCAACTACACTTTGAAGACCTAATGGGCTTTATTGAAGGATTCATGAATCCAGCAGTATCCTATCTAGTAAAGAGAGAAGTGCTCCAAGAAGTACTGAGCAACTGGGAAGAACAAGGAAGTTATTAGCAAAAGAAAATAAAGGATTGTTTCAGGCAAAGCCACTTTTCTCTGGAGCTCCCAGGCCCCTGATTCTATGGAAATGTGCCTTCTGCTGTTTCCAGCTTCCTTATTCTATGGAAATGTACCTTTTGCAGCTCTGTAGCTTTGTGCTTTTTCCAGGGATCCCTTCATTTTTTTAAAATTTCACCCCCAAAACTCCTACTTTACAACCAAAAACTCCTTTCAGTACTATGGTTATACCAAATTAACATATTAGGGAAAGTTGGTGAGGGATATACAGGAATTCCGTGTATTTTGCAACTTTTTATATCTAAAATTACTTCAAAGTAAAATGTTAAAAAGTAACATAAGTGCTAACTTTAAAAAAAGTGACAAAATAAACATATGTATTTCATTCGACCTTTTCACCTTTTCACCTTATGCGATGTCTATTGCTTACAAAAGTTGGGTGTTTTGTTGTTGTTTTTTTCAGGAAACTACTAACTAAGCTCAAAAAGTTTGTTTGTTTTTTGCTTGAATAAAGTTATAAGACCTAGAAGAGACCTAATGTAGTCTATCGGCTCAGTTCTCTTTGAGACATTTTAAAGACTTAAGGAGGGGAAATTCCAGAGCATGTTAGTGGTGGCCTTGTCCATTCTCTCATATTACTTTTATGGCTAATTTAAAGGCCTCCTCCCACAGTTAAAATGAAATTTCTCTTATTTCTTGTTAGAGGAGGGGAAGTGTGGGTGGTTGTCTTTCACAAAATGAAATAAATTTTAGGTCCTAATAATGATCAAGCAGAACTTCGCTAACCCTTTCATTCCTTTTCACAGTTGACCTAGATTGCCAAAGTCAACTTGTACTTCCTGCACTGATTTATCTATCTTGACTACTTTCTATAATGCAAAGATTATTTTCAAAATTCTCTACTGGCATAGATTATAACCTAAATAAACATGTATTCTGCCCAACATATTTTAGGTTGCTTCTAAATACTGACCTTATTTTAAGTATTATAATAGTGTCCGTAACAATATCTGTTTCACCTCCTCAAAAGTCTAGTAAATCCTGATAATAGTTTACGCTGTATTTTTAAAATAGATGAAAGGATGGATGGATGGAAGGCCCTAGACTACAGAATTTGCTTGATTGAGAGGCCCTAATTGGGTCTAAACAGAACAACTCTCGCCTCCAAAGGCTGCTGCCTGCGATCATTTGCAGTTGAATACCCAGAAATAGTGAGAAAATTTGCTTAAGACCGAGTTAAGATCAAGGTTCCCACGGAGAAGCTGAGTAATTTGAAGGGCTTTTAACACCTTGTTAAGGGAAGTGCCTTGTTGGAATGATTACTGGGGGCTCCAGATGCCACCACCTGGACAAAGGAGAGCACAGCTGTAAGGCTGAGCCAGCTCCTTGCAGTGCCTGTGGGTGAGACTAGGACTCCAGGAAAGTGCACAACCTCGGAGTCAACTGTGAGGAACAGGGGGGCGGGTCGGGGGGGGGGGGAGAGAAAACATTGGGGTACAGAGGCCCCTGTGCAAGGCCATTCCAAGAACACACAAAACTAAGCCCTCGTGGGTATCAGTTCTGCAGAAACAGAAAAACCGCCTAGAAAGCCCTAGAAGCATGGAGTCCCAAGGCAGAAAGAATCTGTTTGAACACAACTACAAAGAGCCCACCTATTGGTGGTAGAAAGATAGTGATCAGATTTCAGAGACAGGCAATCCCAGTGGCTTTGATATTTAAACAGCGGTCTTCAGTGGGATAATGTTACCAGCTTTCAATCAACAGAGGAACTCCAGGCCTTTGGGTTTGGAGGTGAGGAGGGCACAGACCTGCCCCCCACCCCCACCCCTTCACCTCTACCTGCAGCCTGTCTTACCCTGATACCATGAAGGGGCTCAGTGAGCAAAAAAGAAAAGGACACTCAAGGAGCATGAGTCCTATTCCTGAAACAATAGGCGTGTTTAACACACCACAGCTCTGGATTCAGTCCAGCTGAATGACTGAGAGGAGGGAATCTTTAGCTGTTCTGCATCTTCAGTGGGGGCTGCAGATGTCTCATCCAGGAGGGGTCTCACTAAAGACCCCTCTGGAGATAGCAGCAGTGTGGTCCTCCTCTGAGGCCCATGGGGAATTCTGGCAGCAGTCACTAAGGGGGGGACTTATCAGTACTGTACTGAAGGCAAGGTCTGAGATCATGGCTGGCCTCTTTACCTCAAGTCTCTAAGACACATCTGCAAAAATGACTGCAATAAAACATGTGTGTGTGTGTGTTGGGGGCGTGTAGGGGAGCGAGGTGGGGAGGAAGACTTGTGTGAAGCAATAGGCAGTGCACAAAATAAAACTGGCAAACCTGGCCTGGAGCGTCTGCTGTTCCTGTCCCTTACTCTGAGTGTTGCAGTCATAAATTATCTATAGTCCCGTAACATGGCTGGTGAGCAAGGCGTCCTGATACAGCAGGAATGCAGCGCTTTGTTCAAGGAGGCCTGGCTGCAGGGGAAAGGAGGCAGGGTGTCACCCCTGTCCCCTGGGCTGCAGCACACCTCAGTTCTGGTCCCGCAGGGCCTTGGATTTGGCCGAAAGGTTGCAGTGGGAGGTGGATGATTTGATGTTAGCATGTTTTCTCCTTTGTGCTCAAAAACCCTGATTTGAGTCTCTTCACAGCCCCCTTGTCTGTCAGTGGAAGAGTTCTCTGTCCTTGAGTCTTTCCTGAGGTGTATCTCAGAGGAAGATTTGAATTTGGCAGAATTAAGCGTAACGTGACGGTAGCCCTTTCCCCTCCTTATCCGTTTGATGCTAAATAGGTTTTTAGGTGTGTTTAAAAAAAAAAAAAAGAAAAAGAAAAATGTTTGAATTAGCTGATGGGGAATTTGGCTCCAAATATCAGACACCCACATAGGGATGCAAAGCCCTCTGAGACCCAGGAGATGGTCTCAACATACTTCTTTTTTGCACTTCACATAAATAAATATATCTGGGCGGACACATGGAAACCTCCACCTGGAAAAAAGAAAGATCAAGGTCTTTCAAGACTCACATTGCCAAACAAAGCAGTCATAGTTATATTAATATGGAGGCTTCTGTCCAAAGTGGTCCATAGCACTTATCATTGAATATTTGAACCTATTTAATGCCAGGGCTGAGTCTGGTACCAAAAGGAGCTGCTCCTGTTTTAAATAACAGCCCAATCTTAAAGACCATTAGTAGTGTTTTTCCATCTTGGAGCCCCATCCATGTCTGGATGTGGCATGCACTGCAGCCCTGGGCAGTAGGAGTCCCAGTGTAGCTGTGGAAGCAGGAACCACTTCAGCCTGCACGTTGGCAGCCTGGGAAGAGGGAGGAGGAGAAGCTGGGTAACAATGAGCACCAGTCTTTTCTATCTTGTCATGTAAGATTTGAAAGAAAACCTAATACAGAAGGATATGAATTAATAAAGTACCATAAGGACATCTGAATTCAGAACCTCAAAGAAATCATACAAACTGCTGGAATCTAGACAGGGGACCCCAAAAGCAATTTCTTCCTCTTTTTTTTCCCCTATTCTTTCATGCTTGACTTTCCATAGAGAATCTGTTTCCTTTATAGGAGGCTTTGTTCAGCAGGCCTGGTAGCAAAAGGAGCCTCATTAGATGAAGATAGCTCAGGAAGGGGAGGAAAGTGGTGTTCATAAACAAAGTTGGAGCCAGTGAGAATATGTGGGGTCACCCACAATGGATTTTCTGTACCTCTACTGAGTTCTTGAATTTTTTTCCCCAAAGTTACACTTAGTTTAAGGAATACTATGACTCTCACTGGGAAGTGCCATGGATTTCTATCAGTGTTTGTCTCATGTGATAAAGGTCCAGAAGCCACCTTAGTAAGATAAAATTACTGCTCAAGGATGCGGTTGTTACACTAGATTTGAACCTGTGTCTGTACCTGAGAATGGGCAGAGTTAAACCCTAGGACATGGAAGATACAGTTAATGGCCTGAATTAGAGAAGTTTGAACATGCCGTTTGTATCTTTGTCATAAAACTATGAATTTGGAAATTGTGCACAATAAATTTAATGTGCCGCCCCGAGATTAAACAATCTTCATACCAGTCTTCCCAACTGTATTCTCAATAGGAAAATTTCTGATTTCCTGGGGGTTTCTGTGTATCCTAGGGTAGTTGGCTACAAAAATCAGTTGTTTATATTGTGGAACATTATGTTGATGTCTGATTCTCTTTGGAGAACTTGGAGTCCTCTTCTCCAAGTGAAATGTACTTCAGTGGCAAATACAATGTGACAAGTAGTCATTATAAAATCAATTAACTAAATATGGCAGACATTTTTACACTTTTCTAAAATATCTCTGACTATAATTAAGAAGGAAAAAAAAAACAAAATAGGAAAACTGCAGGACACAATGAACACAATGCAACGTTGCTAAGAGATTATGTAACTCATGGGTAAATGTGCGCGGTGTCCTTGGTTTTGTGACCGAATCAGTAAGCAAAATTTACAGTAGTGGTTGGACTCACTACTTCAGTATCTGTGTGGATTATTAATGTTCACACCTGTAGAGGTAACTTGAGCTATGCTTTCTTGTCACCAAGAAATAAATGTCAAAATTCCCTGGGATTCTGCAGCCTCTACCGAATAAGAATAATAGTATAGCATATGCTGTACTCTGTGTACATTATAGTAATGGTTCCGCAGCAGTCAGAAATGAGATATGAAGATGGGAGAAGAAGCCCAGGTTTTATATTAGTGATGCTATATTAATTATGACAGAGGAGGTTTTTCTGTTATATGCCTCATTTTTAAGATGCTTGAAACTTTCCCACAGGAATCTTTCTCATGACACTTTTTTTTTTCTTTTTTTTTTTTTGTCTTGTAATGAAAATAAGGAGATTGGTTTTTAATGTTTTTGAAAGATTTTATCTGGGAATCAAAGTGTTTTCCCATCCATTAGAGCATTTTGTACATACTTTTACTTTCTGCAGCCTCAAAACAAATAGCTTTTTAATGACCTTCAATCTTGTCTTCAGTGAAGAAGTGTAGTGCCGTTAGTGTATCGGGGAAAGTTTGATTTGCAAATAATTAAATTACAAGCATTATCCAGTGCTTCCTCTGCAAATTATCATGTCCCCTAATAGCAGTTAGCCCCCTGCACCTTGCAAATGAGGGGAACTTGCAATTAGCGGGTCAGTTACTGAAAATTATACTGAAAATTAGCCGCCGTTGGAACGTGAACGTTGTGGATACAGTTTTTGTACATGCCGAAAAGGAAGTGGGAGCTGAAAACTATGTGTCGAACTCTGACATGGCGCATTCGAGTATAAGTGAGCTCTGCTAACAAAGGAGAGAGCAGTATGAAGCTGAAACAGTGGCCTACGGGATCTACTTTGGTTAAAAATCTAACTCAGAATCACCTCATTCTCTGAGGGCAACAGATTGAGATCCACTCAGGAGACGCGGGGTTGAGATCCAAACCAGGAAAGGCCTTGGCTGCTCATTAACATGTTAATTACGCCATGGAGGGTTCAGAGCTGTCCTTCAAATGTGAATTTGCACCACTTGCCTTATTAATGTTTTAAGAAGCCATTGTTCCAGAGGAGCAGCAGCATGATAGGGAGTTAGAATGCATGCACATATTTCTTTAAATGCCAAGCTTTTGAAAATTGGGCTCACTCACCTCCCCTTTGTCACCAGAGCACTAGGCACACCCCTACGGATTCTAATTGTATTATATAGGTGTTGGAATTTTCTTAATTGGGGCTGAGGATGAACAAGCTGCATGTTTGTCTCAACACTATACTTGAGAACAGGGACTACTGTTATCTTTTAATCTCTGAAATCCCTATGCCTAATACCGTACCAAGCACCCAAAAGACACTAACACATTTTATATAAATGTACAATGTATGGGTTAAAGCAAAATTTTATATTTTCCATTTTATGATAGTTGGTATTTTAGGGTGTCTAAATCAGAACCTAAAAAGCCTTCATTTTTACCTATTTAAGCATTAAGCACTGGACTTAGAAAAACCATGTTATATAATTCATTCAAAGATACTCCTGCCTCTTTTTTTTATCCTTTCTGCATTTGCTGTCGTTGAGGAATTAAGCACAGGCTTCCATTGTTACTTCTGGTCAAGTTGCCATGTAAGTCAAGAGTGTAGTTTCGCAAAATGACTTGCAAGGTGGGTGGTACAAGGGAGTCTTAGAACAGTGCTTTCTCTCTAGACACGGGTCAGAAGTAGCAGCTACTTGACCCTCACTTACCTGAGCTCTGTTTGTTTGGTGGCATGTGGGTAAATTTATCCCACAGAGATTATCTTCTACTTCCCTCGGAGCTAAAAGTTTGTAGAAATCACTGCGTTTTTATATTGTTACTGTTGACCATACTTTATTTTATTTTAAATACTCATAATTTCGAAAGAATGTACTTTGAATGGAAGGTTTTCATTGGTTATTTCTTGGTAACAACAGTGTTCAGGATTTAGAAAGATTACATCCTTTGCATTTCATGTCAGGATATGACATGAATTCTCCTCTTGGTAGTGTATACTTTTACTCCTGATATTTCTCTGCCCACCCATGACTTAAAAACAGTAAGTGATCTAGCTGTTGGCTGTGTGGCTATGCAACCCCAAGAAATTTATTAATCCTGGGTTCTGTTTCCAGTTTTCAAAATCTTTATGGTAACAACAACCACTATAATTAGTGATGAAAATCAATACGTATCATTTTTTTCTTCTTCAAGTAGGATCTTAATTTATTTGTTTGAAATTTGGGTCTTCCGAACCTAAACTCTGTTATTTCCTTTTAAACCTGGAAATGTTATGGTGCCACCATAAGAGAAATAATCTTTAATGGATAGTCTTATTCATGTCACTTAATTCCTCTGATAGAGTTTTCTTATCCATAAAATGGTATGTGTGATCATCATAATCTGTTGCATGTATATAAAACTTTTAGAAAAATTATTTTCATTCCCATTAATAATGCCTGGCCCACCTAATTATTACATAAATAATTGGTGAGGATATCCGTTTTCTTGAGTTTTAGCAGCACAATAATCCCTATCAGATAGATAGAACATGCAACTAATTTTATCAGTGAGGATACTTAGTCATAGTTATGCTGAGATTTCCTCCAGATAGCAGCGGTGGGGTGGAGATGCAGCTGAAACCAGGAGCCAGGAGTCCATGTCTGTGACTTAAACAACAACAGCAACAACTATATGCAGGATAAAGATATTTGTTTTCTCATAGAATCTATAGATGATGTCATGGGAGGAATTTTGGCAAGCTCTTTTGAAACTAGTCACAAGCAAAATTAAAGTGTAATTTTAATTAGTCCACAGCAAAGAGATGAAAGGGATTTGTTTAGTATTTACTGAAGCAATTATAATGTTTGATTTGGTGCATGTATGTATCTCTATCAAGTAGCTACAAAACGTTTGCAGCATGGCTTTTATTGAGTGAACCTTTTCTCTTTAAACACTGCAATGCTGGCATATTGATTAGTTTTTAAAGAATTCAATAATTGCAAATGAATTGGGGGCTGCTACAAAATAGTGTTAGTTGAATAAATATATGACTATGAACCACTTGGTTGATGTGAACAGGTTTTCTTAGTTTATATTTTAATTGAATCCAGTTTTTCACATATAGACCACTTTTTCTCATTTCTATGTTTATAGATAGTAGTATTTTGTTCTAACACTCCAATAATGTTTATCTTTCTCCTAATGTCCAGTTTCCCAAATGACACATAAGACACTGAGGAAGTGAGCAGAGATATATTCCCCAATATGCAGGCTCCCATTTTCAGAGTTCTAAGCATATCATCCAGATATTTATTTAAGCTATATAAGTGTCCAATGATCTCTCACTTTTGCATTTTCTGTGTAAGAATGCTGAATCATCTTTTGAAATATGATTAACTCAAGATTTAAAATTTCTATTTCTTGAAACTAACTCAGATATAAAAATTATTTCTGGGATAATTATACCTTTATCCCAGAAATAAAGCATCAGAATTTTGGATGAATTAAATCTTCAACCTCTCACGGATGTCTCGGTTTCACATCTCAGAAGTAAATTTTGGAGAACTGTTTTCCAATTTGGGTTAGGACTACAGTCATGTGCTCACATTTTTAACTTCAAAAATAGCTCACCTGTGACCCAGTGCCAAAAGTTTGACTGGCTCAGTTTACAGCCAAGCCACATCATAATTATAATTGAGAATGAAATGGGGGGAAATGAGGTTGAATAATACAAATAGCTCCCTGAGATGCTGAGTCAGTGATTCTGCTGTTGAAAGTTTTTGTTGCCAGGGTTTTAGGCTATAAAAAACTGTTGTAACCCATAGGTGTATCTTTTGATAATGTTTTACAACATATTTTTGGTAGATAATGTTTAGCACTGTAGTGATTTGACTTAGAGGTGTTGGGAACAATGGAACAAATTACAATTGTCATAATCTTTTCTAAGATATGTTTTTAAATTTTTAGGAGAAACAGTTAATCTTCAAATTTCATGCCTATGACTATATGCTTTCTTATAGTATTTATACTGGATCTTCTACAAAATAATGGTTAAAGCTTAAAGATGACCATTGTAAGTAAGTGGTTAAATATCAATTTGAAAAGTATGCTTTATCACTACAAAGCTGGGTTGATTATTTATATAACTTTAGTAAAAGATTATGTGAGATTACCTCCTTACTAAATAATGGAAAATAATAAAAATGAATGTCAGTCTATGAATCTAAGGATTATTCATCCAATTCAATACACCATAATGCTACTGTAGTGTAGGAGAAAATATTCATATGCTACAAAATGACTTTTGATATCCACGAATGAAAAAGACTTGGAGAATCCGTTTGAAATTAGAACTGTCTTATATTCCTAAATCAGATATAAATACATATACATTTTAAAAGCTTTAGACAGATTTCCTAAATGTTATCTCCTTTAGTTTTCTGGTAAGGGGACTATTTTGGTTAAAGTTTAAAAGCATTTAAGAAGAAATATTCATTTCCAACAAAAAGATTATAAAAGAATTAACTTACTTATAATCATATATTAGCTTGATATTGTTTCTTTTTTTTCTGAATCTCAAAATTTTTCCTGATTATAGAGGTAATGTAGTCATATGGGGAAAAACACAAAGGTACAAAAACTGTAAAGGAGCAAAAAATAATGCCCGTCAACCAATACCCTGAGACAAGTACTACTAATTATTTTGTCACATATATTTTCAGTCTTTTTTTTCTGAGTATTTTACACATTTGGGATCCTCCCAAAAGGATTATGAAACAAGCATTAGGATCAGGATATGAGTGAGTCAAGTTTAAACTGGTGAAATCTTGGATGCATGTTGTTTTATACATTTTATAATGGTCTGGCCATTCCATAGGACTGGCTTTGAGTCCAGATTATCTGAGAACTAGTGTGGAAAGTCACATACAAAAGTAGGTTTACAGTTGTGATTACATGAAACAGAGAGTTTATTCTTGTATTATTATTTATTAATTATTGTTATTTTCCACACAAAGCACTATAAACCTACTTTTGCCCCACCTTGTATGTTTAAATTTATTCAATTTTATATCAGTAATCCCTTTTTTCCGAGGGTTGTGCATCTTAGCTGTTGCATATTATGTCAAACTAAAGATTGGTTACCAGCCCAGATAAACAGCTTTTTTAAAAGGGAAATATATCCAAGTAGGATGAATTATTTGTGATTTTGAGATTAGCACTCAATATTGATGGCATTTTAAAGTCTTTTAAAAAGAAATGAGAGGGGAAAAAAAACTTTAAGAAGACTTGCCTTTACCTACACTCAAGAATGACTATGGAAATCTTTCCATAATCTAGTTATATATATCACCAAAGTGTATTTTGGTATTTTGCAATTTTTGTTAGAAATACCATACAAATTTTTGGAAAAGTTATGAGGTAAAAGGCCTAACATGATATAAATGAAACTTTATTCTTGAATTTTCTTCTATTTTATTAAAATGAATAGTGTGTTTGCCCTTGGAGTTTCAGTACAAGATGTTTTGTCTCTTCATCTTTCTAATATTATTCTATCAATTCTGAATCAAATTGTGGAACTTCTGTCTCACCCTATATCGTCTCTCTCTTTGTGGACTGTTTAGGTCTGCATTGGAAGCTTCATCCCTATCTCAATGCAAAAACACAACTGACAAAAATTTTATTTTTCTGTGCTATCTGACTTGCATGCAATCTTATTCCTTTTGTTACTAAATTCTTTGATATGACAAGGTCCCCTTTTTAACTTCTAGAAGTCTAGTCTCCATCTGAGCCCTTTTCTGAAATTGTTCTCTCAAAAGTTTCTCAATGTCCTCCTCCATGCCCACAAAGTCCACTCTCAAGCTACGTTTGTATGCTTATTATTCTCATCATTGTTATTTTTTTATTTGTCTCATCACTTCTTTTTAAATTTCTTTTTTAAAATATATTTTATTGATTTTTTACAGAGAGGAAGGGAAAGGGATAGAGAGTTAGAAACATCGATGAGCGAGAAACATCGATCAGCTGCCTCCTGCACACTCCCTACTGGGGATGTGCCCGCAACCAAGGTACATGCCCTTGACCGGAATTGAACCTGGGACCCTTGAGTCCACAGGCTGACGCTCTATCCACTGAGCCAAACCAGTTAGGGCAACTCATCACTTCTTTATGAGATTCTCCCCACTTGTTTTCTGTGAGATTTTAATTCCCCACATACTGTCACCCTCATGCAGACTTGGGCTCAACTCCTGGCACAGCCTTCTATCAGCTGGATGGCCTTAGGAAAATTACAGTCTCTTGCTTCCATTTATTTCTTTTAAGCATACAACAATAAAGGCAAAGCTAGGCAGTCCGGGGCTTGCATGAGTGTTGCACAGATTGAGATATCCAGGCAAGTTCCAGCCCCAGGCTCTTTTGTCTCTAAGGTCCTCATGATTTTGCATAGAGTCAGGTATTAGCTTTAATTTTCCTATCTGGGAAAATAACTATAATATCCACCTTTATATTTTATTTTAGGATTTTAGAAAAATGTATTTGAAGTATCAACCACAGTACCTAACATCGAGTAGACACTCAATAAATGTTAGCTGTTATTTTCATTAGTGTGATTATTATTATTTGCCTATTGACTAATTAATGATGGCTGCTTGCATATTTTAACCTTTAATTGTTAATGAATCATGGTGAAGATATTTATACATATTTATAACTCAGTAAATTGGCTTCCTTAATGTTATTCCTTCCTATATTCCTTCCTATTCTGTTTCCAATTAAAAAACAGCAAAAAAACATACTTTGCTTTCTTACTTTTTAATTTGTTTTTAAATTTGTTTTGTTTATTTGCTATTGAATTATGGAAGTTTCTTATATAGTTTGATATTAACTTTTTATCAGATATGTGGTTTGCAAGTATTTTCTCTCACTTTATAGGTTGCCTTTTCATTCTGATAATTGTTCCTTTGCTGTGCAGCGGCTTTTCATTGTGATATAGTCCACTTATCTATTTTTTGCTTTTGTTGCCTGTACTTTTGAAATGTTGTAAAGAGCTAGAGGGAGAGGAAAATGAGGAGTTTCTGTTCAACAGGTATTAAATTTCAGCTATGCAAAATGAATGAGTCTAGAGATATGCTGTGTAAATTGTTCTCTCTTATAGTCTATACTTTACTGTACATATAAAAATGGTTAAGAGGCCCTAACCAGTTTGGCTCAGTAGATAGAGCATCGGCCTGTGGACTGAAGGTTCCCAGGTTCGATTCCAGTCAAGGGCATGTACCTTGGTTGCAGGCACATTCCCAATGGGGGTTGTGCAGGAGGCAGCTCATTGATATTTCTAACTCTTTATTCCTCTCCCTTCCTCTCTGTGAAAAATCAATAAAATATATTTTTTTAAAAAAAATGGTTAAGAGGATAGCTCTCATTTTAAGTGTTCTTACCACAATTTTAAAATTAAATAAATAAAAATATCATTGGCAATGAAACAGGTGCTACCTTTCTTCTAAATTATTTTCAATTACCCTCAAGAGTAATATATTCTTCATTTTCATGTCTTTTAGGACAAAGAAACAGTAAGATAATTTCCATTGAAGCTCTCAAGCTCCTAAAGACAAAGTGGACACTTAATAAGTCCACAAAATAACCTAGCATAGTGCCTGTATCATAGTAGATGTTGAGTAAATTTTTGTTATATAAATAAATTAATGATGCAGGGAAGTCTAACTATATTAGGTCAAAATCTATACTAGACACTTATTCAACAAACATTTATTAAGCACTTACCATGTGTCAAGCACTATTTTACAGTCTTGGAATTGCCAGCACAAAAATGCCAACGTGAAAAAATGAGGAGCTTAGTGTGGTTGGAAGTGATGGACAAAGGCAAGTGTATTAAGAGATAAAGGTAGAAAGGCAGGGAAGGCCAAGTTGTATAGGTTCTTGTACGCCATTATAAGGGCTTTGTCTTTTGCTCCAAGTGAGATTGGAAGAACCATTGGTATAGTTTTAAGTAGAGTGACATGATTTGACATATGTATTAACAGGAGTTCTCTGGCTGCTGTGTTGAAACTAAACTTCAGGGTAAGATGGCAAGAATGGAAACAAGGAGCCTAACAATGAGATTTGTCCAGATAAAAAATGATGCTGACTTAGAATATAAGGGTAAAACTGACAGCATTTTTCTGGAATAATTTTTGGGCAGAAAACATTTTTGGATTATGTAAAGTTTTCTCAACCAGATTGTGTGCTTCTCTAAGAAAGAAATTATGTTAATGTTTTAAAAATGTGTCTTCTACTTTGGCATTTAAAAAGCACTTACTAAATATTTATTGACTGGTTAGTGAAGACTCAGGCCTTGCTTCCAGATTGAACACAATCACTGTAGGATGTGGAGTCTTTCAGAGTTCATCTTCAAATTATTTTTGAAGACCAAAAGCAAGTAATGAGCCTAATAAGGTCCATTGATCCCTGGCCAGTGGTTCTAAGTAGTTAGAGCATTGCTCCCCCCGCCCCCCGCCCCCCACACACACTGAGAAGTCTAGGGTTCGATTCCCAGTCAATGGCATGTACCTGGGCTGCAGGTTCGATCCCCAGCCACAGATCCAGGCACATGTAGGAGGCAACCATTTGATGTTGTGTCTCTCACATTGATTCTTCTCTCCCTCTGCCTCCCTCTTCCTCCTTCCTTTCTTTTCATTCTCTCTAAAAGAAAATCAATGAAATTATCCTCAGGTGATGATTAACAACAGCAAAAAGATCCATTAATACGCTTCAGGTTGCATTTTTACTCTATGCTTAAGGACAGCAAATGAATTAGGGCTGAGACAATTTGGTAGCAGCAATATTAAAGTCATCCTTGAAAGATAAATAATTATTAAATTCATTGAACAAGCATTTATTATCAAGTTCCTACTAAGTGAAAAGCAGTATGTCAGAGATTCAAAGTCAAACAAGATACAGTTCTCAAAAGCAGTAATAATCTAGCGTGGCATGGAGAGTGCTCATTTGTTTTTATCGACTAATGTTTTGAGATGGGTGAGTTTTAGGCATATAGGAGTTTGGGGAAGATCCAAGTGTAGAGTATTCCTGAATCGAAGTCATTTCTAGATAACAAATTGGAGATCTGGGGTTAATAGGATGGAGGGGCTACTATTAATTGCAGGCCCAGAATAATGGACAATAAGGCAGGGTTCTTCCTAGTGGTAGCAAGGTAACTGTTTCTAAATTTCATCCCAATGAATGAAGCATATGTACTTTTGTTGGTATTACTCCTTTATAGTTTCATACAGAGGTTGGCAAAAGTAAGTTTACAGTTATGAATACACAAAACAGTTAATTCTTATTATTTATTTATTAACTTGTATTTTTCCATACAAACAACTGTAGACTAGTTGTTTGTATACTAAGTACTAGTATAATATATATATATATATACTAGAGGCCCAGTGCACAAAAATTTGTGCACTCAGGGGGAAGGGGGAGTCCCTCAGCCTGGCCTGTGCCCTCTCGCAGTCTGGGACCCCTCGGGAGATAACGACCTACTGGCTTAGGCCTGCTCCCAGATGGCAGAGGGCAGGCCCAATCCCTAGGTGCAGCCCCTGGTCGGGCTCAGAGCAGGGCTGATTGGGGAGTTGGGGCGCTGCGTCTGTCATGCACAGAGCAGGGCAGATTGGGAGGTTGCGATGTCACCCTCAGTCACTCTCAGGGTAGGGCTGATTGGGGGGTTAGGGCACCGCCCCCTGTCACACTCAAGGCAGGGTTGATGGGGAGGTTGCGGCGCCACCCCCTGTCACGCACAGAGCAGGGCCGATCAGGGGGTTGGGGAGCTCCCCCCTGTCACTCACAGTAGGTCCGATAGGGGAGTTGGGGCACCGCCCCCTGTCACACACAGAGCAGGGCAGATCAGGGGGTTGGGGTGCCGCACCCTGTCACACTCAGGACAGGGCCGATGGAGAGGTTATGGCTCTACCTGGTCACACACAGAGCAGGGCCCATGGAGGGTGGTTGGGGCGTCGCCCTCTATCACCCACAGAGTAGGGCCGATCATGGAGTTGGGGCACCGCCACTGTCACACTCAGGGCAGGGCCGATGGGGAGGTTATGGCTCTACCCCGTCACACACAGAGCAGGGCCTATGGAGGGTGGGTGGGTTGGGGCACCGCACCCTGTCACACACAGAGCAGGGCCGATCAGGGGGTTGGGGTGCCGCACCCTGTCACACACAGAGCTGCAGGACAATCAGGGGGTTGGGGAGCTCCCCCCTATCAGGCACAGAGCAGGGCTGATCAGGGGGTTGGGGCACCTTCCCCTGTCACAAACAGAGCAGGGTGGATAGGGAGGTTGTGGCCCCGCCTCCTGTCACACACAGAGCCACAGGGTGATCAGGGGGTTTGGGCGCTGCCCCCTGTCACGCTGATCCCGGTGCCGGGAGGCCTCGCGGCTCCGCTGATCCCGGTGCTTGGAGGCATATTACCTTTTCACTATATAGGATAGAGGCCTGGTGCATGGGTGGGGCTGGCTGGTTTGCCCTGAAGGGTGTCCTGGATCAGGGTGGGGGTCCCCACTGGGGTGCCTGGCCAGCCTGGGTGAGGGGATGATGGCTGTTTGCAGCTGGTCACACACTCTTCAGGGTGGGGGTCCCCACTGGGGTGCCTGGCCAGCCTGGGTGAGGGGATGATGGCTGTTTGCAGCTGGTCACACCCCCTTCAGGGTGGGGGTCCCCACTGGGGTGCCTGGCCAGTCTGGGTGAGGGGCTGAGGGCTGTTTTCAGGCTGGGACTTAAGCTCCCTACTGCTCCTTTTTTTCTTTTTTTTTTTTTTAATTCTGGGCCAGCTTTAGCTCTGAGGCTCCAGCTCTTAGGCCTCAGCTCCTGAAAGCAGGTATCTGGTTTGTTTGGGTTCTATAATCGAAACAATGTATAACTCCAGCTCTGAGATCCCGTCTCACTGAAAGCAGGTTTCTGGGGTTTTGTTTACCTTCTATATTTGTTACATGTTTCAAACTGCAGGCTCAGAGGCTGGCAAGGCAGGCGGGGAACGTTGGTTTCCTCTGTCACTGAAGCAAGCAAGCCTCATGTTAGTTTCAAGCTGCCTGGCTGCCGGCCGCCATCTTGGCTGGCAGTTAATTTGCATAACACCCTGATTAGCCAATGGGAAGGGTAGTGGTCGTATGCTAATTACCATGTTTCTCTTTTATTAGATAGGATGTATTATATACTAGTACATAATTCTATATAGGCTATGATAATTGATATAAAATTAACTTTGAATCTCCCAATCATCCATTGAATCAAACTACAGAGACTATCATTTTTAGAAGGAAAAAAGAACTTTAACTTTTACCTATTTTGTTGTTTTCATAATTTGGAATTTAAACTTTTGTATCCCCTCAAACAGTAAATGATCTCATGAAAGAGGGGGAAGATTTTTTTTTTAATATATTTTGTTGATTTTTTACAGAGAGGAAGGGAGAGAGATAGTTAGAAACATCGATGAGAGAGAAACATCGATCAGCTGCCTCCTGCACATCTCCTATTGGGGATGTGCCCGCAACCCAGGTACATGCCCCTGACCGGAATCGAACCTGGGACCTTTCAGTCCGCAGGCTGACGCTCTATCCACTGAGCCAAACCGGTTTTGGCGAGGGGGAAGATTTTTGATATCATGAAACACTGGAATAAAATCAATGTGTGTTTTTTTATAACGTGTCATAGGGTTTATCACTTAAAAAAAAAAAATATCAACCTGAACTCTATCTTTTTTAAAAAAAAAACAAAACACATATTTTATTGATTTTTTACAGAGAGGAAGGAAGAGAGATAGAGAGTTAGAAACATCGATCAGCTGCCTCTTGCACACACCCCCACTGGGGATGTGCCCACAACCAAAGTACATGCCCTTGATCGGAATCAAACCTGGGACCCTTGAGTCCACAGGCCGACGCTCTATCCACTGAGCCAAACCGGTTAGGGGTGAACTCTATCTCGTTAGCTAACTTTATCTGTTGTTAACTCATACTTGTTAAAACTATGACAACAGTGCCACAATGTTTGTAAGTGTGAATAGTATAACATTCAGATCTTATAACTTCATACAGCATATTCATTGCATTTTGTTTTAAAACAGGTGACAATTAAAATTTAGCATTAAAAAAATCTCTAATTTGGAAATCAGAAACCCAGCTTTGCTTCTCACTCTGTGACTTAAAACAAGTTTTCTAAATCCAAGGTACTTCACTTTCCTCATCTATAAAACTAAGTGGTTGGGATAGATCAGTGATTCTTAACCCTGGCTGCACACTAAAATCACCTGGGGAGCATTAGAAAGTCATAATGCTCAGACCCCACTCAGGGTTTAATTTTTAAAGGTCTCCAGGTAACTTTAATATTTGGCAACTATTGAAAACCAGTGGGCTAGATGATCACTAAGGTTACTCCTAGCAAAACTTTCTAATTTTATGATTCACCGTGTTTAGACATAGTAGCATTTGCTAGAGATAACATTGTTTTCAGTATTTGCAGTGTCCTTTTAGTATTTGAAATTAACCTCAAAATCTGTTTCTACTGAGAACTAAAAACATCTTATCTGTACTCCAATTTTTTTTTTATATTTTGAGAATAATTTGAAACAAGTGCATATATATGTCATTTTGGGGGAGTGTAACATATGCATTAAAATAGCATAGATTTACCTAATTCTTAGAAATTAGCACTGCTGTGAATGGGAAACAATTACTTTCTTTCAGTATGCATATGTTGTAAGGATAGTGTACTAAGAATTGTGTATAAAATTTTTTAAAGTTGCTATTATAGATATTTTGATTTTGAATAAATGGATCATTAATACCCTAAGAGATAATAACCCCCTTAGAGCATATCAGTTATTTATAATCAATACTTTACACATTGATTTATTATGAAGCAGAATAGACAGTTTTATAAAAGACTGATTAGAGTTGAATATCTAGCTGTGTTTGTATTTCAAAAGATAAGCTTGAGCCCAGCTGGCATGGCTCAGTGTTTGAGCATCAAACTCTGAACTAGGATGTCACGGTTCGGTTCCCGGTCAGGGCACATGCCCTGGTTGCAGTTGTGGGGTGTGCAGGAGGCAGCTGATCAATGACTCTCTCTCATCATTAATGTTTCTCTCTCCCTCTCCCTCTCCATGTCTTTCTGAAATCAATGAAATATATATATATATTTAAATATAATCTTGAGTTTTTGAAACACTTTTGAAATGTGTCAGAATAAGATTTTACTGTTTTTTACTAAACAACTTTTCATTGGAGTTAACATATATATATTTTTTCCTTTAGGCTTAAATACTAGAGAATATAACCAAATGCTACATTGCTTAAAGTTCCCATAAAAATCAAGAACCCAATGATATACTCAGATCCACAAAGAAACTGTAGATCCTTAGGAAATTAGGAAAAGTCCACAAATAAATATTAAGCTGAGAATAATGGATTTTGTGTCTTGTATTTTCACACCATTCTGTGCCTGTGGGTATGTACTTTTGAATACTTGGGACAGGCAGACTCTTCTTCTTCTAGCCAGTCTAATAATAGGTAGAAGGAGAAGTCAAATGACAGCTAACATGGGTGAATGTAGGTGTAATCAACAAAGAATGTGCTGGTTGTATGGAATTTCTGCAGGTCTAGTTATTTTTGAAAACTATTTGAAAAAAAAATTAATGTCCAGAAAAGACACTGAAGAAATGTGTGATTTTTAGTATAATTTGTATGTATCATTTATTTTGTGTTTGACATAGTCTGTTATTTTTATTATCTTTAATGTTCATACATATTTTATTATATTTTTGATGACAACCTAAACTTAATAACTAAGAATAATTTACAGATATACCGTTAATCACAGCATGCAAAACTATGACACTGGAAGAATAATGTGACTGTTGGAATAGTCCACATGTTTAAAAACCTTGTTGTGTGCAGACTGGGAAAGCTGTTTTGCTTCACATTAGTTCTACAACCTATCAGTTTGCTTTACAAGGTCTCCCTGAAATCAATCAGACATGTGTGCCATGCTTTCAAAGGATTTTACATAGTAGGAATAAGCTATGAAATGTTTGAAAATACAGGTGGTGGGAACTATAGGCTTTGCAATAATAGTGACATGTATGCCAGTGGTTTAAAAACTATATAAGAGTTTTATACCATTTTAAAATATCAAGAGGTTTTATGAAACAGTATTAAATTTAGCATCAGAACGGCATCACACTTCTTATTACTCAGCTTTTGGGAGTGACCAAATGTAGACATTGGTAGTTACCTCCTCATCTTTTAAGATCTTCTCTCCTACTCATCTGCTACAAATTCTGGTAGTCTCCTATCAGATGCATTTATCTGAAGCATTTTTTTGTGTTTTATTTTTTGGAAAGAGCACATCAATGGTACTCAATCATTTATATTATTATCCATTCATTTAATGAGGTATAGTCAAGAAAGGGCTACTAATTCTAAGGGAAGGTATAGCCGGGAGTTACATAGCCTCAGGAAGGTACACATGTATAGAGGTGAGTGGCATTAGAAGAATATCATGCTGCAGGGAGTGAAAGACTAAAACATGGAGACCAGTGTCACTTATTTCCCAACTTTGCCTGGGTCTGGGCCAGGTCAGCAATGCAATTGTCATACAAAGTAAAGTAAATTGACCTACTTTCCTAAAGATGTCATATGTAATTTATATGATCTTTAGAGTTTAGCATTATTTTATTGAACATAGACTTTATATCTGACAGCCAAAGTTTATTGATGCTAACAATTTTTGAGTAAACAAACATCCATTGCCTGAATATAGATTGATAGCTATTCCTCATAAGAGGTCTTATTTACAGTGAAGTTTTTTTTTTTTTTCCTTATTAAGACTATGAGTTAGTTTAGTGGTTACAACCACTAAATAATTTGAAAAGTATAAGTACCGGACTCCATCTTGAAAACACAGATACTGCATTATGCAGAAGTTATGTTTTAAAATGTGCCTAGATTCTCTTAAAGGTATTTTTCTTCTTTTACTCTAATCAGCTAAGATAAATGTTTTTCCTTTGGCCTCAACTGTTTGTCACAAGACGGGAAGAGGCAGACAGCTAATGAAATAAATTGTATGCTGGTATGGTTAGGTAGAATTGGAATTTAATATTGTTGCATTTGGTTGAAGGTATAACTGATTTTTTCTTAATTTGGCATGTTTGAATGACATCATGAGAAAGAAAAGAGACTTACCAAAATTTTAATTGGCTAATGCTTGGAAGTATTTGGATGAACTTAGGTATAATTTTTATATAACTCTCCCCAAATACAGTGTATTCATAAAAGAAGTTGCAATTAAGAGTGTTTTGAGTCATGAATATTAATGCATTAAATCATTAATATTAAAGAGATATTGCTTCTAGATAACAAAAGCAGATTATCTGAATTATATTTTGTAGCTCAACTTGGACATCCAACTGTCAGAGAAGCCTCTTGCATTGAAATCTCTCAGAAATAGACTATGTGCATATTTAACCCAATAGCTCTAGGTATTCAGAGATGAAGTAGGTGAAATCAAAAGTACCATATCAAAATTAATGTCAAGCCATGTGTTATCCTCTTTGAGTTTTAAAGTAATTTTAATACAGATATTAACTTGGTTTGAAATTTAAACACACACACACACACACACACACACAGGTTTGCTAGTTGGAGAGTTTCCAAGCCTGGGGGAGGGGAGCTGACAATTGGTGCAGTCAGTATATTACACGTGTAATGATAATAAAGTTGATTGGTTAAGCTCAATAACTTTTTTTAAATTTTCTGCCTCTTCCTATAGAGTAGTTTAGCTGGGGGTGGACGGGTTCTCCCCTCACTACCTAGCTATATGTCCATACAATTTTTATTCTGCTGGGGTAGGAAATAAACCATATGCTTTAGAATTTTGAATGGCTATATCAAAGAGAAAATTGAAACAGGCCCTCTTTCCCCATCCTACCAGACTTTGGGGGTGGGTATTCATCTAAATGTTCTAGCTGACTTGGGGTTAGCTTAATGCTTCTACCCCAGGGCAAAGAGGGCGGGACAGGGGAAGAAATGTTAAGAGCTTCAGAGATGCTTTGGGCTGAGTGAAGTATGGAGTGGAAAGCTTATGTCTGAAACTCACCCCTCCCCTGGATACCAGGCATAGGCTATGAGAATCGGAACCAGCTGATGCCGCTGCTGCTGTTTCCCGTTTCCAGGGTGAATTTTTCACAGCAGCTAATTCTAAAGGAAGGAAAAATCCCTAACCAGCAGCGGAGAAGATCCTATACCCGACCCAAGCTATATAACCTTTTAGGCAGGCTTTTCAGAGAAATCCGCATTATAAAAGCAAGCATTCACAATCCAAAAATACAGGATGGGAATCCGAACTGCTATGGAAAGCCTCCTTACACTCTGAGTGTTTGAAATGATCCGATGAGCATAGGAAGTGGCTGCCAAAGCTCTGGCGGCTCCTCGTGCTGCTGCCGCTGCTGTTCCTCGCAGAGGGCTGGACAGAGCTAGTCCCGGTTTCAGCACCCACGGCGCTGGACAGCTCTCTGAACACACGCTGCACCTCTGCCTGCTTGCTTTTTTCAAACACTCTCGCTTTGCATAACTGGAGATGCATCTAAATTACGTGCTGTTCAACAACAAGTAGATTTTTTTTTCCTGTACGGGAATTACAGTAGACGATTCTCTTAATTAAACTGCATTTTCTTCTTTACGGATTTGGCCGTCAGGCGTATTTATCCCGATCTCCCCCCCGCCCTTTGCAGGAACGAGTCTTTGGGAACGTGGTCCACCCAGGGATGTAAAACTGTGCTTACCGATGCATCCCATACGAAATGCTTATGTGATCGTCTCTCTACCTTCGCCATTTTGGCTCAGCAACCTAGAGAAATAGTAAGTAACAAAGGGAAAACACGGCTTTAATGCAAAGGCAGGGACATTGTGGCAAGTGTTTCTCCAGGGAACTGCATTTTAATGGGGAAATAGAAAATGTTGCAGGGTGGCAAAATCGGGCTCGTCTCCTCAGCTACAGTAGCTTGGTGAAATGAATTGTAGTTGGTGTGCTATAACTAAATTCTAGTCAATTTTATGTCTTCTAACTTGAAATTTTTGCAGTATAGTTATGAGAATGTACTCCAATCATATTACTAATATGCTGCAAACTTTCAAATAAAAATAATTGCCAACTTAACCTTTATTTTAGAACTGGAAAGCTGTTCTGGGGAATTTGTGAGGACACTGTTGGTAGTAGAATGAAGACCCCCCAACACTACAGCCAACACATAGCATATCTGCATTGAATATTTTCAGTATGGGTTTTCTGGGGGTGTCCTTGGATATTTATGTTTTAAAAATCAAATGAAGTTTCCCTGAAAGCATGGAATGTCAAAAACTATAAGACCATTTCTTAAAAGTATATAGGCTTATAAAACTTATTTCTGAAATTGACAGCTGTATAAACTGTCTAAAAGAAAAATAATATCCTCATCAAATATATTTTGAAAATTATTTTAAAAATTGAAATACTGAAAAATAAGATACTGTGACTTTCTTGTTTAAATGTGGCCTGAATATACATTACTCTTCTTATTTTGATAACAACAATAAAAAAACCACACTCTATTATAATTTAATGTGCATGCCTAAGATTTGGAACACAGTTTATCTTAAAGTGCATTTCTTCAAACTTTCAATATTAAAAATATGAAAAGCAATATATTTCATTAGTTAGTATCATGCTAGTATCTGTGAAAGAAACATCTCATTTTGTTACTGCTTGTGTTCTTGATATATTTTTTAAAGATATAAGGCTTATTTTTCAAGGTCATGTATTTAGGGACTGATACTGGCACTATGAAATTATCCCTGCATATTTTGTTCATAGAAAAAAAATCACAGAATATATTGTAAAGTCTTGCATTAGAAATTTGATTTTCTTATATCCTTAGAGACCAAGGAAGTGAAATTAAACGAGAGAATAGTTGACTTAGAATGAAGTTGTGAAAAGTCAGAAAGTTTGAAAATCTTTCAATATTTAGATACCAGATTAGGTCACATAATGAGTTGTAAAAAGGAGGATCAAAGTACATTTTACTAAAAAACATATTGTGAAATAACTGAACTATAATTAGCCCAAGAAAAATGAATGCTGATTTAAATTTTAGCTGGAGAAGGCTTCACATGTGAATGTTGACCAAGTTGTAGTTTTAGTTCTTTATTTTAGAAAGCCATGAGTAGGTAATATGTCATTATCAAGCATTTTAAACTCTAAGGCATTTATTTCTTCATGTTAGGGTGGGTGAGCTAGAATTAGTCATTTTAGAGATTAAGAATATGTGAACAGAGTGGTTACTGGGTAATTATCTGGTAACTATAACAACTATCTTCTTGGCTATTTTTGAGTGTCAGGATAGTTTTGCTGAGTTTGAAGTAATTTTAAAATTCTTTTTTTTGTTTGTTTGTCTCTTTTGTTTAATTTGCAGATCATGGAATCCTCTGGTACACCTTCAGTTACCCTAATAGTAGGCAGTGGCCTTTCTTGCTTGGCCTTGATCACCCTAGCAATTGTCTATGCAGCATTATGGAGGTATGTAATCAATAAATCCAATTGAAATGAAATGCTCTGTTTTTTCAAGTTAAATCAGTGAATATGATAACCATTATTATGTCTTCTTTTATTTATTTACTGGAAAAAGTATTTTCGTGCAGTTATAATTGCTGTCATTCAGCTATAATCAATGAGCACGATAATAACAAATGCTTACCTATTTGCCCGTGGTAGGAAAATAAACAAAACACACATACACTTTTCTTTCCAATTCAAATGATGGCAGCCTTCAACAAGTTGCTTATCCCCAAGCATGGTACTCTTATACCCCAACTTCAGTCTTTGTGTGGTTTCTATCCCAACTGCTGTTGAGCTTGAAGATTTGATAGTCAAATTAATTTCTCTGTCATAAAAATGTGGTTTCTAAATTCTTATGTTTAAACACACGCTTCCAGTATGTCACAGACAATAAGTAAAGTCTTCTGTAATACTAATGCACAAACATTATACCTCAATGCTCTGAAAAGGTCTTTGGCTGAATGGTTTGAATAAGGCAGATTTTGACAGATGTAAACAAGAGTATGTGATACAAAAAAATATTTGTATAATTTTTGAAATTACATGTGCTTGACATGAAAAGTTAGTACTTCTCAAAGATTTGTTTTTCTATTAAAATTAGACCTTTGAAGTTTATATCCACTCTCATAATAAACCAGTACATAACCAAAAGGCCAAACTTTCTAATGGATTTTAAATTTCCTAATGTTGAACATTTTATATGCTTTTTTATTGTTTAAAATATTCTAAAAATAGTTATATTAATAGATAATTCTATATTATTTTCTGAAAAAATGCAATATTAAAATGCAAAATTAGCCAGTCTGGGATTTTACTTATATTTTATTTAAGGTAAAAAACAATTTAGTTGAAAAATTATTTACAATTTAATAAGGAAAGGTCATTTTATTTAACATTCTTTTAAAAAAATCATTGTTCTCCATTATATTTTTTATTCCTTTGCGGGTAAGATTGATTGTTCAGGATACTAAATTGTCAAATATATTAAAAATTTCAGTCCAGCTGGCATGGCTCAGTGATTAACCTATGAACCAGGAGGTCATGGTTTGATTCCCAGTCAGTGCATATGCCCAGGTTGCTGGCTCAATACCAGGAGGCAGCCAATCAATGGTTCTCTGTCATCACTGATGTTTCTATCTCTCTTTCCCTCTCCCTTCCTCTCTGAAATTAATGAAAACATATATTTTTTAAAAATATATATATCCTTTATATAAAAATAAAATGTATACACTCTTGGTCCATTGGCACAGGTGCATAATAGAGGTTTAGTTTTCCAGTGAAGGAGTTATCTGGTAATAAAACACTGACAGAGTATGACAGTCTGATAAAGTATGGCCAATCCCACAAAATTGAGGACATGCTTGGTCTAGGTATGGCATTGTAGACAATAGAATGCAGGGTTTAGGGCTCAGTCAAGTAGCCATTGTTATAGTAATAAAAGACCAAGATAGACAGAGGCTGGGAAGAAGTCAACTTTCTCTCCCACAGTTGTCTGAATGCCACTTCAGGAAAATGAAGGGCCAGGATACCAAAGTATTGAGAACTAAGTTTCTACTTATCAGCACTTAGAGTTCAGGCATCAATTCCACCTTCTTTTCACCCTCAATGCATATAGCTAACACTAACACAACACTGCCAAGATAAATGATATGTAAAATGTGTCAAAGAGGTACAGGATTAATTAATTCATAGTAAAGTTTTCTTTAATTCAGAAAAATCCAGGCAGCTGTTCAATGATTCTCTCTCATCATTGATGTTTCTGTCTCTCTCTCCCTTTCCCTTCCTCTGTGAAATAAAAATATATATATTTTAAAAAAGTTAATACACCATGTTATGCTCTTCCCATCTACAGATATGTCCTTTAAATCTATATATTGAAACGATGCATTCATAAGTTTTGCTTAAAATATCAAACATGTTTATAAAAAGTATTAAAAGCTGAGACATTTTATGCTAATTTTTAAGGCAATAATGTGACTCAGTGTAAATGAAAATGGAAACATCTAAAGACTCTTCAAGATGGTCAGTCTTGGTCTTTTATTACCTTGATTTTACTACTTATAGAGCAAACAATGTCAGTGAAACCCTTTTAATAATTTCAACTGTGTGCTTCTGCTGTCATGGAAGCCATTAACATCATATAAAGGGTCAGTTTTCTTTATTTCTTAAACTTTATATGTTACTTCTCCAACCAAAAAATAATAATAAAAAAATTCGTAATATTTGATTATGTTTTCAGCATCCCAGTATGTGGTTTATTCCATATTTTAGATACTGATGATGCAGGGACAAGGTTAAGCCACTCTTGAGGCCATTACAAAATTAACCTGGGTTAGCCCTATTTGGGTTTGTTTTGTGAGGAAAGTTAAAACACAAGTAGAATTGTGTGTGTGTGTGTGTGTGTGTGTGAGTGTGTGTGTGTGTGAGTGTGTGTGTGTGTGTGAGTGTGTGTGTGTGTGTGTGTGTGTGTTACTCCAGTTTTTGTTTCGCCTCTGAACTGTGTGATGGAATGTGGGGCTTCTTTCTAAATGTCTCCAAGACAGAGAGAAGGAACTTTGATAGGTTTTATCCAAAAAGTGCCTCCAGATCTCCAGCACCCCATCTAACACTGCACAGGGAAGTCCATGCCTACTATGAAAAGTGATTTCATGTGCTAATACAAATTAACACACAGCAACTACAAGTGTGTCTGTTTGTTACTGTCCTTCAGTGATTTACGATGGGGTAAAGCAAAGTAGCTGTTACTGTTTGTGGTAAACAGCTGGGAGAACATTTGATTCTAAGCAGTTTTCTCCATGGCTTACAATCTTGATGCACTTACAAATTATATGACAGACTGTCTACAAGCACTTCTTCATAAGGGTAAAAGATGGCAGATGTCAAGTAATTTTCCAGCCTAATGTGAATTATTATTTGTAGATTAGATTAGTTTTTAGAGCTAAAACATTAGTGTGGGTTTCTTTTTGAACAGTTATTCAGGAAAAATAAAATTTAAGAAGTAGCAGTCTGACTACATAAAAATACTTGAGTGGATGAAATGGTGGATGAAAGTGTTCATGGTTTTATGAGAGTAATGGAATCTGTCTGGTAAGCAAAGGAGACTTTAGAATCTGTGGTTTTTCCTTTGATTCTCAGAGTTTCTACTGGTTGATTTATATGATAATACTTTGCATATAATGTACACAGATATTTGTAAAGGTAATTATACTAATTAACATATTTGCAAGAAATTTTATTTATAGTAAAAAAAAAACTATATTGATAACAGTTGTGCAACTTGGACCCTATGATAAATGTCATGTTGTCTTCACTGATTTCAAAAGAAGAAGAAAAACAAGTTCTAAAGGACCCTAGGACATGCCATGCCAGTATAAAATTGGGTCTCTAATAATAATCTTTATTCTTTTAAACTGTTTTTAATGTTTTTTTTTCTCTTATTAAGGCACTATTTTAGTGTTTCTTTTTCTGGATGAATTCCACCAATTTGCATAATACAGAATTTTTTATCTTTCTGCTGAATTTTAAAATTGGACACTCTTTCTTTCTTTGGCTAGGTACATACGCTCTGAAAGGTCCATCATTCTAATTAACTTCTGCCTGTCTATCATCTCATCCAACATCCTCATACTGGTTGGACAGACTCAGACTCACAATAAGGTATGACTGGTAATTATTCTGATTATCTTTGTGCGTTTATGGTTTGACATAAAGTTGGTTACTGGTCATCCAAACACTTATTCTAGATAAAATGGAGAACATTTGATAAAATTATTTTTTAAATTATTTCCTGAATAAAAGTATTAACTCTTCCAGACCAGATATGCATTCCCTTGGATTAATTTCTTGGGTATCGAGAGGCTGTTTATAATAGTAAAAAATATATGTTTGTTAAGCATTATATCAAAGCTCTATGAGTTCAAAGCCTTAGAACATCAAAAGAACAAATTTAGATTCTTTATCCTAATTTTAATATGATTGCCTATGTTTTGGTCTAATTTATTCACATACTGATTCCTAAAAGTCAACTATAAATTGCTTAAAAGTGTAACATAGATCTTGAAAATCTACCCAAAAATTGTCTATACATAATAATCTAAGATAGTATTAGGTGAAAGCGACACTAGGTTTTATGCCTTTTAAAAAGTTTTAATTTTCCAAAAGTATCTTGATATATAACCAACATTGCAATTCTTTGGCTGTATTGTCAGTTTCAACAGAAAGTAAGTCCTATTTATGAGAATTGACTTGAGTTGAATGACCAGGTTTGTTCCAGAATTGACTGTCAGCTCTCTTTACTAAACTACTCTGAAATGCATTCCAAGAAACCCATAATAGCAATCTTAAATTAACTTATCCATACCTCACAGGAATTCTGGTAAACACTGCTTTAATAACATGTCGATTAATTTGGGCCTGTTTTTTTTCTCAACTTTTTTTTTTCAAATGCTAAAGCAAATAATTGAAGTTTTCCCTATAAGCTATCATTTAAGAAAATAAAATGTACTTTGCAATAGGTTGTTTTGATTTAATAGATATTTGTAAGACATGTATAGTTTAAGTTTTTTCCACCAAAGCCTCCCTTCCCATCATTGTTTACCATCCAAACACTCTTGAGTGATGCCCCTCATTAGAATATGGAAAGCTGCACGTTCTTCAGCAGGAAACATGCATATAAAACTGTTTTATGTTCTGTGGCAAAGTTTTTACAAGTTTTGAGTCAAATAATAAAATAGAATTTTCCACAAGATTTGCTACATATTACAGTGTTTATTGTCTGAATCATTATATAGAAATATAATGTAAGCCATATATGTAATTACTAGAGGCCTGGTGCACAAATTCATGCACGAGTGGGGTCCCTCAGCCTGGTCTACGGGGTCAGGCTGAAACTGGCTCTCCAACATCCCCTGAAGGGTCCCAGGTTGAAAGAGGATGCAGGCCAGGCCAAGGGACCCCACCGGTGCACGATCGGGGCCAGGGAGGGATGCAGGAGGTAGGCCAGCTGGGGAGGGACCGCGGGAGGGCTCCAGGGAGTGTCTGGCCCATCTCGCTCAGTCCCAATCAGCCAGACCCCAGCAGCAAGCTAACATACCAGTCAGAGCATCTTCCCCCTGGTGGTCAGTGCATGTCATAGCGACTGGTCAACTGGTCAACTGTCTGCCCTCTGGTAGTCAGTGCACATCATAGTGAGCAGTTGAGCAGCCTTAGCATATCATTAGCATATTACTCTTCGATTGGTTGAACAGCTGATCAGAACACCAGACACTTAGCACATTAGGCTTTTATTATATAGGATAATATCTTAGTAGCCATATTAATTAAATGAAAAACAAGTGAAATTAATTTTAATAATACAGCAGGTCCTTGAATAACTTTCTGTTCAATGTCATTTCTATATAACATTGAGATACTGTAGGAACTTAATTGTTCATATAAATTAGCCTATGGCAAAGTTGATTTCCTTATACAATACTTTCCTCAAAGTCGAAGAACCAACTGATGACAAATGAGTACTGACTTATATTTAACCCAATATATCCAAAAGTTGACCTTTTAACACATAATTCTATTTTAATGTTAATACAAAATTTTAAAAATATTTTTATTGAATCTTAAGAATCTAGGTGTACTTTATACTTACAATACATTTCAATTCAGACTAGCTTCATTTCAAGTACTCAATGAATATCGTATTATATAGGCATAAATGCTAATAATATTTGGAAGCTAAAATAGTCACAAGAAATTATATTCCTCTTGGCCATTTTGGCTTTCCCAGGTTTCCAATGTCCCTGTTTTATATGAAAATATCTGCAAATATGAGGAACATAAAAGGCAAGATAATACAGGTCTAGTTTCACTTTTCATTTCTGGTTATAAAAAATGGTTGGAATGGCCTTAGTTAAAAATAAAAAAGTTTGGTGTCATTTGTGTTCTCCCCAGGTAAACAACTGGAGAATAGATTGCACCTGGTTTGGGAACCATCCTGGTTCTCTTCCAGATAGGCTATTAATGCTAACTTTGCTGCTGCAGTTATTGATGCTTGTGGCAAGGAGCAGGTTGTAGGTGGTGGTGATGATGAACAATATGGGAAATTATTGGATTTCTCTTATGCTATGTTAATTTTACTTTACTAGCTCTGAGTAGATGATCTTGCAAGCCTAAGACGATTCACTATAGAGTGGCTAGGAGAAAAAAAAAAGTAAAACACTGGGATTTTACTCTTAATTATTCTCAAGGGGGAATAATAATATAGGTGGCTATGAAATATGCACTAGATTGAATTAAATTGACCCTATTCCATTTTAAATGTAAAATAGCAGTATGTGAAATGTTATACCTGCTTTACTGTATTTGGGATTAATCATTTCTAACAAAACAAAAAAAAAAGAAGAAGAGAAAATTTTAAAAAATGTATCATTTGTATTTTTTTCTGTGGAAACTTCAGGAAAGTATTTTAAAAATGTAAAATATTGATTGGTGGTTACAGTATTTTATCAATGTTGTGAGTTAGGACCGTATTGCTGCTGTGGGCATTTTGTAATTGATCAGACTCCTATATTTGACTTCCCTGGTAAGTTTTGATTGATGCTTTAGTATTCCCCACCTGGAAAAATAGAAACATCTGTGAGAGCTTTCTGATGAACAAGAGATTTGCTACTGCCTCTGAGAGTTGTCATGGCTAGTTGTGTGAAAACTGGTATTTGATGCTGATGTCCAGAATAGATTTGAAGTGCCATACTGGGATCTTTCTCCGAATTGCTTGTTGAAATGTAATTGACTCAATTATCTCACTGTGGAGCATCTCTGTTTCTTTTGAGTTGGGATAGAAAGAAGCTGAAATAATCCATTGTTAAAAAATATGATGTATTAAAAATTTTAAGCTATATATTCAATTGCTGGCAGCAGAGTAAAGAATCTAATGCAGTACCTTAAATCTCCTTAAAATTCAGTTATAAATTTAATTATAACTCACTTCATTATTTTCAAGCTTTCTCATAAAGTGTCATTGCCCTTTAATCTTTGTGCATTTATAATTTCAACCAGGATGTTCATGTACCACTGGGTTATTGTTTATTTGTCAAGACTTTCCTTTGTACCTTAAATATGAAAGTTGAGCCTTCTGGTACTATTTTGCAGACAGCAAAGATTATTTTGGAAACAAACATAATCAGAGAATAGTTTTCTTAATCACAAAAATATATATCTGCTTCTTTCTAAAAGACTGTGAGATGATTTAGTATATTAAAGATTTCATAGTATTCTTTTTAACTGATGGAAGCCAAATTTGGCAATACTCTTGGGGTTTTTTGTTGTTGCTCTTGTTGGCTTTTTGGGGAGTTGGGTAATGGTGACCACCCAACAACTTTGAAATGCTCAGTAGACAGTCTCACTAACAGGCTATAATGAAAGCAAGTCAAGTCTAGATTCTGTCACACAGCCAGGTATTTTTTAGGTAAAGACTTATAACAAATCAGGAGCAAAACCTGTTCTGTAAGCACAATGAAATTCTAGGTCTTTCTCATTTTAGGTACTTTAGCCATATCTTGTATGCAACATTCACTTGAGGTGGACATAGGAACACTCTAGAAGCAGAATTCTGTGACCTTTGGTCACCATGATTCAATCAGAAATCCTCCTAGTCTAATAAAGCTGTGGGCCCATCTCTAAGAGGTGCAGGATATAGGCCTCAATAGAATCTTTCATACAGTCCATTCAGGAGTAAGAAGTGTTTAACTGTATTAAGCTAATTTACATATCCTCAATGCCTTTACTTTTACCAAAGGGAACCTGTTAATACATTCACCATAATTATTAATCAGACACTAGTTCATCATCTTTTTTAAAAAAATATATTTTATTGATTTTTTACCGAGAGGAAGGGAGAGGGATAGAGAGTTAGAAACATCAATGAGAGAGAAACATTGATCAGCTGCCTCCTGCACAACCCCTACTAAGGATGTGCCCGCAACCAAGGTACATGCCCTTGACTAGAATCGAACCTGGGACCCTTCAGTCCACAGGCTGACGCTCTATCCACTGAGCTAAACCAGTTAGGGCCATCTTTTACATTCAGTTTGATATGAATACAGTGTTGATTGTGCATCGCTTTACCTAGATAAAAAGGACTTGCAGTTGCCACCTGGAGCATGGCCCTTTCAATTATAATACCAGCTGGAAGTAAAGGTTAAACTAACCAGTACATATATAGCATCATAATGAGAATATCCAAGTATTATAAAATAAATTACAGCTTGAAAATGTTAAAAATTTTGAAAAATAATTTTCAAATTTGATAGGACAAAGTTAAACACTAAACTTAGTCATAAGAGACCTAGCAAAGTCCTCATTGACAGATCAAGGGAAGCTTTTCAAATTATTTTGGATGGGCATTTTCTTAGCACTATTTAGGAGGAATTTAGCTCATGGTTCTTTATGTATGGGTCATTGAATTACATAACGGGATGTGTTTTTCAGTCTTACAAAAAATACAAAAATTTTCTGTGTTGGAGCACTTCTTAAACGTCACATACTCTACAAAGTTCTTACTTAATCTGTGCTTACTTACCCTTTCTGAAGTGTTGTTATGATTTTGTTCTGTAGTTTGTATAGGGATAGTTAAGATGGTCCAAACTAGAAGGCTGTGGTCATTGTAATGGGAGATGTTTTTGTGTTGTCCAAATGTGTTGTTGTTTTTTTAAATAAAATATTGAATTTAAATACCTTGAATTGGGTGAAGCACTCTCTAATTCACCTATTTCCCCCATGACTTTCTTTTGCCAAACACTCAAATTTCTCACACATTACTTACATACCTGCTTCTGAATATATATGTGTTCAAGTTCTGAGAAGGAATATCGAATATGTGTTTTCAGCTATCCATACTGTTTCTCCTTATACCCTATGACACAGTCTGCCCCGCCTCTTGGAATTCAGTGGTCTTCATGCTTCCCTGGAGATATCTATCTCTCAGGTGGTGATGGGTAAGAACAGGCACTTTAAGCCAGATAGACCTAAACACCCTACATCTACCACTTGCTTCCTAGTGGTATGATTTTGAGCATGATATTCAGACTCTATAGACCTTAGCTTCTTCTTGGTATCTCCCTTGCAGTGTTGTCAGGATTACCTGAGCTAGTACCTGTGAAGCACTTGGTAAGCACTTCTTAAACAGTAGTTGTGATTATGGTCACATAGCAAATCTAATAAACCACCCACCTGTGCCAGTTGTATGCTCATGTATTTCTCAAAGTTGGCTTTCGGCCTCTGCCAGGCACTAATAATCATTAGTCTACCATTTGCAGCATCATTAAACTCACTCTCTACCTTATAGCCCAAGTGATGAAGCTAAAATTCAACTCTGATCACTTTACTTCCCTGTGCAAACATGTATTGTCTCACGTCCCATAGAAGTGATTTTCAGACTGTGCTCAGACAGAAACAGTGGAAAATGTTTTATTTCTCTATCAAAGTTTCTGTTCACTGATTTGCATTAACATATTGGGGCTCAAGAACAAATTTTATAGAGAAAGAGTTCTGTAGCCTATAACACTTGAGAAGCCTTGAGCATGACTTGTGCTGACCTCTCCTTTCTCATTATGTTTTACTAACTTTGTTTACTACACCAGCAACACCAAACTGCTTACAGTTCATCAAAATCATCCAGTGGCTTCCTGTTTTGTTTTTTGTTTGTTTGTGTGTTTGTTTGTTTTTGCTACCCTTCAGCCCAGAAGGAGCACTGCTACTCTCCTCCTCCCTACCTGACTTCCCAAACGCTTTCATCTGTCTTGTGCTCATTCTCTGACACTCTGTCCAGTCCTTTCTTTCACTTTTAGAAGCCCCCCTCTTTCCTCCACTTTTAGCTACACCAGCTCTGGGGATCCATGATTCCCAGTGTGTATCTACAATCTAGTATTATATTACTTGCTTTCAACCAGATTATACATTTCTAGAGCAGGTGTAGATTATATTCATTCTTAAATTTATTGGCAACATACAGTCTGAGTATACTAAGTATATAATAAATGTTTATTGATTGAATGAGTAAATGCATTTACTTAAATTCATCATTTGGGCTTATACCTACGAAGCTAATAGCTGTAGTTAGTTTTACAGAGATTAGGGTCCCCAACTCTGACAGAATCTAAGTCAATATGGTGATAAAGACAATGGCATGCTTTAAGGGTGATCTAGTTCCTGGGTTTTAGTAAAGAGACTTTGAAACAAAACAAATGTGAATCTTTTCACTTGACATGTCACATAAAACAATGTCCATAACCTTCAAAAGAAATGTTTATTCGTTATTTCTCTCACAGAAGTCATTCCTTGCTAATAATGACCCAAGTGCGTGTTTATTATATCTCAGATGTGTGTATCCTAATGGCTGAAGCTATCGCCTCCTATTTAGATTTATTAAAATCTAATTTATTGACTTGTGATGATGGTTGTAAAAGGATTTGATGTAATAAGCTTATGTGTGACTCATTTGAGTCCATTTTGTGTTATCTTACTAACTCTGGATTCCTGAAAACCTTTATCATACCAAGGAACAGAATAGTTACTTAGTTTTTTATTTACCCAGGCTCTCAGCAATGCAAAATTGTTTTGTCCTATTGTCCTGTCATCAAAAGAGACAGTGGGGTTAGAGAGACTTTTGGCCCACTTTAACCTTCTTGTCCCCTGATTCTACATTTTCCAGTTTTGCATGGTAGGAGCCAAAGATAACATCATCAAAGGGAACTTCAAAATAGGACAAAAGATCAATATTAAGGATGGGTTTGAAACAAGCCAAGAAGATAAAAGTGGAATTATTTAACAACTAGAGGCCTGATGCATGGAATTCGTGGAAGAGTAGGCCTTCCTACCCCCCTGTTGCCGGCACCAGCTTCCCTCTGGCACCCGGGACCCGGGCTTCCCTCCAGCTGCTTGGCAGGCCCCTGGGGCCCAGGCTTCCCTCACAGCCCTTGGCTTCGTCTGGAAGGTTGTCCGGAAGGACATCTGGTCTAATTAGCATATTATGATTTTATTATTATAGATAAGAAGTTACTGCAAGGTTTTTGATATCAGGAGCCAAATCACCTTGAGGGACAGGGAAGCCAGTTTGGGCTTTAAGTGTGTGTCCTTAGGTCACATTCCAAGGCTAGGCAAAACACCCAAAGAGTGAGCACTCCTTCACCTGGGAAGAAGTAGAACACAAGTGTCAGGCTTTTATGCCACAGGTGCTTGGAGAGTGTCAGTCTATTTGATTACTTTCTGTACATTTGTCCTCAGGCAGCTGTATAAATGTGTCCTCCAGGCAATGGAAAGGGACTCCTTGATTTGGCCAATTCCTGGTCTCCACGCCCACTCCCTTTAAACCTAGCCTTCAGGATTTCTCAGTTAGACTACCATAGCATCCTTCTAACTTTGGTCTGCTTTAAAATTTGTGTTAGCTCCTCCTTCATGTGGGAAGTGTCCACCCAAGGTTTAGTCCATGTATCCTGCAGAACTAGAACAGCAATCCTTTGACAGTTTCTGAAAAGGCTTCTGTAGAGAGCAAAGGGAGCCGAAGCACTTTGAATCCTTTCTTTGGAGCAACTAAACACAATTTCTTCACACAGGTGACTATTGGGTACCAGTATATAAAAAATTAAAACATGAATCAAATCACTCTCAAGCTAACAGGACGTTTTATGAATAGAAGAAGCTAAAAGCAGCTAACAAATGCCCAGGGCATGATACAAAGCTGGCTGTCTTTGTAGAAGAAAACTTCTTAAAATACAGCAAAAAAGTGTGAAAGCCCCTATTAGAGAAAGTCTGTGTAGCCTCGTCCAAAGGTATTGGCAAAAAAGTTACATCTACCATAGAAGCTAGGAATGGCAGAGTCCAGCTAATCCCCTGCTGAATGCACCCTTAGAGTCCTTTTTTTTTAAAAAACCTCTAAGCCTCTGGTCCTATCTGCATCCTAAAAGTTGGATTATTGTTATGCATATTAGATCATAAGCATTGCTATAGCAAAACTTAGAACTAAAGCACAAATGCTAATGCCTATTACCAGAAAAAAAAAAACCTGTTAGAAGATTAAACTGTGTTTTTCACTTCTTTTGTGATGCCAGTCAGTTAATTTTAAATCTTAAACTTTAGAGAAAGAAGTGGGCCTAGGACTGAGTTGAGTCTCTAGGTCTTAACTATAAAATTTTATAGTATGAAATTCAAAGTAAGGAAATTAAAATATTAATAGCCATCCTAGGCTTCTAGTGTACTGAATCAAAGATTTAGGTTACAGTTGTAATGAAAGGAGAAATGATTAGCTTTAACTGTAGAAATATAATGATAACTGTTATTGAAAAATTTTAATTCATTAATATTTATAAGAAGGGCATGTATACGTGGTCTGTGTGTTAAACTATAATACATATGGTTTTTATATATTTCTGTAGATATGTCTTTGGTAAATGATAATCAGTATGTGCACATAATTAGGTTGACAGAGGGATTTTGAATGAACCTTATCTCTGCTTTGCATTCTTATTGTTAATTAAATTCATTGGTATTTCAAAGTTATTTTTCCTAATGGATAGGAATGTATATTGGTTTTACAAAATATAAATTAGTTCTCTTTGTTTTTTTTAATATAGATACTTTTGTTTCTTTTTATTAGAAATAAGAGGATCTAATTTCTCTGTTTAGAAACATTTGTTATATGCCTTTTTAACTTCCAAAATAAAGTTACAAAGTGAATCCTGTAGACCTAAGGAGGAAATACCCATTAGAGAAATAAAAATGATAATCTGTATTTATTATCTATTGTTGCACAACAAATTACCTTAAACTTCATGACTTAAAAACAATAATATTTATAAACCTCTCCATTTCTGTGAGTCAAGAATTTGGAAGTGATTTAGCTGGACAGTTCTGGCTCAGCATCTCTCATGAGGTTGCAGTCAGCCCTGTGAGAGGCACAGTCATCTGAAGGCTTGATTGGGGCTGGAGGATCATCTGAAAGGTGGCTCATCATTCCAGGTGTGATGAAAGCTTCAGATTCTAAATGAAGGGTTTTTTAAGCTTTACCATTTGTCAAGTTTGCATAACCATTCAAACTTGTGTGCCAGATACTGTCCACAAAGCCTAGTGAACTATATAAATTGTAAATCAGAGCATGATACTTGTCTGCTTAAAACCCTTCAGTTAGAGTAAGTGAAGCTTCCATTATACCTGGGATGGTATCCAAACCCCATAACATGGCCCACAGGCTCCTGCATGACCTGGCCTCTTGGTACTTCTCCCACCTAACCACCCCAGAGTCATTATTTTTCCTTTCCTTCACTATATTCCTGCCATGCTGGTCTTCCACTAGGATTAGCCAAAAGCTAGGTGACCATGAAATGTAAAAATTGAACTTGAACGCCCTGAATTCCCTGGTTCTTGTCTTGATGGTTTCGAAGAAGCCACGGACAAAAGTGATAGGTGAAAAGTATAGAAACTTTATTGCAAGCAGACACTACCTCTAAAACCGCATTCTAAAATCTAAACCTAAGGCTCTGTCCCTCCTGGATGGACAGAGGAGCCCCTGAAAAGGGTGACTGCTGCTTTCTTTGTCTTGAGGCATTAAATAGGCTGCAGTTCCTTGTCTGAACCTGACCCTTTCTTATTGGTCATTCTGCTACATAGAATTAGTTTTCAAAGCTCAAAGCCCATGTGGTGTCCCCCATATCCTCTCCCCTTATCTTGTTGGTTGGAGTCACTGTTGATTTATCTTATAGCTCTCCCAGCTGTGTTGGCAGAGAAGGCTCTTATCTTCAGGCCCTCTCAGCTACTCAGGTCAGGGCTACTTTTGGCCTAACTCAGTGGTTAGCAAACTCATTAGTCAACAAAGCCAAATATCAACAGTACAACGATTGAAATTTCTTTTGAGAGCCAAATTTTTTAAACTTAAACTATATAGGTAGGTACATTGTTATTAACTTAATTAGGGTATTCCTAAACTGGTCTTTGCTAAAAACATCCTCAATCTGAGAAGTCGATCTCAGCGAACGTACCCCCACTTCTTCTAACGCCACTTCTTCAAAATAGACTCGCCCAGGCCAAAAACCGACTTTTGCGCACGGGGCCACGAAGTTTCAATCGCACTGTATGTGCGCGCCCGCACGTGGTATTTTGTGGAAGAGCCACACTCAAGGGGCCAAAGAGCCGCATGTGGCTCGTGAGCCGCGGTTTGCCGACCACTGGCCTAACTTATGTTCACTTTAATTGCTCAGGCCCGAGTTACCCCTGTTTATGGCTGTCTTAATTGCCCAGGCCAGATCTATTTCTGTTTGCCTGTGGCATTTCTTTATTCTCTGTACAAGTAAAATAAACACCCTGGCGCCTTCAAGTCTCCATTATGTATTCCTTCCCATGGACCATTTTCATTCCTAAAACCTCCTAAGCCTGCCTCATTAAGCTAGCTAGCTACCCCTTTCAACCAGATGCCTCGTTTGTGCCTATTGTCCTTGTGCAATTAGTACAATTAATTAATTATTAATTGCAAGTGTCCTTGTGCACTTACAAAATTGTCTTAGTTGTATGCTTTGCCTAGCAGGTAGATCTTTCCCGTGCTTCAGGGCTTTCTCACAGATTTCTCCCTCTGCCACAGTTATTCTTTCATCTTAGGCTAGCCTTGTTAATTTAGACATGTCCTGCAGCTCAAATAGAATCTTCTCAGGGAGAAGTGCCTGAGAAGTCTATCCATTTGACACCATGCATAGTTATTACAATATAATGTTGTACTTTATAGCCTCCTGACATTTTTATATCTGGCAATTTGTACTTCTTAATCCCTTCTCCTTTTTCACCTATCCTCCTAATCCCCTTCCATCTGGCAACCATCCTTTTGTTCTCTATATCTATGAGCTGTTTCTGTTTTATTTTACTTTTTTAGATTCTACATATAAGTGAAATCATATGGTGTTTGTCGTTCTCTGCCTGACTTATTTCACTAAGCATAATACCCTCTAGGTCAGTCGTGGGCAAACTACGGCCCGCGGGCCAAATCCGGCCCGTTTGAAATGAATAAAACTAAAAAAAAAAAAAAAGACCGTACCATTTTATGTAATGATGTTTACTTTGAATTTATATTAGTTCACACAAACACTCCATGCATGCTTTTGTTCCGGCCCTCCGGTCCAGTTTAAGAACCCATTGTGGCCCTCGAGTCAAAAAGTTTGCCCACCCCTGCTAGGTCCATCCACATTGTTGCAAGTGGTAAGATTTCATTATTTTTTTGGCTTAAGTAATATTCCATTGTATATATGTACAACATCTTCTCTGTCCATTCATCTATCAATGGATACTTAGGTTGCTTCCATATCTTGGCTATTGTAATTAATGCTGCAATGAACATAGGGACCATCTTATCTTTATTTAAGTTCAAAAGGAAAGGGAAACTGTGTGCTTGATTTACACTGTATACCCTGTACCCAGCACAGTGCCTGGCACATAACACCAGGCACTCATCAAATATTCTTAAATGCATGAAGGAAATGTCTAACCCTCAGTTGTTGTTTCCTAAACTAACAGTGTGGAGGGGATATTATGAGGATCAAGAAAGATTACACCTAGGACAGTATCTGGCACACAATAAACTTTTGATTGAGGTAAAATTTACATAAGGTGATAAGCACAGTGAACAATGTGCTGAGTTTTGACCAGCATATACCTATTAACCAACATCATAATCAAGATATGGAACACTACCATCGCCCTAGAAAGTTGTTTCTTCCAGCCAACCCCCATCCCTCTTGGCAACCGTTATTCTGGTTTCTGTCATCATGTGTTTTGTCTGTTTGGAAATTTTAAGTAAATAGAATCATATAATGAGTACCTTTTCATTCTGGCCACTTTCACTCGACGTGTTGGTTTTGAAATGCAACCACATTGTTGTATGTATTAGTAGTGAATTCTTTTATATTGCTGAGTATTATTCTACTCTAGCAATATAACACATCCTGCTTACCCATTCTTCAATTACTAGACATTTAAATTGTTGGGTTTGTTTTTTGTTATTAAGAATAAAGCTGTTTTAAATTTCTTGTAAAATTTTTGTATGGGCAAGTATTTTCATTTCTCTCAGGTAAATACCTAGGAATAGAAATGCTATGTTTAAGACAAGTTAGAGTTAAAATACTTAAAACAAAAGGAAACAAAACTGCTGAACAGTTTTGCAAAATTGTTGTACCATTTTATACTCTTACCAGTAACCTATGGCAGTTCCGGTGTTTCATATCCTTGACAACATGCCAATTATATTTTCCTAATAACTAATAAGTTTTAGGACCTATTTAGCTGCTTATAGCCCGTGTTATATCTACTGCTGTGGAGTTTCTCTCTGTTCAAATCTTTTCTACCTTTTTAAATTGGGTTATCTTTTTTATTATTGCTTTGTAAGTGGTTTTGAAACTAAAGTATTCTGGACAAAAGTCTTTTGTTTTATATAATATATATTTAACATTTATACATACATATTCTTTTATCTCAGTCTGCGGCTTGCCTTTGCATTTTATTAATGGCATCTTTTGCTGAGTAGATGTTTTTAATTTTGTTAAATCTAGTTTGTCATATCTTTTTCCATAGTGTGTATTTTGTGAGTCCTCTATAAGAGATCTTTGCTTATTCCTCAAGGTCATGAAGATGTTATTCTATATTATCTTCTATAAGCCTTATAGTTATAGCTTTTATGTAAATCTATGGTATATCAAATTAATTTTTGTGTACAATATTACATTGGCATTGGGTCTCACTATATTTCAAATGGATATCCAATTGTTCTGACAGCATTTGTTAACAAGACTTTCCTTTGCCCATTAAATTGCTTTGGAACCTTTGTAAAAAAATCAAATTAGAGTAAATCTGTAAATCAGAGAATTTGAGTTCTCTAACTTTAATCCTTTTTGTATTATTTTGTGTACACTAGATCCTTTTGTCTAGATTTGCTAATCTAGATCCTCTCAATAGCCAAATAAATTTTAGAATCAACTTGCCAATTTCTAAATAAAAGAAAAAGACTGTTGCAATTTTGTTGGCATTGTATTAAATCTCCAGGTTAATATAGGGAAGAACTGATATCTGTATTTAATAACTGTTACTATTAAGTTAGTGTCAATGGGCGTAGATTGGCTTCATGAAAGAGAACCATAAAGGTTTTGTGACCAATTGAATAAGAATACTGAGAAAGAAGGGATCATACCAATGACAGTGTTCCTTTGGGCTGTGACATGATGTTCATATTTAAACTGAAGACATAGTTGCAGAGAATCAGCAGTCCATTGGGAGATCTTTGACCTGCTCCAGGGAAAATATTCTGCTCCAAACAATTTTGTCCTTGCTCTCGTCCTTCAGTCCTTTACTGGTTTTGGACTTTTCACTTATTGTGTCCTAAATATACTTTCTTTAAAAGGTAAAGCATTTTCCTTCCAAAATGATATATATTTTCTTCAACCCATAAGTAATTACAGACTAAATTTATTTTTCTTTACATTTCTTGAGTTGTTAATTACCAGATGAGGGCAAAATTGTGTCTAAGATCAAAAATTCTTGGGCCACTTTCTCTTTAGGCATGTAGGCATATTCCTTATGCCCTTTATGCTTAGGTTCAAAATAGTATTTGTACAAAGTTAGAAAGTGAGCAGCTATGCTCCCCTCCAGGAACTCAGGCTTGTGTCACACTTTTTACATGGGAGCAAAGTATTTCTCAAATTAAGGGGAAAAGAGAGCCAAAGAACAGAATTTATACCAAGCAAAACCACCTCTGACTTCATGTCCAATGAATGAGAACAAGTTTTAAAACCCATTTGTGAATATTCTGGCTAGAAACCTTTATTTTTAATTTCACTAACTAGGATTTTTAAGTATAGATTCAGCATCCAACTATGCAATAATAGCCGCTCTTTTGCCTATTAATGAAAATACTCTGAATGTTGTTATTCAAAAGGTAACAGAAGACATTTACCCATGTGTCACTAATTGAGCCTAGTCCTTTTTACTGATAAAGTAATAGCATGAAAATGCCCATTTTTTTCAAGTATTAGACAGGATCCTGCTCTGTATAAATCATGGTTTACTACTAAAGAGCCTTTCTATTTTTCCCTGTGAGTCTATTTCAGTAATACAGAAATCTGAGTGTGTAGCATAACTACTATCTTTTTTACTTTTACATTTTCTTTGATTGTTAAATACTGAAGTTATAAATATTATAATTATTTCCAAGATTTAACTTGTGTGTTTTTCCTTGTTCTATAAGGACTCATCCTCCCCCCGCCCCCCCCGAATTATGTATTACATCCTGCATTCATTGGCTTCCCTGGAAAGTCTGCATTCTGCAGCCCCCTCATTTGGCTTCATTAGCTGTTGGTTGCAAGTAGAAAAAGGAAATGGCATCTGAAGTGAATAAAATGCTATTTACCTGTTCCCACTGTTAGCAAGTGGTGATAAACTCCATTAAAAACAAATGGCAAAAATGTATTACACAGATGGGGAAGTTCATTATTTTTCATTTTGCCTGATGATCATGTTCAAGATTTAGTGTACTGGTCGGCATTAGTGTCTCAAAGGGAGCGAGCTTGAATTGCGTGAGAGCAGTGCATTTTCAGTGTGCATTCTGCCCTGGGTACCCACTCGTAGTTTCTTGTGGTGATAATGGAGCTTAGCTATGCACACCAAGGGAAAAACTACATTCTTCAGGGTATCATGCAGGGTCGCTCATCACAGCATTCTTAATGCTTGTTGACAGACCTATCTATGTGTAGCGATGTGGTTGTTATTCCATCGTGGAGATAGCTAGAGTGTATTTATGCAGGCTCCCCTGTCTCATGTCCAGCTATGAAGAGAATCCTTGTTAAGTGCTTCCAGAGCCCATTTGTTGAAAAAGAAGGGAATTTGAATGAAATCTCTGCCGCTAGCAATATAAAGAAAATGCTTAAGCTTCATTTTCAGAAATGGGATTGTATTCACAGAGAAGGATTTTTTTAAAAAAGACAATTATTTCTGCTGGTAGGGAGAATTCTAAGACCAGTAAAGGAATTCTTGGGGATTAGGGGAAAACAAGCAAGTTTCAGAGTTGAAAATAATGTTGATGGAGAGGAGCTGACTTTTTATACTTTTAAACATCTCACCCTGTCTTAAATCTTTTTTGGGAGGGGGAGGACTTGAAGGGTTCATGAATAATGTATAGTATTGGTGTTCTTTTCATAGAATAGTGGTAACAAGGATAACTTGTCAACATAAGAAATGTCTGTGTATTGAATCCACATGCATATAAAAGTGAAGAACACTTGGGGATTGTGCTGAGTACTAAAATATTAAAGTTAATGTATTCAACAAAGTGAAAACAATGAAGTCATAGAGGAAATAAATTACTTTTGTCTCAAAAATGTTAGATTTCACAACCATTATTCTAAAGACTACATAGTGTAATATTCCAGGACCCCAAAGTAGGAATTATTAAATTATTATAATGGAATAAGCATTTAAAAGAGAATGACTGATCAAGAGAAATATATTTAAGAACCCAAGTGCATATGTTGGAATCTATACTAATAGTGGTTCTCAACTAGGGTAAAGGTGACAGTGCATTTAGAACCACATGGAGAGTTTTCAATCCACCTTCCCTACACCCTCTCCAAATTTGACACCTTTGGGAATTATATGAAAGGTTGAAAATGTTCCCCAGGTGATTCCTGGTTCAGAATCACTGATATTAGAGCTTAAAACAGCAAAAGGAAAGATAGGTTAAAAAATCGAAGGCTGAAGTTGCCTGTCAGTACTTCTTCTGTGTTGGTCTGTTCCATGCAATCTACTTACCTCAGCCTTACTGCATGTCGAATAAGGATTAGAATGTACCACAGCAGTGTTTTGAAGATCAATATTAAACTTTTTGACCTTCCCGGAGAAAAGCACAATATATTAAAAGAAAGGAATCGACAGAGCCCAAAATACCATATCATTTCCAATTTGCTTAGTAAGAAAATGAGTCAGTATAATGTAAATTAATGCAAGTATTCAGCTCCACGCAAATGAGATCCAACAAAAGCTGGGCCTACACAGGGAAAAATTTTAAGTAATAAATATCTTATTAGATATCTTATAAGTCTTCAGTGACTAACTTTGTTGCAGCCAATTTGTCAGCCCTTCCACTACATTTCTTTAATGTTTTCTCCCACACCTGTGTTCAAGCCTTACGGTTAGTTTTAACCTTGAAAAGCTTAAACAAGAACGTGTTTATTGCCTCCCTCCACCCGCCCCTGGACTTCTCTATGTGTAATGACATCACAGGGTATATCCAGCAAATACAATATATGCATGTAATTTTAATGGAATTAGGTATAAAGGAGGCATTGTAAATATCAGAATTAAAAATAAATAACGAAATTCTTCCAGCTTGGTAAGTTTTTCCTTTTAGGTTATAACAAGCCATATTTTCCTAAGTATAAAATTACCATTATTAGCTGAAAAAAAAACTTAACTAGAAGTTTAAAAATACAAATTCCCATGATCAAAAACCATCTCTTGAATAGAGTTGCCTTGTATAAAGTTTTTTTTTTTTTAAAATACACAAAATCATGTGTCTAAGTGAGTACATTTGTGTGTGTGTGTGCGTGTGTGTGTGATGTGGTTTATGCTCTGTGACAGACTTTTTGTTTTCATAATTCTTGTGGTGGGAGAGAGGGTGTGAGGAAGGGACACATTGAAAGTCTAACTTAAACGTTTTTTTATGTGCCCCATCCTTTTAATGCACAGTAAGGCAGAACGATGAGTACAGATTTTGGGAAGATATTTGAGCCTGTTTTTATGTACTTCCATGTGTCTTGCCAGACTTTATTGTCCTACCTTCCAGAGTCAATAATTCAGATACACATAATTAATATGACCGAGGCTGCAAATGCATTTACTTTTCTTCAAGGGGAGAAAAGGCTTTTCTCAGTGGGAGCATTAATAAATATTAATTTTGCCTTAGTATTTGGGACTTCCTTCTAGACACTGTTTGAGGCAACTCACCATAGCAAAAGGGGCCCTTGTCTCAAATCCTAACCTTGTCACTGACCCGATGATCTTAAGCTAGTCTTCTAATGTGTCTCAACACCAATTTTATTAACAGCAAAATGGAAATTTTTGTGTGTATGTTTGGTGGAGGTTGGATGGACAAACTAGAGTAAGGGGAGGCTTAGACTCTGCTTGGGGACAGGATGGTGGGAGTGGGGGACGGGGGTTTAATTTCTTTATGGCTCTAAGTGTCTAGATTATTACCTAGGGAAAAAAAGGATTTTCTTTTCTTTTTCAGTATTTTTGTTGTGACTTCCATAAACTCTGTTTCATTTGTATTTTCTAATTTCTCTATGTCCTGGTATTAAAATGTGGGCAATAGTACTTGCTGTTGTATTTTATTTTACATCTGAAGCAATCTAAAATGTACTCAGGAACATTATCTCCCTGCAAATGGACCAAATCTGCCCTTAGTCTTTTACACAAAAACCTTTCCTAATGCTAATTATGAATGAATCCAGTGAAGAACAAAATTGTGTCTAAAGTCATAGCAGTTCATTTGCTTTGTGGTGTTTTTGCCATCATCTCCACATTATTTTATAAGAGCCTTTTGTATTTGAATAATTATATGCAGTTATACAACTGAATAGAAAATTGTCACCAAAAAAATACTTTACAAGGAAAACAGTAGCAGCAAGGCTAATCTATAGCTGTGGCCTTTCTTAATGAGTGTTGCTGGGAAACTTTTCAAAACCCTACAGGGAAATGCATTTTTTTTTTGTAAGAAAAAGCTCTCAAGCTATTAGAACTGGTAGAATTTCAGAAATGCCATAAGTTCAGCCTGTAATAGATTTGTCGGTTTTATGAGCAGAGTGAAAAAGAACTCTAGATTCCAATTCCTTAGAATAAAAATTCTTCAAGAATGAAGAACTGTATCAGTCATAGGGATCTGAAAGTAGTTTTGACCCCAAATACAGATTTAGTGGTTATTGAATGTAATAGGAATTGTTATATAAATAGACTAATTTCTGTGTTTATTTCATCTATTAGAAAATTGTAGAGCCTCAGTGAAATCACTTATATGTTTTATTCGAGAGCCCTTTTTATACTTTTATTCAAATGCCACATGAAATGAGAAAGCCCTAAATGAAAAAAAGGCATACATGTAAATCCATGTTTTATGAGATAAAATTATCTTCCAAGTCATTATGTACAATCATATCTAATATTTGGTCATTCATGGTAAAACCTTGATTTAGGTTATATGGCATTTACTTCAATCAACTAAACTGAAAATTACCAAGGAAGGCCAAAGCATTTTTATACTTTTGAGTAAAGGAAAACTCTATGGTACATATTCAATATGACCATATGACCAGAATTGGAAGAACCTAAGGTTAGTTAGGATTTTCATATAAATGTTGGTATTTATTTGTTAATCCTATAATAAACAGTATTATAAATGTTCTATGAAACAAATTAGGTCAAATTGTAGGGTCTATCTTTATTAACTAATTACAAGTATTTATAATTAGTGTTTGCATGACTTGCCTTTAATCTGTATCTCCTTTGAATACATAGGGGAAAGTAACTTTTTTAGGGAAAATAAATAATATAAAATAGTAAACCACAAACGTTCAAAAATAGCTAAGTCAGCACACTTTGGATGGGATCCAAGATACAATGGCCTTAAATCGAATTCTGGATTATGTTGTAGAAAACAGTCCTTAGAGTATCACTGTGGTTCATAGAGAACCTGCCTTGAAGAAATAAGGATAATTTTATTTGACTGATTATTCTTGACTCTTCATTTTATTTCATTTTTTTTTCTAGACAGAAATTTTGACAGCTTAGAAACTGGAAGTCCTCCAGTAGAAAAGATAAGCAGACTTGAAAGTCTATGAAGGACAAGTACTTATGAGGTGTTTCTTGTTGTTTGTTTGTTTTTATTCTTGTTCCCCTTGCTCTTATGAATATCAGTTCTTTATTCACACAAATAATTTTCTCAGGATCCTGGGCATGATATGTTATTTTTAATTGTTTCTGTGTTTCAAAAAAAAGTATCCCTTATTGGCAAGTCCTCCATTTTTCTCATCAACCTCATTTGAAAATTCCAACAATTGAGTTTTAAATATAATAGTATATCTGAGACTTTACACACACATTTTATAAATACAATGTCAAATTTCCCCAAAAAGGAAGCCATTATGAATTTGGTTGACTGGAAAAGTTTCAGGAAGTATTATGAATCTGTTTGTTGAAAAATAAAGGCAAAAAATAAGATTAATTGTGGTACCATTTATCTTTAGTAAAAAAAAAAAAAAAAAAAAAAAAAAAAAAAAAAGCTCTTGGGAAGTATTAAAGGAAGCTACAGACATCACTTTGATCTGTCTTTCTTCGTTCAGGGTAAGGCAAGGGATGAAGCCCCTTTGTCTTTATATGCTAAAGCTTGCAGAACCGTCTGGCATCAGTGAATGGTTTTTATACTAGAACTGATGCCCATAAGGAATACAAGTTCTCGTTCTCATTCATCTGCTATGTGTAAGTGAGATAATTGGTTATGTTTCAGGAAAATTTCTCTCAAGTTTTTCTTCCAAAGATCATGATGGTGAGAAGGGAGATTCCTGCATAATATCTTTGAAATGGCTTTTGCATTTTGACACAAGGAAGTTGGGTGACTCATGAACCGAATCACTATTTCTCCTGAGCAGTGTTTACATTTTCGAACAGCACATGTTGGACAGTGCCCTCTGCAAGCCACAAAGGTCTAGCAGAGACACGTGTCATAGTTGCCTCATGTGTAGGTCTTGTTTATGTTAACTTTTATGTTTAGAAATCAAAACTAAATTAAAAAACTGCAGCCCTTGAATTTCCAAATCTATCTTAAACTGCAGACAGGTCAGTATCTCTGTGTGTGTGTGTTTGTGTTTTTAATTAATTTCACTTCATGGAGTTTTAAATACAATAGTGTATCTGAGAAGTGTATCATGGAGAAGTGAAATTTCAGGCAGATTAAAGGCTAAGGGAGATGAATATGATGTCTCCTAGGAATTCATATAACGTCTTAAATGATTAACTTCATTGAAACCCCTCACTTTACAGATTAGAAATTGAGACATAGACAGTAGATCAAAGCAGATAATTAGCAGCAGAAGGAGAACAAAGACTCATCCTTAGGTGAACCTCATTGTGATATCTTCTCTGTAAATAATATATTCTTTCCACTCCATACCTTCTGTGTCAGGCAGTTTAATTCCAGAGTCAAAACTGTGAAAGGCTGCAAGAGCAATCTCCTTGGACACAAATACACTCATTTGTGGATGGGGATGTATATTGCTATCCTTATTCACTGCTTTCCCCCATTTTCTTTTCTTTTTTTTTTTTTTTTACAAAATCAAAGATAAACACTATACAAAAACTATATCCAATTAAAATTTCTTGGAAAAGCCAATTTACGAAGTGAGGAGAAATCTCTCTAGGGAAATTTATTTTTCTTGAAGAATAAAAGTTAAGTAAAAGTAAGGTATCTGTGAGCCATTGTCTAAGGAGATTTATGCCTAGAAACCACCATTGCTGTTCCAAGCCCAGCAGGGCTTTGCTTTCATGTGCTAAAAGCTCTCAGTGTGATTAGTCTTAAATTGAACCCTGGGTTTTAAAAGTCTGTTCTTTCTCACCCCTCTTCTGGTTTTATTACTGTATCTTCCTAACTATATCTTTCATCCTTTTCATTTTCTATTCCTCTTTGTTCTAAGGCCGTCTTTCTCTCTACACAAGCAAGTCTTCTCCTCTCCCTTTACTTTTAGATATTTGTGCAGTAACTTGAGTATTTTACTACAAAAGCCATTTCAGTGCTGTGCATGCTATCTCATGACCCTGCTTGAACTCTTACTTGTCTTCCTATGCTAGGTCTCCTCACAAATGTGCCTGTTAATGGCTCTCAGAACTCACGCCACACACTCCCCAAGCTATCTTATAGGCTACAAAACAACAGTAATGAATTGCAATGAGAGTTCTTTTCAACATTAAAAATAAATATATTTATATAGTTGCCAAGAAAACATTTACTTGTTTCTAAACCAATCGTTCTACAGTATTCTCAGGATCTTGTTTATTTTTTGTATTTTATTGATGCATTAAATTACTGGAAAGTCACTCTTCAAGAAACATGGTTCCACTGGTTTCTCTCAGTAAGATCACCATTGAAAATATAATTATCTTCCTCTCTCTCCCTCCCCTACTCCCCTTTCACTCCCTCTCCCCGCTCCCCCACTCTCTCCCCTTGCCCACTCTCCCTTCCCCTACTTTCAGCTCCCTCCTTCTCTCTTTTTCTCTATCTTACTGAAATCCAGACAGTACCCTTGCAGCAGGAGCACATAAACTGGAACATTGCCTCATACTGTGGTTCTCAGGAGTGGTTGCTGATCAGAATCCTCCAGAATGCTTCTTAAAGCTGGGAGTCCTGGATTTAACTGTGAAATTGGCTGAATTAAAAAACCTCAGGATTGAACGCAGGGAGCTAGAGTTGTAAGAAAGTATCCCAAGTGACACTAATATACAGCAGGATTGAGTCCCATTGTTTATAATGTACCATCTTAGGTGGCAAGGGTAACTGACCCAGGGGTATTGCCAGTTGTCCTTAGAGCAAAATGTAAATCTGTTTACACAGCATCACCCATCACCCACCCCCACTTCCACAATAAAACTCTTTATTAGCATGACTGAAATTTCTGTCACTTTGATTCTTACAACAACCTTGTGGACCCCTTATTATCCTTCATTTTCCACATGGAGAAACCGCCTAACATTATGTTTTTCATAAAAAGCAAATCTCTAAATCTGATTAAAATTTAACTTAATTATAAGGACATCTCTAAAATTAATCTGATTTAGATGCATGTTACCAAATCACATGTGCTAAAAATTAAAAAATAATTTTCACTCAGCTTTTTAAAAAATTCAGAGTATGACTTCTCTAATTGAATACCTAAAAAACCTGAGGTTACTGGTTCCTTTTAAAAACAGAAATTGCTCCTGGTCCCTTTATTTCTTTCTGTTTTCCCTGAATGCTGTCTCCGCATGCATGTATCCTGAAGCCCAATTTCAATGAGCTAAACCCAAATTTAGGATGGAATTAGGTAAGCAAATGACCCTCCCTTTTGGAAATAACCTGCACATCTCCCAGAGACAAATCACTCTTTCAAGGCAAATGCAGTTTGTTCTCCTCAGTCCCTACTTCATTTCATGGCCCATTATTTACATGCTCGGTAATTTTAAAAAAATCACAGAAGTACTTCAAATTATTTGCAACCTTTCAGAAAAATATATTAAGACAAAGGAGAGCTTACAGAAGCGTTCTTATTGTCATTTCGTTTTTGTTTTGTTGAAAGGGCAGTGCTTTTATGTCAGTACATTTCAGTTTTTTTCTATTTTGCTGCTTAATAATTTAAAAAAGAAAAAATATGGTTCGGAGCTACTGACATGAAATGTTTACTGAATAGTTAAAAGTAATAATTAGATATTTGTGTACATATTATCAAAGGACTGTGTAGGTGTTAATTGTTTCTTGTTGACAGTAATGGGTAAAAAACAGGATCTGAAGTGTTTGTATGTTTATTTGTTTTTTAGTTCAAGGGCACCCATTTTAGTGTTTTAGTGTTGATGTGCACTTTGGGGGGAATGGCCCACGTCTCTAGATGCTTTAGTTAAATGCAGATAGAAAATTCCCCCTTGAGGCCCAATGCACATTATTTTCTTTTCTCTAGTGATCTTGGCCCAAAAGGTTAATCTCAGTCTACAAACGATTGATCATGACAGACAAAACATAAGTGTCATTTGTACTTGTCAGGTCTTCATCTCTTTACCAGTTTCAGTGTTACCTTTTAGCAGTGCACCAATAATTTTTAGTTAAATTATTGGTGCACTATTTTAAAAAGCAATGTTTGTGTGAGTGTATTATATATATATATGTAATATACATATATACATAGATATATATATACATATATATGATTTGTTATAGCAAATGAAATATTTATGTAGAAGCCACTTGAGGCTTAAAATATTGCTATAATAAAATAATTGCTATTTAAAACAATTAAAAATTGATTTTAGTTCCATTAATTTGTCAACAAAACTTAAATTAAGCAGTGTTTAACTAGGTTTGGGACTCATCATCCTGCCATAAATATCTGATGTTTACTGTCTGGCTGCTGGGCAGTAAATGTGTTGATAGTGTTGCCATCAGTCACTTTGACAACTGTAAAATCTTAAGTGTAATTCTGAAAACCGTGGCATGAGCATAATAATGTTACTCGACTTTTATTAAAGAATAGTTGACATAATGTTATATGAGTCCTAGGTGTACAACATAGGTATTTAACATGTATATACCTTACAAAGTGATCACCACAATAAATCTAGTAATCACCCATCACTGTATACAGTTATTACGATACTATTGACTACGTACATGCCCTATCTGTACATTACATCCCAGTAACTTAGGTATGTTAATACTAGAAGTTATGCTTCATATTTCCATTCATATTTTTCACCTAACCCCCACCCCGCCTCCTCTATAACAGTCATCAATTTGTTCTCTGTATCTATGAGTCTATTTCTGTTATGTTTTGTTTGTTCATTTGGTGTATTTTCTTCTTCAGATTCCACATGTAGTGAAATCATATGGTATTTGTCCTTCTCTGTCTCGTTTGTTTTCACTTTGCATAACACTCTCTAGGTTCACCCATGTTGTCAAAAAGGACAAGATTTCATTCTTTTTATGGCTGAGAATATTCCATTACATATATAAAACATATATAAGATTTATATATATTTTTTTCTTGCATCTTCTTGAGCCATTCATCTATCAGTGGACGCCTAGGTTACTTCCAGGCTATTGTGAATAATGTTGCAGTGAACATAGGGGTGCATATATCTTTTCAAATTATTAATTTTGTTTTCTTTGGATAGATAACCCAGAATTACTGGGTCATATGGTGCTTATAGTTTTAGCTTTTTGAGGAGCCTCCAAACTATTTTCCACAGTGACTACCCCAGTTTGCATCCCCACCAACAATGCAGGAGGGTCCCCTTTTCTGCACAGCCTCACCAACACTTATTTTTTATAATAATCTGATAGATGTGAAATAATATCTTATTCCAGTTTTAATTTTCATTTCCCTACTGAGTGATGTTGAACATCTTTTCATGTCTGTTGTTTATCTGTATGTGTTCTTTGGAAAAATTTCTACTCTGATACTCTCAACTTTTAATCAGATTTTTTTGTTGAATCTTGTGACTTTTTAAATAAATTTGGGATGTTTACTACTTATTGGATACATCATTTGTGAATATCTTTTCCCATTCAGTGGGTTTCCTTTACATTTCATTGCTGGTTTTCTTCACTCTGTAAAAGCTTTGCAGACAGTAGTGTGGTGAAGGCCTGGGAGCAAGGGACAGGTGCAGGGTGGAAATGGTCAATGGGGAAAAGAGGGGGACATCTGTCCTATCAGCAATAAAGATAAATTAAAAAATAAAAATAAAGCTTTGCATTTTGATGTAATCTCATTTGTTTACTTTGCTTTTATTGTCTTTCCCTAGAAAAATATATCCTTAAAAATTTTTCTTACCTAAATCTAAAAGATTACTGCCTATGTTTTCTTGTAGGATTTTAATGGTTTTTCGGTCTTACATTTAAGTCTAAAACCATTGTAATGGTGGTGTGTTTGTGTTTTTTGTATATGGTGTAAGAATGTGGTCCAGTTTCACTTTTTTTGCATGTATCTGTCCAGTTTTCCCCACACTATTTATTAAAGAGACTATCTTTTCCCATTGAATATTTTTTCCTCTGTTGTTGTAGATTAATTGATTACACAAGCATGTCTGGGCTCTCTATTCTGTTCCATTAATCTATGTGTCTGTTTTTCTTCCAGTATCACGCTGTTTAATTGCTTTTGCTTTGTAGTATAATTTGATATCAGGGAGCATAATAATTCCAACTTTGCTCTTTTTCAAGAGTGTTTTGGCAATTGTGGTCTTTCGTGGTCCCATAAAAATTTTAGGATTGATTGTTCTATTTCTTTGAAAAATGCCATTGTAATTTTGATAGGGATTGTGTGGGAATGAAGATTGCCTTGGGTAGTATGAACATTTTATTTTTAATATATTTTTATTGATTTCAGAGAGGAAGGGAGAGGGAGAGAAAGAAACATCAGTGATGAGAGAGAATCATTGATCAGCTGCCTCCTGCACTGGGATCAAGCCCATAACCCAGGCATGTGCCCTTGACCAGAATCAAACCTGGGACCCTTCAGTCCACAGGTGGACGCTCTATCCACTGAGTGGAACCAGCTAGGGCTAGTATGAACATTTTAGCCATGTTAATTGTTCTAATCTAAGAACATGGCTATGTGTTTGTTTGTTTATTTATTTATTTTCAAAACTACTTTTTATTACTGTCTTATACTTTTCAGTATATATATATATATACACACATATATACACACACACACACACACACACACACACACACACACACGTTTTTTTTTTCTCCTTGGTTAAATTTATTCCTAGGTATTTTATTCATTTTTATGAAATTGTAAATGGGATTGTTTTTTAAGTTTATCTTTCTGATAGTGTGTTGTTAGTGTAAACAAACAACTAATTTGTGTATTTTGATTTTGTATCCTACAACTTTAGTAAATTTATTAGCTCTAACAGTTTTTTGGTTGAATCTTTAGAATTTCCTGCATATATCATGCCAACTACAAAAAAGAGACAGTTTTACTTCTTCCTTTCTTATTTGGATTATTTTGTTTCTTTTTCTTATATCATTTCCTGGCTAGGCTATCTGGTACTTAGTTGAATAAAAAAATGAGTGAGCATACTTGTCTTGTTCTTGATCTTAGGGGAAAAGCTTTTTCACTGCTGAGCATGTTATCAACTGTGCTTTTGTCATCTATGGCCTTTATTGTGTTGAGGTATGCTCTCTCTATACCCACTTTGTTGAGAGTTTTTATCATAAAAAAATGTTGAATTTTATTGAAAGCTTATTCTGCATGAAGGATTTTTATGTTGTGTATCTCATTGATTGATTGTGGATATTGAGCCATCCTTGCATCCCTAGCATAAATCCCACTTGAGTGCGATGTATGATCCTTGTTTCAATTTTATTTTTATTTTTTTTATTTTTTTATTTTTGTTTTTTTAAAATATATTTTATTGATTTTTTACAGAGAGGAAGGGAGAGAGACAGAGAGTCAGAAACATCGATGAGAGAGAAACATTGATCAGCTGCCTCCTGCACATCTCCCACTGGGGATATCCCCGCAACCCAGGCACATGCCCTTGACCGGAATCGAACCCGGGACCCTTCAGTCCGCAGGCCGACGCTCTATCCACTGAGCCAAACCGGTTTCGGCTCAATTTTATTTTTAAATTACAGTTTGCATTCAATATTATTTGTATTAGCCTCGGGTGTACAACATAGTGGTTAAACAATCTTATAATTTGCAAAGTGATCCCCTGATATTTCTAGTACCCAATTGGCACCATGTATAGTTATTATAATTATTGACTATATTCCTGTGCTATAATTTACATCCCCCTGACTATTTTGTAACTACCAATCTATACTTCTAAATCCCTTCATCTTTTTAATTCAATCCTCTGACCCCCATCATTCATAATCCTTTTTACTGTATTGTTGAATTTGGTTTGATTATATTTTGTCAAGAATTTTTGCATCTATGTTCATCAGGGACATTGACCTCTAAAATTATTATTTTTTGTAGTGTTCTTTTCTAATTTGGGTATCAGGGTAAAGCTGGTCTCATAGGATGAGTTTGAAAGTGTTGCTTTCTCTTCACTGTTTTGGGAAAATTTGAGAAGGATAGGTGTTTTTTAAATGTTTAGTAAATTAGCCTGTGAGCCATCTGGTCTGGAATTTTTTTGTTGGAAGTTTTTTATTTTTATTTTTACTACTGATTCAATTGCATTCTTGGTAATCAGTCTGTTCAGATTTTTCTTTTCTTCTTAATTTGGTAGTCTTGAAAAATATATGTTTCTAGAATGTTATTCATTTCTTCTAAATGGCCCAATTTGTTGGCATATACTTGTTCATGTGTTCTCTTATGGTCCTTTGTATTTCCATGGTGTCAAATGTAACTTATCTTTTTGGATTTCTGACTTCACTTGGGCCCTCTTTTTTCTTGATGAGTCTTGCTAAACGTTTACCAATTTGTGTATTTTTTTTTTAAGAACCAGCTCTTAGTTTTATTAATCTTTTCTATTGCTTTTTTAGTGTCTATTTTATTTATTTCCACTCTGATCTTATTCCTTTCCTTCTATTCACTTTAGTCCTTGTTTGTTCTTCTATCTATGGTTCCATTAGGTATAAAGTTAGCATGTTTATTTGAGTTTTTGTTTGTATGTTTCTTGAGGTAGGCCTATATCACTGTAAACTTTCATCTTAGAACTGCTTTTGCCATGTCCCATAGATTTTGGAAAGTTGCGTTTCCATTTTAATTTGTCTCAAAGTATTTTTTATTTCATCTTTGAATTTTTCATTGGCCCACTGGTTGTTTATTAGCATGTTGTTTAGACTTTACGTGTTTGTGTTTTTTCTAGTTTTCTTCTTGTAGTTGATTTCCAGTTTCATACCATTGTGGTTGGAAAAGATGCTAGATATGACTCCAGTCTTCTTAAATTTATTGAGACTTGTTTTGTGGCCTAATGTGTGATTTATCCTGGAGAATGTTCCATGTACACTTGAGAGAGTTTGCATTCTGCTATTTTTGGGGGTGGAATTTATATACTCATCTCACTTAATGTATATTTTAAGGTCATCATTTCCTTGTTGATGTTCTGTCTGGATGATCAATTTATTGATGTAAGTGGGTTTTACAGTCCTTTACTATTACTGTGTTGCTATTAAGATCTCCCTTTATATCAGTTAATATTTGCTGTATATATTTAGTTGGTCCTATATTGCATGCATAGATGTTCACAAGTGTTAAAGCTTATTATTGGATTGATTCCTTTATAATTATAAAATGCCCTTCTGTATTTCTTCTTACAGTCTTTGTTTTAAAGTTTATTTTGTCTGCTATAAGTATTGCTACCCCAGATTTCTTAGGTTTCCATTTGCAAGATGTATATTTTTCCACCCCTTTACTTTTAGTTTGTGTGTGTTTTTGGATCTGAAGTTTCTCTTGTAGATGGCATATTTATGGGTCTTGTTTTTGTATCCATTCAGTAACCTATATCTTTTGAATGTAGTACTTCATCCATTTATATTTAAAGTGATTATTGATAGGTATGTACTTTTGCCATTTTGTTTATTGTTTTCTGTTTTTGTTTTTCATAGTTCTCTGTTTCTTTTTTCTGCTCTTGCTATTTTCCCTTGTGATTTCATAAGGTTTTTTTCAGTGTTATGTTTGGACTCCTTTATTTTTTTGTGTATATCTAAGTTTTTGATTTGTAGTTAACATAAGATTTATATATAGCAACCTACTATTTTAAGTTGATGGTCACAAGTTTACACACATTCTAAAAACACTACTTATTTCTTCCCCACATCCACGTTTTATGTTTTTAAGATCATACTGTATATGGGATGTCCCAAAACATGTTTACACATACTTTGAATAATTATAAAGGCAGTGTTTATTAAAATACATTTCATTTCCAAAATTGTACTATTAGCCATTAAAGTGTATATACATTTTTTGGGGGGAGGGGCCACCCTGTATATTTGTGTGTGTGTGTGTGTGTGTGTCTCTGAACTAATTATTGTTTATATATATGAATTTACTACTTTTTCTTTTACCCTTTATACTAGCTTTATAAGTGGTTGGTTAACTACATCTTTACTATATGTTTGCCTTACCAGTGAGAATTTTTATTTATTATATTTTCTTATTTCTAGTTTGGCCTTTTCTGCTTAGAGAAGTCCCTTTAACATTTCTTATAATGCCAGTTTAGTAGTGATAAACTGTTTTAGCTTTTGCTTGTCTGGGAAACACCTTATCCTCTACTTCAGTTCTGAATGTTAAGTTTGCTGGCATAGAGTAATCTTGGTTTTGCCATAGATCACTTTGAATATATTGTGTCACTCTTTCTCTTTTCTGGCCTGCAAACTTTCTACAGAAAGATTAGCTGATAATCATTTGTGTGTTTCCTTATATGTAAGGGTTTTTTTGTTTGTTTGTTCGTTTTTTCTTGCTGCTTTTAAGATTCCCTCTTTGTCTTTAACTTGTATCATTTTTATAATGTTGTGTCTTGGTGTGGGTCTCTTTGGGTTCATCTTATTAGGGACTTTTTTGCTTCCTGGACTTGTATGTTTGTTTCTTCTGGAACTACTATAATGCAAACTTTATTATTTTGATATTGTTTCAAAGTTTCCTTATACTCTTCTCATTTTTTAAAAAAAATTTTAAAAAGATTTTATGCCATTGTGATTGGGAGATTTCACCTACTGTCTTCTAATTTGCTAATCTATGCTTCTGCATTATTTAATCTGCAGTGGATTATCTTTAGTGTATTTTTTCATTTCAGTATTTTATTCTTTAGTTCTAATTGGTTCTTTTTATCTCCCATCTCTTTGTTAAAGTTCTCTCTTTGTAAATCCATACTTCTCTTGAGTTTGGTGAACCTCCTTATGACCATTACTTTGAACTGTTTTTCTGGTATTTCCATTTAGTTTAGTCCTGTATTTGGGGTTTTGTCTTGTACTTCCATTAAAACATATTTCTTTTTCTCCTCATTTTGTCTAAGTCTCTGTGTTTGTTTTAGGTAAATCACCTGCATCCTGTAGTATTGAAAGTATGGCCTTATGTGAAAGTTGTCCTGTGGGTCCCAGTGGTGCAATACCCCCTGGTCACCAGAGCTAGGTGCTCTAGGAGGGTCCTCTGTATGAGCTGCATGAACTCTCCTGTTGTTGTTATGCCACACTAGTTTGGCTGTGCTGATGAATGGGCTTCTCTCTCTGCAGACAATCTGGGAGGCCTGGCTTCCAATGCTGTGGCACATTGAAATGCGTGATTTGCACATGACAGCGTGACATGGCTGTCGTTAAGGCTCAGGCACAATGTCTGTGGGCACACTGATGGGATAGGTTGGCCTTCAGCCTTGCTGGCAGGAAGGCTTGGCATGGCTGCTGTGGGCATGCTGGTGTGTGGTCTAGGCCTCTAGTGTAGGTGGCAGTGATGCCAGCCTCTACTATTCTGAGCATGCTGGTATGGGGGGCTCACCCTCCTGGACTGGGAAGCCCCTTTGGAGGGCTTCATGGATTCCCAACACCTCCTGCTGTGTCCTCGGGGGCAGGGCACTACCTGGTGTGGTCCTCGGGCCACTGGTCAGGGGACAGGGCATTAACTTGGGTAGGCTCTTGTGTGTGCTGTCCAGGATGGGCAGATTGGATTGGGCAAATCCTCAGCAACTGGTACCCATTAGTGTGGGGCCAGCTAATTAGAAAGAGAACAAATCAAACCAAATCAAGAGAAAATAATGCCCACCAATCCCTCCATCCCTAGAGAAAGCTCTTCCAGCAGTCTATACCTCTGCTACATACTCCAAAATCAGTCAATGTATCTGCTTTGCATATGCCCCATCCTTTTCAAACTGCTGCCTCTGCACTAAGACTCTGAGTTTGTGTGTGAGCTCTTTAAGAGTGGAGATTCAGTTTCCCACTGACACCAGCTCCCCTGGATGTAGGCATCACTGGTCCTCAAAACCAGATGTAGTATAGGCTCTTCTTCCTGGTGTTGGTACCAGCCCCCTAGGCTGGGAAGCCTGATGTGGTTCTTGGATCCTTCATTCATCAGAGGGGATCTGCTGCTGTAATATTCCTCTCGCCTGTGAAACCACGGGTGTGGGTCCTGACAAGACTGTCTCTGCCCCTCCTGCCTGTCTCGATGTGGCTTCTCTTTATATCCTCAGTTTCAGAGAATAAGTTCCCTAGTCCCAGATTGTTCTCAGAAATAGTTGCTCTGTATGTACAGTTGACCGTTACATAACACAGTTTAGATCTGCATAGGTCCACGTATACATGGTGGTTTCTTTTTTTTCAACCGACTCCCACATTTTCAGCCTGAGTTGTTCAAGGGTCTAAGGGAAGTTGGGAATCTGCATATGTGAAATGCTAACTTAGTTATATGCAGATTTTTTACTGTGGGGACATTCCATACCCCTAACCTCTCTGTTGTTCTTGGGCCAACTGTGTTTGTAGTTTGGGTGTGTCATGGGAACAGGCAAGTCCAGGATCTCCCTACTCCACCATCTTGACTGAAACTCCATAATGTTACTTTTGTATAATGTTGATTAATCAATAAATTCTCACTTACTATAGATGTGTTTCTGATTTATAGTAAAATATTCATGAATATAGAATATATTTATTTGCAAACCAGAAAGCATACTCAACTCAAAAATATTTTTATTCACAATTTGTAAAACATGAAGAATCAAAGATTATTTTTTTAACTGACCTTGGAAAGTATTTAGAATATTTATTAGAAATATATGTGGTTGTATTGTTTTTTCACTCTTACAAATATTATTAAAAGTCATAATCAGACAATAAGTATTTTAATGGTATAATAATTTTTGGATATGTAACTGGAGATTTGTCATATATGTTTTCAGTGTTTTTTATAATGTACAATTACACTTTTTAATAAGTTTTTATAATGTGCAATTATAACTTTAAAATCCAAGTTTATAATATAATTACTTGAAAGCCAAGAATGACCAAATCATTTTTTTCTCAACCCTCATTATTGAACTGAGAACTATCAAAGAGCATGCTTCTTTTTGGATATGTAAGAAGTCAAAATCAGGTCTAATGTATTACATTAAACAGTTATGACATTATATCCAGTCGAATGTATTGCTTTTCCTATTAGACTTCTCTCTAAGCAATCACCGTTTTGACAAGATGACCCCGCTAACATTTTAAGGTAGCCAGACGGCTGATTTGCTTTCATCCTTCCAGGACATTGTGAGCAGCCATACAGATGTATTGACACATCGTGTCCTGGGGCCCATGCCCTTTATTCCTCAGACTTCAAGACCCCTTGTTCTCAGCCTGAAAGTGGTTTTTTGGATGGAAACTCCATATTGATTTTTAAGCAAATCAATACAGTGATTTAACTTTGCTCTTCTGTCATGCATGATTTCTCTCGGTTCATTAGAGAAAAGTCTCTTTTCGCCTTAACTTTAACACTGCTTTTCCTGTGTTACACACTTCTAAGAGAGGATGGTGGGGACTAGGGCAGGCTAGTTAATAGAGTACTTTGCAAAGATTTAAAGGGCACTTTTTGCAAAGATTTATTGGGGGTATCACTGAAGTTCTCTCTGGGCCTGATGTTTTCCTCCCTAATATGAGATGAACAGATAAGTATGAAGGTTCTTTTTGGTTCAGATCTTTCATATGTAGTTTCCTACTCCTATTATTTATAATCACCATCATCATAAATATTATACCCAAAATTTATTGAGCATTTATTTCCTGCAAGACATTATACCAGCAGTTCTCAACCTGTGGGTCGCGACCCCTTTGGTGGTCGAACAACCCTTTCACAGGGGTCGCCTAAGACCATCCTGCATATCATATATTTACATTACAATTCATAACAGTAGCAACATTACAGTTATGAAGTAGCAACAAAAGTAATTTTATGGTTGGGGTCACAACATGAGGAACTGTATTTAAAGGGACAGAAGGTTGAGAACCACTGCATTATACTAATCATTTTATATGACTTCTCACATTTACTCCTCAAACAATGCATTAAAATATATTCTTTTATTTTCTCCACTTTAGAAATGAGGCAGCTGAAACCTACAGATGTTAACTACTTGCCCAAAATCACGCACTAGTACAAGGTAGAACCAAGTACTGAACTTAGGTTTGTCTAATTCCAGAAGCAACATTCTAAGTTACAACAAAATACAGAAGTGTTTGTTAGACTATAAAGAAAAATGAGGTATGAATAACTGAGTTCTTAGAATAGAGGTATTTCTTAAGATTGCATTTAAGAAGAAAAATATTTAAAATCTTGACCATTTAAAAGTGTTTTACATGTAAAAAAAATCATATTAAAGTGACTTCTTGACCTTGAACTAAAAGGATATGTATATTTTGACAAAGTAGTTTATACTTAAAATCGTGCATTCAAAATTAGTTATATTCCAAGCGGTTCTTCTTAATCAGCATTTGAATTGTATAAATTTGTATCTATCAGGTATTTATTTTTTATTTTTTTAGTTAGTATTAGTCTTGATAATTCTAAAAGAGTTAATACTAGCACTAAGTCATTTGCACTCCAAACCAAATTCAGGAATATCATGACTTGACTGATGTACCCATAGAAATAATAATTCTATAGTATCATATGATTTACAGGTAAAGGACTAAGAAGTGGTACAATAAGTACAATTTATATTACTATACTGTTTTATTTAGTTAGTAAATCATAGGCTCAGTACTTGAGGTTCATTAAATAGGATTGCGTGTCTAACCACTTCCTTTTGAAATCTGAAAATAAATGAAGTGTTGTAGAAGCTACACTACACTTCACTGTCCAGCAGAATCCTCCCTACACCAAATATGAGAAACAGCTTGTGTAGTATCACCGCACTAGTCAAGACTGTAAAATTAAGGATCTGAGAAAAATGTTGTTAATAAAGGGGCAGTTTTCTGTAACACAAAGGTGTAAAGTGCAATGTGTCTCAGCTTTATACCTTGGCTCATCAGAGTTGCATACATGGCTAAGGCAGTTTGGGGAGTGTGTGATGGGTTTGCTACACTTAATGAGCCTGGTTCCTCCACCATGCTGACATTTTCATATTAGACTTCCAGCAGTGAATTCTTGTCAAAGATGCATTTTCAATCACCAGGCTTTCCATGATTAGAGCTTTTGGTACATAATGTCAAGCACATTCGTCAGTTAAATGAATTAGTTGTAAATGAGCCTGGTGTTGCTGACAGGGCACGGGGAAGAGAGGCTGTCACAGAGAGAAGCCTTGGGATTTGGAATGCTTCCTCTGCTCTTTGTAAACACCAGCTCTTGTTTGGTCAGTGTCCGTCACGTGAACTTTGGAAAGCTTAGTTTCAAGAGTAGGCATATGGACAAGATTAAAAGTATGAATGTTTTTAACAATAACATGTACCAATCTATAAGATTTTCAGTGTTGACAAAAGTAAATAAGGCTGCATACAATTTGAGAGAATCTTTTAAGTGCAATCACATTATTCTTTTAAGGGAAATAGAGCTGATTATATACATTGTCACTGAGGAGGGAAAGCTTGAGGAGACTGAGGAAAACCCAAATCCATTAGTTCAATTAATTGACTCAATTAAATTTTAGTAACAGTTTAAACCATAAGTCCAATTATATTGAAAATTACATGGAGAAAAAGAGCCAAGGTCTCAAATTCAACTCACTGCCCCACTGTTTAGTTAAAAATGACATTTTCTCCAAGTTCATTCAGACTAGTATACAGATTAAGTCAGCAAAGCGTATAAATTTGATTTTCTAAATAGTTTTTATTTTTGTGTTTATATTGTCTTTATAGTATATGCAACTCATAGTATTTTTTTTAATATATTTTATTGATTTTTTACAGAGAGGAAGGGAGAGGGATAGAGAGTTAGAAACATCAATGAGAGAGAAACATTGATCAGCTGCCTCCTGCACACTCCCTACTGGGTATGTGCCCGCAACCAAGGTACATGCCCTTGACCGGAATCGAACCTGAGACCCTTGAGTCCGCAGGCCGACGCTCTATCCACTGAGCAAAACCGGTTAGGGCAACTCATAGTATTTTAAAGTGAAAAAATGTAAATGAAGGCAACCCAGTAAATTTATGGAATGAAAACATTTTCTTCATTGGCTTTAGATCAGTGGACAATATTCTCCTTGAAGAGATCAGTTACCATGAAGGTGTATCTAATTTGCATTAAATTGGGGAAGCTACAAATTGTGTCATCAATAAAAGAATTCCCCGTATTATTCTAGTAAAAATTGGAAGAGCCTTTACCCATAGGAGGGATTAATTGTAAGGATATGTAAATATGAAATAAAAATGATTAATAAGGAAAACAGAATCACGGTTACCATAGTGCTTAGGGTGGTGGTTACCACAGGTTAAGGGAGTTAAGGGAAGGGTTGGCAGAGGACCAGATGGCTATATATAAAAAGTATTTTCAAGGTTCTGTCTTTGGTGTTGGGTACTAGGTCATGGGTATAGGTCACATTATTAATACATCAGTGAATGAATGGAGCAATGAATGAAAAATGAGATTTCTAGATCAGTGATGAGACTGTTTCATAAATCAGAGATTGAGATTAATCCAACATTGTACCCTTGAGGTCCAAAAATATAAAATTTAAATTTAAGAATACATTCATCTAGATTATTTTTGTTTACAAATAATATTTTGGATAATGGGTAAATCAATAAGAAAGCATCAAACTTCCCTTGATTTTTATGTAGCTTTTTCTCTGAAATTAGTTTTCTATTTAAAGCCAAATCATCATGTAAAACATATTATCTAACTTGTTTTAAGTCAAAAAGATAACCTCTCCTCCCACCCCTCCCTCACTCCTTTCCCCCTCTTCCTGGCCAGTGCTCTTGCTCTATACATCACTTGTACTGGAAAGCTCATGCAAAGGCACCTACACAAACACAGACACACATCCTTTCCATAATAGGATGAAATACTGTAATTAAGATTTCAGATAAATCAGAAAGACTTTTTTATTTCAGCCTTGGTTTTTGATTTTTGTTTTCTTAAATATAAGAGTTTATTCCTGACTTAGTAAATATAGCGTATTAAGAAAATCCTAACCTTTTCTTGCTTATTAGCAGAATTACAGTACACAAGGCATCATTTATTGTTGCATATACTACTCATCTCTACTTATATGAAAGGTAAAAAGTTAGCTCACACACAGAAAAAAATCTGAACAAATTAAGAACAGATATAAGAATAGAAAGGAAGGAATGAAAATATGATATTAAAGAAATCAAACATGCACAAATGAACACACACACACACACACACACACACACGCACACACAGGCCAATAGATAGGTATAGGAACATTTGGTAAAAATAGTTGTAGGAATTCCCAGCTGAATTTGGAGTATGTCCTGAGATTTATTGTTGTAGCTCTCCTTTCTTTCGGGTGTTAGGGGTAGAGAGACAAATGGGTTTCAGCCCCTGCCCTGGAGGAGAGGCAGGCGAGCAGACAATTGGGACACAGAATGGTTATTGGCTATCTCAAGAGAAAAGACAGGAAATAATTCTGCACAACAAAAGTGAGAATGAGAAGGAGAAGTTGGAGAAAGCTCCACAGTGGACATGGGACTGGAAAAGGAGTTGATGTATAAATAGGAATTTACCCCACAAGAAAGACAGAATAGGGTAAATAATAACTAGCATTGCAGTGCAATTAGAACACAGAATATATTCAAAGGAGGGAAGCTAGAAGCCAACTGAGATGATCCTCAAATTGCAAGGGAAAGATTTTGAAAGAAACTATACTTTAGAAAAATAAAAATTGACTACAGTGTCTGGGATGAATTAGAGTAAGGAGAGACTAGAAGTGGGGAAGAGAAATGGAAATCTGTTCAATAGACAGGATGAGCCCACAGGCAGGACATCTATAAAGGGATTGATGACTAGGGAGCAGAGGAAGAAAGAAAATTTCCTATCAGGCCAGTTCTCTCTCCTGTTCCCCTGAATCTAGCATGATCTGAGGGCACAAGAAATAATTTTTTGAGTCATTCCCTGAGTCTATGCTTTTTCCTCTAGTTTATATTCCTGGTAACTATTTGCTATATTGCCATTTAAAAAATAATTTTCCATAGATGTCCATTTCAATGAATATTAGGTCCAGTTGGGTTTGCTAATGGATGTTTATGTTTGCATATGAAATGTACGTAAGTTCAGTTCTCCCCTCAAAAGAAAAAGAGGAAACTTAGCATAGAAATTTTATTGACTACATACAGAATGGTAAAAAAAAAAAAAAAAGTAAATGCATACAAAGTGGAAAAATGGAAAATTTAGCTACAAGTGGGTTGTATTATAAACCTGGAAATCCTTTGTCATGCCTGTCTGTAGCTCAAGAATTGGAAAACTCGTGTCAGCAATCAATGTGTAGAAAGAGAATCATGCTGTGAACTGGGGTTAGGAACTGTAAGAATTAAAAGCACTTTCTTCCCTTGGTTTTGGTCATTTTCTTTGTAGGTTTCTATTGGGAATATTCACATGCTAAACACTTAAAAATAATGTGACAGCTTTCAAGTTTCTTCAGGTGACTTTATAAAGCCACGAATGCTGAGGGAGAAAATGAGACAACCTGAGTGGCTGAGGAAGGTTTACAAAGGCTTCATACACAATGTGTTTCTACTGCTGGTGGAGGAGAGGGTCTGTGGTCTGTTGGACCTTATCTGCATATGGACTGTGGTTGTGGGAAACAGTGTGACACAAGGGGCGGGGGGGGGGGGGGCGGCTGTCATTCTCATTAGTCACCAGCCACCTAAAATATAGATGATGCATGCATTGAATTGGAATAGAAGGGACGGCTCTGTAAACTGAATTGTATATATGGGAGGTGGTGTGGGCAGGATGTCTTCAGGAGACTGGGGTGTAAAAATATGAATAGAGACATCCTAAGTCAACACATCCATTCTCAAACCTAACAGGAACTGAAATGGGCACTTTGAGCAAAACAAGGTCAAGGCGATGAAAAGATTATCCATACATCAAAGTATTCATTGTGCCAGTTGCACTTTAAAATATCTGAGAAGGAAAAAACAAAAATCAATGTTTGCTTTGCTGGTACACAAAACTTTCACCTCTGGGAAATCTCTTCGGGTTCTTAGCCAGACCAATTTTGTGAGTTTTACCCTTCAATCCCCAGGTCAATTTTTACCTGACTTGCATGTTCATGCCAAAAAGCAAAGGACTTGAGAGTTCATTCTGGAAGTGTCATGCGGAGGTATGGGAGGTGACGTGTGCCAAGGAAGAGGTTGTCCTTCATGGTGGTAGTTTCATTTCTTTTTTTATTCTAGCCAAAATGAAAAGCTGAGTCCAGTTCTTTACTCTGAAAGAAGTCAGCCAGGCAACAGAAAGGTCCTTAAAATCCTTCTTGCATTTTCTTTTTGCATCTGTTTCTTATTGAAGGAGGGTGTGAGCAGAACAATAGACCATGGAGACTTTGGGCTAAGAAATGAAGTCAAGTCCTAGAAATGAACCAATGCATCATCTACAACTATTTAAGTACCAATGAACTATTTATTTCCCCTACCCCACCTCATCCCTACTTAACATTCTTCATTTGGTGGACTCTATTGTTAACTATTGTCCAGTCCTAATTGGTGTGGAGGAGAATCATTTTTCTTAATGGGGAAGGGAAGATAGAAGAGAAAACACTTTGGGATGTCATGGACTTGCTGAGAGTGAACATGCTGTGCTTCTAGTGTGCTCCCCAGTTCTGCAATGTAGGAGTGGGATGCCAAGAGCATTGAGATCTGACCAACATCGCCTCTTTCCAGAACCTCATGGACAGCTGCTGCATTGAGCAGTTTGAATTTCTTGTGGAAAAATCTCAACAGTTTCTGACTTGAGTTGTTATTACTTTATAGTTTCCTCTTCCATCTTTAACTGAAATTCTTTGGGGGAAGAAATGCTTGCAAGTCTAAGATTTGCATTTTTTTGTCTTTTTTTTAAGTGAAAAGAAAGATAGGATGGGAGGGAGAAAGAGAGGAAGAAATATTACTGTATTAGCAGTTATAATTTTACATTGGCCTACAAATCCCAACTCTAGCCTCTATCTAAGCCATTCTTTTCAACTTCACTTTTTTGTGGGGCAGGGGAGGAAGGATAGTAACTGAGATTATGATATATATATATATATATATATATATATATATATATATATATATATCCTGATACCCCTATGAAATATAATAAGAAAATATTTTTCTATAAAATTCATGAAATGATCCAGTTCTGCATTACTTTTCAATATATTTTGGTTAAACAAGACCCTTAACATAAAAATGATAATTATTTGTCAAATAATGGCCTGGACCTGGTGTAGTTTTTCTCAGTGCATGCAATTATAGGAAAATATTTGTGGTGACCTCTATGTATTTTGAGGCTAATGGAATGATTTCTCTTTTTCTGGAGGAAAGGAGAATCCATCAAAAAGTAAGATCACTAATCACATTCAAACATATATACTATAAGGTTTCTCTTAGTATCATTTCAGTAAATCCAAGTAAGTCCTAGACATTCTCCCTCTAACATTAATCGCAACATCCTGCCATGGTAATGAAGCATTGTGTGTGGCTCTTTGCATTCTGTTAAATAGTATTAAATAATAACATTTTCACTTCATTAGAATTTGGCATAAACACCGGGCTTTCCTGTGAGGTAAAATAAAATGCAGACAGGACTCTGGGAAAAAAAAAAAAAAGCAAGAATGAATGATGAATTACAGAAAAAATTCTCCTAGATGTGTATAGCATCTGGTATTTACCCTATTTCTGTGAGATGTCTTCATTAATGCTTAGGAAGAGGAAGTAGACACTGTTCGGAAGAGGAACATTGAAATCATTTTAATTACATTCACAAATGACACTAAATATCTAGATATTAACAAAGGGCCATCTGGAGGAGAAGAGATTAAGATAGCAGTTTATGAATTCAGGTTGTGGTCAGGGGACATTAACATGAGTTTTGAAATCAAGCGTCCTCTCAAGCATCAGTCATTTTAAATCCAATTGGTGTAAAATAAAAAAAAACACCTCAGGGTAGGTGGAGAGGAAGGACATCCCTATCAGAGAAAGGTGCTCAAATAAATTCAAAGTTGCGTTTTTTTAATAAACGCATACAGTATTATGTGAAGGGCTTTTGGTTTTAACCCATCTCCTTCGGGGGCTCAGGAGAGGGCTTTTCAAGGTCTTTATCAGCCACCCGAGGAGGACCTAGGGGCTTTTCCGAGAATGGATAAATTGACAGGATAGATGGTTTCATTTAGCTTGTCTCACTGCTTTTCCCCTTGTAGCTTGTCAGCCAAAGGACCTTCTGGCGTTATGGAGGCTACTTATTTTATAGGGTGCTTTATGAACACAAAATTATTACTATTGTCTTAAACCTCTGTTTACCTAAAAATGGATTTTGGAGCACTGTCCTACACCAGTCATCCCCATCCCTTGTGAGGGCAGAGTGGCCCATCATCCCGCATTTCATATGCATCCTGCAGAAACACATTAGACACACGGATAAGGACAGGGCACCAGATTGTGCAGGGTAGTCCTGGAGTTGGCACAGCTCACAGAGGGGCTGTGGATCTGTGGAGTAAGCATTTCCAACTGACTTCAAAGGGCTTTGCAGCTGTCATCACATGAGTTGCCACAGTCAGCTTTCAGGTACCATCATTAGCTATATGTTAGATTTGTGATTTGCTAGTCATGATCTCTATACAGTGGATGATGCTCCTCTCACCCCCAGTTATTATCGCCATCATGGCCATGATTCAGAAACAGAATAAACGTCAGTGAAGAACCCAGGCCAGGATTCTGGCTTCCTGACTGTACCACTTGCTTAGGAACGTTTAGTCCCTTCTGCTTTAGTTTCAGGATCTGTGAAATGGAGGCAATAATAGCAGCTATCTTGTAATGTTACTGTATTACATGAGATAATACAAGGAAAGTGCTTAGTACAGTATTGAGCACATGGCATGAACTTGATGGATGGTTACTATTACTGCTGTTAGTTCATTGTTGCGTTACGTATATACCAAAAACAATGTTTTATCCTTGAAAACTTTGTGCTGCTTTTTATACTAGTACTAGAGGCCAAGTGCATGAAAATTCATGCACTAGAGGGGGTGTCCCTCAGCCCGGACTGCCCCCTCTCACAGTCCGGGAGCTCTCGGGGGCGGGAGGTGACCCGGTGATCAGGGGAAAGCGATATCCCCATCACACCTCTGCTGCTGCCACTGCCAGCAACGCAAGCCTCGGCCAGCCCTGGTTACCTGCACCTCGGGTGGCCCTGGGCGGCTGGGCAGCTGCCATCCGAGGCTTGCCTGAACCTCAGGCCAGACCTGGGCAACTGGGAAGCTGACAACGAGGCTTGCCTGTGCCTTGGGCGGCCCTGGGTGGCTGGGGGGCTGAAGGGACTGGGAGACTCCAGGTGCGGCAAGGCCGGGCCTGCCTCCAGGCAGGGCTGAGGGGACTGGGCACCACCATCTTGTGGCTGTGGGCACCACCATCTTTGAGGGTGTGGAAGTCAATTAGCATATTCCCTCCTTATTGGCTATGGGTGTCACCATCTTTTGAGGGCATGGCAGTCAATTAGCATATTCCCTCCTTATTGGCTGTAGGTGCTGCCATCTTTGAGGGTGTGGCAGTCAATTAGCATATTCCCTCCTTATTGGCACCTCCATCTTTGCAACAGTGTGAGGGTCAATTAGCATATTCCCTCTGTATTAGATAGGATACTCCTTTTTTCATGAGATGCTTTTCCTTATTGATGCTTTATAAACAGGTTTTCAAGGGAAAATAAGATTTTTTTTTCAAAGAATGGAAGTCTTCAGATTCATAACCATTTTTCTAGAATTCTAATGTCAGTGTACCATTGTGACACCGTGAAAACAAATTTGACTGGTCTTTAGCATTTTCTATGCAATGCTGCATCCTGGAAAAAGTTTTAATCAATTATTCAGATATTATAATCAGTTGCTTTTATGAGAAAGAAACATTTTGCTGTAACTTTTTCCTCATTTCATCAAGGCATTTAAAAAGGTTAATCTCCATAGTTTAGTGAAATGGATAAATCCCTTGTAATTCACAGCAGTGGTTTATTAGTGGTGAATTAATTTGTTATAACAATGAGATATTAGAATCCTTCTATTATCTCTTAAATTACTTTTTGCTCATTGTTTATGATGCCTTGTACTTCTCTCTGGGTGCCAATTGAATTACATAATGGATTGCCCGATTGGTATTTTTGTGAACATTGATAGCAAATTATAAGCATAAGTTTGAGAATTCTATATTAACTCTCCTACATCTATAACTCTTTTGGATTTAAGACATGACAATCAGGTTTACTAAAAAATTAGTAAACATGTATTCATTGTCCGCTGTAAGAATCCAGTCAGTGTCCTGGGGAGGAGCATTGGTTCCAGGTTTAGTTTCCTGTGCCTTTGATTTCCTCCTGGATCTGATTTATCCTCAGTTTCCTCTTCTGTGAACTGGGAGCAATAATACTGTGTCTTCAAGGATTATTTGAGGATTAAAAATAATAAAAAATATATATCAAATACTTAGGAGTCCCTGGGTTAAAAGAAGTGCTTATGATATTTAAACTCTCATGAATATCACACTTAGATAATGATCCACAAATAAGGAACTTCATGGAATTCTTGGAAAAGTAAATGAAAGCAATGTTCTGATCTCCGCTTTCCTATACTAGAATTCTATTCCAAGAACTCCTCACTTCCTTTCCTTTTTTTCCTCAATACCTCTTATGGCACTTAATATGTATTTATCTAGCAGTTTCTTAAATGACACTTTCTTCCCCACATTTAAAAACAGACTCTAGCTGATTCTGATTTATCAGATATTAATTTTACATATTTTTGTGCTCCTCAGAAGTACTAATTTTGCAATTTTTGAGAAGTATGCTTTATTCTGACATTACCAATTTCAAGGTTAATACCTGCTGGCTTAACCACTCAGTTAAAATGTGAACCTCTTTTGGCCTAGTAGTAAAAACTCAATGTCGATAGAATGCAGCCTTCTTAAGGAGAGAAGATGCTAAGTTCTCCTTCACCTAGAAACTGAGGGAGCCAATGAGATGGTGGGAAAAATCTGCTCCCTTAAATTAGACTGAAACTACCTTCGCATTTCATCTTTCCGCAGTAGGCAGCTGGCCCTCCCTCTTTGAATCTTGTATCTCCAACAAAACCTCTAAGGAGGGAAAAAATATATTAGAGAAAAGCCTCCCACTGCGTTAAGCTGCTGTAGTCATCTGCTTCCCATGATTGTGGGATGTCTGTGCTCCTGGTTCCTGGCCCGGCTCCCCATGGATAGATGAGACTCATTCCTGGGAGGGGAGCTGACAGCCAGAGCAGGGAGGAAGGGCAAGGCAGTGGGACTTTTAAAAATACAGGTTTCTGGTTTGCGGTTTTGCTCTTTATTCTCATGTATGCAGAAAAACAGTCTTCTTTATCACAGAAGGCTGAGGGCCGGTGGCCTGTGGATCTCAATGAGCAAAGTGACAAGCATTTCACATGTGTGGCTCACAAATCTTAACGCTTTCCCTATTCTCACCAGGTAGAATGGACTCGTCTCTTACGTGTATCCCCACCCGTCCTGTGGAACCCATGGTGGTGCTGTGCATATGTCTGTGTCTAATATGTGAATTCCTGAAAGGCTGTATTATATTGATAGTTATCATCAAGGCCTCTAGCTTCAGACCGCCTGGTTTTGAAATCCAGCTCCATCACTTCATAGTTATGTGACCTTGGGCAATTGTTTTAACCTCGCTGTGTCCCAGTTACCTTATCTATATAATAAGAATAATAATATCTACCTCCTGTTAATGCTGTGAGATTAAATGAGTTCATGGGTAGAAAACACTTGGAAGAATGCCTAGCTCACAATAAATGCCAACCAAGGGTTTGCTTCTCTTTCTTGGGGGTTGAAATCAGGTTTTAACCAATCTAATTCCAAGAACCCAGCATAATGACTGGCACATAATACAAGTATCTAACCTAGTTTTTAAAGGCAGTGCTATCCATTGGCTCCAAACCGCAGATACCCCGTAGCGGCACAAGAAAAATGTATGTTTCTGTAACTAAAAAACATAAACAAAAAAAACCAACCAAAATGTAAGAAACATTATTGGGGGGAGGGGGGGGTGGCGGGGAGGGAAGGAAAAGAAACCAAGTTCTCTGTAACAGGAAACAGAATCTCAGTGGGACCTCCTTTCTATCAAACTGAAATGTCCTAGTAACCAGTCTTTCAGAATCCCCTCCTGGAATACAGCAGCAGGCCAATTAGTGAGCATGAAGGCTTAGTCAAAAGGACAATGCTACCTGGAGAAGTAAGCAATTCAGTCAGCCTCGCAGCACTTAATTAAGCCACAGGCCCAGGAACAACTTTGTTTGGTAATCTAGAGCCTACACATCCAGGGAGCGTGTTTTCGGGTTCAGGTGTTCTACGTGGCAGCTTTTCTGCTGGTCACAAGTGACCTGAAATAGAAGGGGAAATGGTGTGCTCTGCCCACATGGTGGGTCCAACAGGGCATGCTCCCTGGCCCTTGCACATATTTATTAGGGAGTCTGGGCCAACTTTCAAACCCAAATGCTGATTCTTCGAACATTAGCATGTTTATGCACTTCCCAGGAAGCAATTCAATGGGAGAAGTGGGAAACTAGAGGAAGGAACCTTCAGTGGAGTGAGAAAGCCTTACACAATTTGGCCACCCCAGGCGAATGCTTTGCTGTGTGTAGAAACCTAGCAGAGAAGAGCTGCACCCAATGAAAGCCGTGGCCCCTCTCCTTGTAAACCCTGGAGGCCGGGCTCAGGTGGCTGGGAGGCTCTGAGCCCTGGAGAGTGCATTCAGCCTACATGCTGCTGCTGCACCTCAGGCTTCACTGCTCAGGGGTCCCCCAAACACAAGTGCCCCGTGGTACTGCCAGGATAAGAGCGCATCCTGTCCTGTGGGGTCCAGGAAGGGTGAGATAAGCAAGGTCATTGAGAAGTACTCATTTTGGAAGAATTCATTCTTTTAGGAAAATACAAAAGCCTTCCTCTGTGCTGGGTGCCAATTGAGCTACATAATGGATAGCTATGACAAAGAATGGAGTTTATTAAATTGAGCTTGGCATCTCGGATCCCTGGAGAGAAGAGTAAATTCCCCTGTGACCAGGCTAAGCTGGCTTCCTGAAGAATGTATTGGCATCCTGTTTCAGATGGGTAAGGAGAAAAATATCAGGAGTGGGGATCTCTCACGGTCACTAGCGTGCGAGTCTCACAAAGAGAAAAATGTGGCTTGCATTGTGCTCCCCCGGAAAGGCTCCCTATGTAGCCGTAGCTTAGGGTAGACATCTGCCCTCTCCTAGTCCTCCGAGGGGGTCTTGCTTCTGCCTCCCACTGAGGTTTCTCAAGAGAAAGGGCGCCAGAAAGGCCATGCATGTCAGGATGGGAACATCTGATTTGAAACGCACCTTGTATAGAAACCCACCCACTGTCTTGAGAAGTCATAACATGCTTGGTGTTTATTCCCAGAACCAAGTGATGAGATGGGCTTTGTGAGACTAAAAGGATAATAGACAGCAAAATAAAAGAGCAATAAAAGCGCCCCAGCCAACCGATAGCCACAAGTTAGTTCATAAAACTAAATTTAAAATCACACCACACACAGAAATGTAATGAAGGCTGTGAAGAGTCTGAATTACTTTGTAAAAAGTGAATTGAAATACACTTACAGTCACTTCATAGAAATAATGTGATTGTGCAGAATTGGAGTTTTTTAATCTCAATTTCTAAAAGGGCTTTAGTCAGAGTTATGATAGTTTGTTTGTTTTCTCATAAAGTATAGGATTAATAATGGGATCGTTGAGGTTTAAGGGACCAGTACTTATTGGATGATCATAGCTGCATAGAACTAAATCTGACTCCATGGGGTAAGGAGAGTTTAGCAAGTATGATTATTCTATTTCTCAACACTAGTTAGGTTCTATGTAAGAGATACAAATGAGCAGAGCACAATTCCTGCCCTTACGTCGCTTAAAATATAGAAGCAAAGTGATCTTACCATACAAAGCATTGGAAGATGCACAGAAGCTCTGAGGTTCAGGTTAATTCTGTGAGAGCACAGGGAGAGAGGTAAGTGTAGATACAGAGTGTTTGCACCAGAAAAGAAAGGATGGTTAGAAAATAAGTAGAGATGGGTTAATGAGGAGGCACACATGCAAAGGAGAACACTCAAGGCAAGAATAGAGCCATTATTAGCAGTCCAGTCCGGTGGCTGCCCCAAACACAGGATGTCAGAAGTGGCATAAGGGAGATGAGCCTGGGAAAAACATGGAAACCTTATTCTCCAGCAAATTGCCAGGGGCACTGAGAGATATATTAAAAGATATTTGTTTTTGCTTTTGTGTTGTAACAAGGTGGTGACACAATTAGAAAATGCATTGAGCAGGAGATTAGATTGTAATGAAAATCAAGTAAGACTGATATACCAATGATACCCCGGAGAGCAGCCAACCCCGGGGGCCTGCAGACAATTTCATGCTTCACCCTTTCTGTCAGGGGTTGGAGAGGGAGCACCCTGCCACCCAGCTGATTGGATAGCAGTTGCCGTGGTGTTTGGAGAGTTCTTCCCATTTTGGATCAAATGGGAGGGTGGGCTTCATCCCACTAGGGACGACCACCCGGAGAACTTGGATATTTTGGTTCCTTGTGGTGGGACTTACATTCAAATTACCTGATCTCTTCATATCTCTGTTTTCTTATGAAGAAAGTTTTAACACATCAGTTGGCATATGATAAAAAAAGGCAATAGCTAGTAGCTATGGTTACAAATAGGAATTGTAAAGAGTCAAATTACTTTGGGCCCATGAATATTCTTTCCAGTAAACTGATGTGTACTCCACTTCATTTGATGCACAAAGAGATATGCAGATATTCTAACTATGTCTCAGCACAAGTGGGGAAGGCATTCACATTTTTTTTTAAAAAAATTTAAGACCTTTATTAACAGGTGCTTGCGGTTTGTTGAATTTTTTGAAAAAAATCAAGTTGTAAACTTTTATTACAAATTAAAAATGAGGTTCTTAAAAATCTCAACTTGACCAGATATAAAACAATTTAAAAACCTTTAAAGGTGTATTGAGAAAAACCAGGCTTTTTTTGTTTTTTCTTAAAAAACATGTTTGTCACGACCACAAAGAGACGCCTTTAGGTTAAAATAAAGCCCCATGCTGCATAGATAATGCAGGTAGTTCTAGTTATCTGGTCAACGGGCAAAAAGCAAGCACTTAAGGTCTTCAGCTCCAATCTTTTGTTCATTTCTTATTGCTGGAATTTCATATTTCTTCTTCTTGAATGACTAAACCGGATGATGGTAAAGGTGGTAAGCCGGCACTTTTTACTCAGCCCCACTCTGCTCAGCCTTGGGAACAGAGGAATTCTCAGCTGGTGGATCGGCTGCTTTTGTCTCTTTAAGGCATTCACATTTTGACCTGTGACGCTATTAGATCAACTAAGCATGTTCATGCTGCGTGATATCAACTAAAACACTGAGCACTGCACATATTCCCTCACTAAAATGCAGCAGCATGAGGTGTTCACTATAGTTAGTAAGCCCTTCCCTGAAAAGAAAAGAGAGAGAGAGAAAAAAAAAGGTGACTCATGGGCTGCTGGCCCTGGAACTGTGCCTCTTTCTTTTACTGAAATTACTTTTGCTACTCTTATATGTAGGTGATGAAGAAGCTCCAGTCCCATTGTTCTTATGATTTCTAGTTGGAGGCTTGTCAAAGGCAAAATAGAACCCAACATCTATCACCATTCATCTTACCTGGCAGTGCTGGCCTGAAGCAGAATCCTGAGATTTTCTTTGTTGCCCCTCCCCCCATCCTCCTGCCCACCTTTCATCTCTTCTCTCTGGCATGCCGCCTGTACGCATATACTTTGCACATACTCATCATGTACTTCCACTGCATGTGTAGCTCTGGACTCCAGCAGGCCATGAAGACAGTGGACCCTGTTGTGTTCTCGGTAAAGGTCAGAGAAGGAATCCTATCAGCTGACTTGATCTACTTGACTACCACATTGTGATTCCCACACCGGCACCTTGAGAAGGCTGCAAACTGGCATGATTAAGACTGTAAGCATGGCCAGGCACTCCACAAAGGACCAAGAAGAAGCACATAAAATTGGGCAAAGAGCCCTGGCTATTGCTTTTCAATATCTGGCCCATTCTCTAAATCTTTCTAAAAGGAATAGACATGCAAATTGAAGCAGGACTTCCTTTCCCTTGACATTGTATAATTTGCTCTAAAAAAATAAGCTGGGTTCATTTAGATTTATAGGAACATTGCAGTTGGCTTACCCTGGCAGTTGACTAATCTAGTCACTGGTATGTAACCAATTTTTGGTGTGCTCCACTTTAACCCTCCTCATTAAAAACATGGAGAGAAGAAGGGAAAAAATCATTATATTGGCTTTATGGTGCAGAAAACCAGCAGGGAAGATTGAGAACTGAAAGAAAAACACTGAGGTAATAAAATAACAGTTGGATTTAACAAATTAAATTAGAAATTGCAAAGAAAAAATATTAAGAATGTAATTATTCATTGAAAATTAAAAAATCATTAAACTTGATAATAAAAATATATTTTAAAACATTTCGGGAGTAAGAAGATGATCAAAGAAAGGTTTAGAATTTATGGGTTCTTACTATAGTTTTTGCTTACCCAAGAGACATAAATGTTTAAATAATCCATAGGGACTGAGAAAGCTAGTGGTACTAGTACTAACTACTAAGAAGACTAAAGAAAGAAATTCTGCCAAAGAAGCAGAAATGGCTTTGCTCATATGCACTGCATGGTTAGGAAAGGGGCTTAAACTAGCTTTTGAGTCTCCTCTTGATAAGCTCGTTGACAGCCTAGTCCCCCTTGATCTCTGTCTCTTCAAGCCTGACTTTCTGCAATGGATTCACAGTTGCCTCTGCTTCCCAACCATCCTCCTTTGGGTTCACATACTAATCTTAAAATAGTACTTTCAATATGATAGCCTCCTCCTCAAGAACTACTTGCAGCAGCACGTTCAAGCCCCCCCCCCCTTTATTGCACTTCACTTTATTGCACTTCACTTTATTGCACTTCTCTTTATTGCACTTCACAGATGTTGCATTTTAGACCCTCCACTAGCAAAATCATTGCCACTTGCTTTATTGCAATACTTGATTTATTGCAGTGGTCTGGAACCCAAGCCACAATACCTTCAAGGTATGCCTGTACTTTGAGATCTTCATCATACCTCCACACCCTACCCCTTTCCAGCCTTAGCTCAGACTCTTCCCTACACTGACCTTCTTTGTGTCATGGCCTTTCTTCTTACCTATTACCCCTAGGCAGATGCCAGCCTAGTTTTACCACTGCCATAGGTCTCCCAGATTAGGTAAAATAAGAGCTTTACTTTCATCAAATACTTGCTGATTAAAAGAGGCAAGGGAATCATGCCTCTTCTTTATATGGCTTCTGCCCAAACTTGGTTCCTCACTTCTGAAGCTTGGGACTCCCTGTTACCTTGCCCCATGCTCGTTCCACTCCTGCTTCTATAAAACAAGCTGAGAAAAAACCAAGGACAGATAAACAAGAAATGATTTTGCCTAAGGAAAGGCTGCCATTGGCTAACTTTTCCTGACAGTCTTCATTCTTAACTATTTTTTGGCTTTTCTGGTTCTAGACATCTTGCAGAAATCTAGTCTTCATTTCTAAATTTTGTGTTTTCCCATCATTCTTTAACATTTGCTTAATCTCTCTCTCCCTCATCTGATGGACCCCTTTCTTCCCTTCTCTTAATCCTTTGCTTTATTTGTCTCCTCTCCTCCTTATCCATCTGACTTCCTCCCCCTTTAATTCTGGAGTCTCTTCCTACTTTCAAGTTCTCATTCCTGGCAGCATTGTGGGAGCCCCAGTTACAAGCTATTTACCTGTCCCTTTTTAATTGTCATATCGCCAAAGGCTGTGTGTGCCAGACATCCCAGGTGCAGGGAGACCAGCCTGTCAGGTGAGGCTGGCAGGAACAGCGCATCCAGGGATCCAGGGGAAGGCCTGCCAACAAACAGCCCTGGATCCAAGTAGAGATGCAGCTGCTGCCATCACAAACATTAGACCAGGGAGAAACTGTGTTGGAGTCTTTTCAAAATTAGGAACTTGCATAGATATTATGTTTAAAAAGCCCCAGGTTTAAATCTGCCATGGAACCCATCTAACTCTTGATTTGGGAGCGGCCTCTTGTAAGAATCAAAATTGTAACTCTTAAAAAATCAAGTAAAAAAAAAGAGGTAGAATCAAGTTCTTGTAAAATCTTCACATTCATTTTTGGGAATTAAATTACTACATAATACCTGTGTTATCAAGTATATAGTATGTTAGTGACCAAACTATGTTAACCCCCCTGATGAGACTAAGGTTGGCATGACTAACCCACTGCAGATTTCCTTTAACCTAATATTCATCAAGCCCCTATGATGCATAAAGTTCTGTAGTATCTGTTCAACCATTTCATGGGAACAGTCATTTCAAAGTTTGCAGCTCTAGACAGCCTAGACCAGTGGTCGGCAAACTCATTAGTCAGCAGGGCCAAATATCAACAGTACAATGATTGAAATTTCTTTTGAGAGCCAAATTTTTTAAACTTAAACTATATAGGTAGGTACATTGTTATTAATTAGGGTACTCCTAAGCTGGCCTTTGCTAAAATAATAATAAAGCCCCCAACACAAAATAATTACAATTCTTAAATTGATGACAAAAATACCTGTAGGATTTGCAGCTGGTTGGAAAAATACAGGTAACTTTATGCTTCGAGTAGGTACTTTTGTCACCTGCGCACGATTTGCGGACACGACTAGCACTAACCACTTTACATGAGACTGCTGTCTGACTGGCTCACTCAACTCATGCATGAATCGCGTGCGCCTCCCCCTCGCTGTGTATCCCGCGGCCCACCTGCGCCGCGTCTCCAGACGCCCGACCGACTGACCGACACCCCCCACTTCTTCTAACGACACTTCTTCAAAATAGACTTGCCCAGGCCCAAAACCGACTTCTGTGCATGGGCCACGAAGTTTCAATCGCACTGTACGTGCGCGCCCGCACATGGTATTTTGTGGAAGAGCCACACTCAAGGGGCCAAAGGGCTGCATGTGGCTTGTGAGCCGCGGTTTGCCAACCACTGGCCTAGACTCACATCGTATATTTTGTTCGTTACATAAGGTGCTCTAAAAGAAAAATGAAAACAGTTTAAAGGCGGTAGTTTTTGTAGTGTTTGTGTGTGCATGTTTGACCCCTCCCCTTCAAGGTTATGCTGCTTGTTTTCATTTTCTTTGGGCACGCTGAGCCTGTTTTAGAACACTTACCTGCGGAGTGGAGAGTGACTGCTGAGCACGAAGAGGTGGCAAAACCCCTTCAGTACCCAGATAAAGGTTTCTTCTGGGCTGAGAAGTAGTGGGACAACTTTTAACACGCGGAAATTCTGTTTAAAAATGAAATAAATCGTGCCAGTGTTCAACACCATTTCTCATGGAAGAAACTATTGCAGTAAGGAAAGAACAGCCTATTTTATAGCAGGCCTCAAGCCAGGTGCCTTCACAGATGTTGATTTATTGAAACTTCGTAACAACCCAGTGACTGTGATTGTCCCATTTTTTCACTCCTGAGGAGACTGAGGTTCATGAAGGTCAAGATCACAGAGAAAATACACGATAGGGTCAAGACTTACACCCAGCTGCCCTGGACCTCAAACCCCATATTCTTTTTCATTTTACATACCTCTTTGAATAGAAACTTGTCTCAATTTCTCCTCTAAAAAGTCAAACAGGTTTTCGTGGATGAAAGTGATTTGTCTGAAGGCCTGAATTTCGATTTGAGAAATCCCAGTTAATATATGTTACCTCCAGGAGTTGATCAAAGCAGTAATTCTTGCTTTCCATTGTTCAGGAAGGTGACTTTAAAATATATAGAACTTTCAGAAACCTGTCATTTAAAAAAGATGGAGGTTTGAATTCTCAGTGTGTTCAGCTCTTTGGGTGGTCGAAACTTGTAGTAGCAATAAAACTTGGTTTCTGGCAGCACCTTGTACTAGTATAATGCGATCGAAACAGGTTTTTTTCTTTTTCCTTCGTGTTCATTGCTTACCGTTCTCTAGCAACGGTCATGAAATTTCACTCGGATCTTTTTACATTGTTACATCTTGATAGATTGGTTTAAGGTTCAACAGTCCAATGGCGATGATTGCCGCTCTGTCTTCCCAAGGGAGCCGTTAGCTTAAACATGGGTGCGTTTTCTAGGCAAGTGTTTGGTTTTAGTTTCCCCAGTGTAGTTTGTCTATTTGTTTTTAATTAAAAACCTTAACTTCAGGTCTGCTGCACAAATTCTGTTTCTAATAATGGCACATCTACACGTGGAATGATAGGGAAAACATTTATCAAGTTAGTTTTCTTTATATGTCAGGGTGCCATTGGTGCAAGCAGAGCCAACTCTCACTCCTAAGAACAGGAGTCCTTCTCTGCACTCCATACCTTCTTCTCCGTGACATTCCACTTGTGTGTGCACCCCCTACCCTCCAAAGGGAAATGTCTCCATCTTGTGTCTACTCCCTTTGTGTTCTGTTTGCATTGCCCCATCTCCCACCACTCACTTCCCCCAAAAAACACTAAAGAAAAAATAAGAAAAAAATTAGCTAATGAATACTAAAATAATTGGGGAAGAGAGTCCCTATCCTGAGGCTTACTGAAAAACACAAGGACATTTCAGACTTGACCTCTTGAGAAAGAATCCAGTTTTCTACCCAAGAGGGTAGCACTAATGGTGTGAATTTTAAACCAGTAGCTAAGGAGGTAGGCGGCAGCACAGCAGGGAATAAAGAGGTGATTTTGGCATGTTAGAGAGCCTTGAGCTGCCTCACACTTCACACCTCTGAAAAAGCCACCTAAATAATACCTCCACATACCACAACTTCCACTCATCGGAAAAGATGTGGACCTCAGTCAAGGCCCACATTGCCAAAACAACCAAAACCCCATTTTAGCACTTTAATAGAACTTTGACCCCTCCCCCCAAAAAAGAGGGGGAGGCATTTTCATTGCTTCTCCCCTTCTTAATTCAATAAGAATGTATTTCATTTCAGACTTTTATTTGCACTCACATCTCTTTCCCTTGCAGCTCACTTAGTTATAGGGCCCTGGCCCTGTCTTATGCCTCATTGACACTTGCATGGATGTGGCACCAAAGAGAGCTTTAGCTGGGTGTGCATGGAGATGACAAGCCAGGCCCAGGGCATGTGACCCGTGGCCATTGAAGGTGTGTTCTTCTGTCTCCATAAACATCGGTGGACATGCAGTTCCACCTCCACTACAAGTTGGGGCCTAACCAGGTCGAGTCCGGAGCGCATCTCTCTGGCTCCCAGGTGTGCTTTGCGGCGGTGCCCGTCACTGACTAATGGCACTGCGTCCTGCCACATCTCGTTTGCTGATGTGTCCCATGGCCGGCCGCTGCGGTGATGTGCGCTTGTGTGTAGCACAGCCATTTGAGAATCACCTTGTCTTCCTGGGAGTGCACACAGCCTGCAGGTTGTGAGGAAAGAAGCCTGTTAAGCCACCACGTTAACATTGGAGTTCCTGAGTGGATGCTTTAATTTTCACCGGTTGCTGATGCGCATGCTCCCCAGGACCAGCACCATGGTCGGCCTGGCTGAGAGGAAACTATTTCAGTTCCACCTGCTGAACTCAGAAGATTGATGGCGCGGAATCTTGTAAGAGTGAAAGGGGAGTGGTGGGGGAGGATTGAGTCATCCTCATCATTAATATAACTGAGCGATTACAGGCTCTTTCCCAGGAGAAAACCAGACAGTCGCTGGCCATGGAAATATAAAAGAGAATCCTGAAGAAGCCTGGCACAAGATGTGTGCTTTGTAGCTAAGAATAGCAAGGTTAATTACAGAAGGGAGTGACAGAAACAGGAAAGCAGCAATCTCGCCCAGCAGCAGTAGCTGCAGCATAGTTCTAAAATAATGAGTAACAAGGGCTAATCCTGGAGTTGTCAAAACATTAGCCCTGGAGGGCTGGAGATGGGTGTGGAGGAGAGATGGAAGGGAGAGGAGCACAAATAATGCCCCAAGCAAAGGTCACTTGCGGGTTCAATTTAAGATCTCCTTGTCCTGCTGCAATGAAGGATAACTGCTTGTTAGCCTGAGTGAGAGTCCACGTCTTTAATTATACTTGTCAATATATGATAAAAGCTCCTAAAAGTCAAGGTGTGTGATACTCAAACATCCTCATGCAGTTCTATCTCCGAGTTATTCTCTAACAAGCGTTAAATACTTCAATAAAAGCAGAGTCTTTATTTCAAACAAATAGTAAATAAACTTCATAGTAAAAGTCTAAACAAGCCCCAATTAATTAATTTTCTAGCCATATGAATCTACCATATGTAACAGTATCCCAGGCAAAATCTTGTGAAACTTCTTAAGGAAATAATCCTATATAATAAAAGGCTAATATGCAAATAGACCAAACAGGGGATCAACCAGAACAACCAAACAACCAGTTGCAATGACGTGCGCTCACCACCAGGGAGTGTGTGTGGAACATGGAGGGTGTTGGCCATGGCAGGATGGTGGAGCAGATGAGCAGGGACACCAAACCAAGGCGGGGTGCCGGTCGCTATCATCAGGGCAAGCCTCTGGTGGTTACTGAAAATTCTTTGCTCCTGTGCGTGCAGTCTCATGCAGCGCTCGCACCTGCTGCTGGTGCCTGGCGCCAGTCCCGACCACTCAGCACCATCAGCGGGTGGGAGCAGCAGCTGTCAGCCCTGATTGCCCCTGAGGGCTTCTCCACCTCCCCCTGCTCCTGAGGGGCGATCGGGGCAGCAGCTGCTGCTCACACCCGCTGCTGGCGCCAGCACCAATCGCTCTGCATTGTCAGTGGGTACGAGCGGGGCCAGGTGGGGATGCAGGGGATGGGCCAAGACCCGCCCCTGTGCCCACTGCAGCCTCATAGCCCACAGTTCCTTTTCAAGGTGCATGAATTCATACACTGGGTCCCTAGTATATTAATAATTTTTAAAGATATATTTATAGTTTAACACAAAATATCTAAAACAAATACAAAATGAGGTTGAGTTTTACTCAAAATAAGTTCTATAAACATCCAGTATTTTGTCCTTTAATTCAAAGTTGAAGTTTACTATCTTTACCAGAATAATACCTGATATGTTTATGTTCAGCTTTCACTTTTCATCAGATCTGATTGTATAGACAGAACAATCTGGGCTCAAGCATTAAGATTAGCAGCACGGAATAAAATATTTAACACTGGAAATGGGTTTCTAAAGGAAGCTTTGTCATCCTCTTCTTAATGTTTCTTGCATTAATTTTTTGTGAAAATTTCTTCATTTGCTTTCTTGGAAAATAGAAATGAGGGCTATTTTAACCCTGTGCGTATGTACCCTCCTTCAGAAAAGCCTCAGAATTCCATCAATGTCCCTTTATTATAACCATGATTATTACCATCATAGTTGGTGTAAAGCATAGCTTGAGCACTTTCTGGATGACTGACATTTGCTAGAGGATTTAAATACATCACTTACAACTTGTAACTACATTGGTTGGTATTATTATTCCTGTTTGAAATAGGAGAAAACCAAGGCTAAAATGATTAATAAGCAGCAGAACTAGGAATCAAATATAGAAAATCATAGTTAAGTAATGCTGCTTATTTAAATGTTTCTTAATTATTATTATTTATCCCAACTTCCTTACACCATTAGCATTAAGTAACTGCAGTTATTTTTAATATATACAATGGAGTTTTTTGTAACAATAATTTCTGTATTCCTTAAGTGGAAGCCAAGTTTACAGAAGCTGCCCAACTTTGTATAGATTGTGGTGTGAGGCTGTAGCAACCCCTGGCTTCATGGCAAACATTTTCTAGAGATAGTGGGATGAATAATTATTATTGAGAAGTATAGTGAGGTTTGCAAATTGTCCCCCAGGTCACCCCAATTCTCCTTTCCTTATTTAGAAAAAAAATCAATACATAAGACAAAGAAAAAAGCATAGTGTATATTGCTCGCTCTCAGAGTTTCTGAACCAGATCAAGTAGCCTACAACAGAGTGCATTCGTTTATTTAGTTTTTGTGATATCCTTTGTCTCAGCTCTTACCTCCATTCCCAGCCCCTTTGCTGCTCTGCTCTAGGCCCTAGGGAACTATATTTGTCAGACACCACTGTCATCTGGCTTCTGAGCTCCCTCCACCAGTGGGATGCGCTGGGGGAGGATGGGAGAGGGGAGGTGGTAAGGAGTCAGGCTATTTCTCTGCTTACAGTGGCTGCGCCGCCTCTGTGATTCTGGCTTCTGTGGGATTGTCCCATATCCCACCCAGCAGCCCCGACCAGGAATCCAGCCCCCACTGGATGGCTCCAGACTTTGGACTTGGGCCAGCCTGTCCCAGCAGGACTCAGGGTGAGGGTACAGGAGATGCATACATCTATGTCCAATATTTAAAGGTTATAAATCAAGTACAGACTCGTAAAGTCATTTCCATTTTTCTATTTTGACAAATATGCTTTCATAATGACATTAAAAAAATAAACTTGCTTGGGAATCCACAGGATAAATACCTTCTTTCTCTTACTCATGAGGGTGGGTGCTCTTACTTCCCACACCCAAGGCTTGGCTTCTCGTTTATTTATCAGTCCTTCCTCTTCCCCACAGCAGGAACTGTGAGAATTCTATGAGTGTGATACCAAAACATCTCCCCTTATTCCAGCAAGTCCAAGCTAAAAACAGGTGCCCTAACACCCCAACCTAGATGGTGTTGAGCCTTTCAATTCCTCAAAGGAACCTGAAGCTGGAAGGCAAGGTGCACATTTAGAACTCTCAGACTCTCCTTCTGTCTTAGCTCTTTCCCACACTGTAAGGGGCTTTGAGTGTACTCACTTAGCCACTCTAGACCACACCAAAGCTCCATCCACTATTACCACCCACCTCCCTCTTGCAAACAACGCCCTCTTCTTGGCCCTCATGGCTCTAGGGATCTGTGTTATCCAAGGGTGGACACACCCATGAAAAAGGTCCATTCAGGCCCTGGAGGCAGGCTTCATCCATTTAGGTAGGGGAGGCCAAGGACCTATATACCTGTTGCATGGATGGAAGAGAGCAGAGCATGGTGTCTGGCTATAGGTGTCAGACCTTTGACTCAAAGGTTTCTTGTCTCTGGAAGGAAAATTCATCCCAGCCACGAAGAAACATGGCTGAGAGGAACACAGTGCGGCCTTCTTGCGTGGAGAGCCCAGAGCAGGGTTTCCATCTGGTCTCCATCTAAGGGTGCCACCAAGTTTGAGGATCCCTCCCGCCCAGGGATGGTGGTGGTGGCTTCTTCTTGCTGTTGCTAATCTCTGGGTTACACCGCTATCCCGTTTGTCTCCTCAGCTCTTCTCTCCCTGTTTAACCAATTCTCTGTGTTAAATTTCCTCTGCTTGCAACACTTAGAAAGGCTTTTATTTCCCTGACAGCACCCTGATTGATACAGCTCATTTAAAAACATTTTTTTAATTGTTAGATTGCAGTGATATTGTCTGGGTACAGTTGATCATTCAGTGCATTTATCCGAACTAAAGAGAATAGGCCCCATTATAAAGATAGGTTTAGAAGGTATATAAAATATTTTCTGACAATCTAAGACTTTTCCTAACACATGCACATTTCATAAGTCATATTTCAAAAGGCACTGTATATTTAACTGCACCTAAATTTGCATGTGGAGTTACAAGGTAAATAGGACAGAAGGAGAAAAATAGAAGTGGAATATTTCAGCATGCCAGGCAGAGGGGCAGGAAAGTGATAGTGATTCAACTGAATGCTGTCTCTTCCCTAATATAGAGTCTTTGATGCAGGCTGCAGCCTTTGGGCTCTCGACAATCCGCTCCGACACTTCCCACATTGGATCTTTTACACATGCCGTTCTACTAGGCCAGTGCACTGCTAGATCTTAAAATAAGACTTACACATATGGTGCTTATATAATGAAGATGAAAGCCGTGCAGCAGGGCTGGTCTCCTGATAACGCCTCAGGAGAGATAGTGCCTGGGTTATATAATGATTCGCTTCCTAGGTTAGTTGCTCTGTGTGTGTGTGTGTGTGTGTATGTGTGTATTTCCTAGAAGGTATAAGACTTTGACATACATCTGACTTCTGATCTTTGTCCCTTTGTACTAACAAGATATTTTGTTTTTCAAACATCCTGATTTTGGTCTGAAATTCATATTCTGTATTCTATGTCACCTTTCCAATTCATCACTGAAAACATAATTACTGAGAAAAATCAAGGATCTCATTGATGTTCCATTACTCCTGCTTCTGTGCCTTTGCTTAAAACTCCCTCTCACCTCAGCAAGCCTGCTCTGCCTGACCCGCAGACACAGCCGGGATGTGGCAATAGAGGAAAAGGGAAAGTAATCAACTTTACTGCCTGATGTTACTAAAAACTGCAGCCAATTTTCAGTTATCCGTGTCAGGAGATGCAAGGATCTTTGAAATCAAGATCTAATCTAAAAATAACAAAGCAGCAGCAGCAACAGCAGAAACAAAACAGCAGGCTTCCTTTCATCAGCAGTTGCAGCCTTTTCCAGCGTTGTTAGGCAGGATTTCTGAGGTGGTCGTCATGCTGCCTCCCCATTGAGAAGCAGGTGAAGTCTCAGGGCAGGATTGTGGCTGGGAGAGCTGGACTGAGGAACGTGGCCTTCACGTTCAGGTAAATGGGCATCCTGCCCCCTCCCCCGCCCCCCACCGCCTCCAAACTGAAGGTTCTTTCTTCAACAAAGCAGGAAGAGCAGCTGGAGAACCTGAGGCTGCGTTCCAGAGAGCCAAGCAATCTTGAGTATTGAGGGGAGGGTAGGCAGGCTGCTCCATACGCTGAGAAATAGGTCATATTCCCTGGGGAAAATAATGTGCAATACCTTAAACCTACCCGATAAAGAGAGGAGAGAGTGGAGGGTGACTGCAGGTGACACTGTGATATACCCCTCCATCCTGAGAGCAGGTGCTCCCTCGTGCAAACACCAGGGCAGGGAACCCAGCGCCCTCTGACACTGTGCCCCAACTATTCAAGCTGTGTAATAGTCTACCTTTACTTTTGGCAGTAGTGCGACCATTCTTTTTTTAAAAAAATATATATTTTATTGATTTTTTACAGAGAGGAAGGGAGAGGGATAGAGAGTTAGAAACATCAATGAGAGAGAAACATTGATCAGCTGCCTCCTGCACGCCCCCCACTGGGTATGTGCCTGCAACCAAGATACTTACCCTTGACCGGAATTGAACCTGGGACCCTTCAGTCTGCAGGCCCATGCTCTATCTACTGAGCCAAACCGGTCAGGGCAGCGACCATTCTTAATGGAGTCAAAGAAGGAAAGTCAATAACCTGCAAACTATGTAATTAACCACCACGCCATGAAGGGTTGCTTGTTTATATTTATTGTCTCCAATTGTTTGTTTTGTTGCTAATGTTGGCATAGTCCCCCACATGTGAAAGTGGGGCCCAGACTAGAATCCAGGAATCTTGGGGGAAAAATCTGAGGATATATTTTCTACTTAACAGAGTATTAGAATCGTGCTTGCGTGTGTAAACTGGTTTATGATCTCTTCCAGCTACTCTGAGGAGCTGTGTTACCCTCACTGCTTCTGTTGACATTTAAGCCAAACAAGAAACTGTGCTTTATTGGTGACTCCCACCAAAATGGGATCTTTTGTCATAATATCCATATTAACTAAGCTGATGCATGTCCAACGCGAGTTAGTGTTATTATTGTTAATAGCTGTAATAAGTACAATCAACAGAATTGTGCTGCAATATTAATCATGGTAAATAATCAGTATGGATGGTTATTTTCTGTAATAACAAGTTTACAGACAAGAGACTCTGCAGGGTTTCCAATCTCATCATTATTTACTCACTTATTTTATTTTCGCTTACTTATGTCACTTCTCCCATTTTCCGAATGCACGTTTTGGGACATGGCAATATTTTTCAAGCATTTATATGAATTGATATCTTCCTTAGAAATAATTAGAGACAGTGTTGGTTCCCAGCCTCCTCCAGTGTAATCTGAAACTCACACACACACACACACACACAGTCACACACACACACTCATGAGGAGGGCAGGGAGAAAGAGGCAGACCTCTCCAGATTGGCAGGTGCCAGACTTAATAAGCAAGGGAACATATGAGGCTTGTTTCGGGTGGTTGTAAGACGAGTATTTCCCCTCATCTGCCTGCCAGAATCTTACAAGTTTATATAGAGGTTTTAACAGGGTTCAGTTGCATATACTCTCCAGATCAGGGGTGGGCAAACTTTTTGACTCGAGGGCCACAATGGGTTCTTAAACTGGACCCGAGGACCAGAACAAAAGCATGGATGGAGTGTTTGTGTGAACTAATATAAATTCAAAGTAAACATCATTACATAAAAGGGTACGGTCTTTTTTTTCAATAGTTTTACTCATTTCAAACGGGCCGGACCCGGCCCGCGGGCCGTAGTTTGCCCACGGCTGGTCCAGATGGTCTCAACATCACAAGGCTGTGTTCTCGGGGCAGCTTCTGGGAATAGGGTAGGGAAGAACACACATTCCAAGGGGAGAGTGGGAGCCTCCAATTGCCCTAGTCCAGCTCCTGGTTCAACCAGCGGTCATGTCTTCTTGATGACCTCCCCCAACACAGAGTATCTTTCAACTAAAGCACTGTTCCAGCGCAGGAGGCAATGAGGATGTATTATCTGGAAGCTGCTCCATATAAAGTGAATAGTCCTGTTCTCACTCAAGCTCTTCAGAAACAGATGGCCACTCTCGTAGGAATAAAAATTATCCTTACTTACCAAGCTTTTACTTCAAAATTGAATTGAGTCCTGTTATTCTTATACCATTTCTGTGAGAGAGATGGAGACCAAGATGTGACAGTTTATGGAGCCCTCAGCACAGTGGTTCTCTACCTTCTGGCCCTTTAAATACAGTTCCTCATTTTGTGACCCAACCATAAAGTTATTTTCGTTGCTACTTCATAACTGTAGTGTTGCTACTGTTATGAATCATAATGTAAATACCTGATATGCAGGGTGGTCTTAGGCGACCCCTGTGAAAGGGTCGTTCTACCACCAAAGAGGTCGCGACCCACATGTTGAGAACCGCTGCCTCAGCAGAAGTCTGAACCCAGACCCTGAACTGGCCATCACCTTCAGGGGATCTCATGTCTCATTAGACTCCACCCAGGATGACAGTGGGTCCATTTACAGACATCATTCTTTGGTGTGAGACTTTGCTACTGCCCTTTAAAAAGATGGTCTGAGGATAGCAAATGCATGTCAACAGGGTAAAACCAGAGTTTAGTTATGTCACAGGCTTATATTTTAATCTTGCCACATTAAAGCAGCATTTGGCCTAATTCCCAGGTGGGAGCTAAAGAAAAAAAAAACTTTTCTTGCCACCTTCTACATTTTTTTAGTTGGGCTAATCAAATTAACAGAGACAGATTGACAGGAAAAAAAATCAAATTTTAATACATGTGCATGAAAATTCCAAAGACTGTGAGGCAAAATTTGGTATATATAACATTTTGGACAAAAGAGAAAAGAAATGAGGTCTTAGATTTTAAAAATGAAAATGGGTGATTTCCAGGTAATTAAGAAAGAGCAGAAAACATGCGGTAGGTAAATTTTTGCCAGACAGCACTGAAAACAATGGAACATAGGGTAGAGGGGAAGTAGGGGTGGCCAACAGGCTCCTGCTTGGACTCTTGCTGTCTGATGCTGAGGTGACTGTGCTAAGGTTCCCTTCCTGGTGCAGGGTTTTCCATCTGAATTTCTTAGGCAGGAAAGAGGGGAGGGTCGAAAGTTCTTTCTGAACCTTTTGTTCCTTAATATTCAGCTTAAAACCAGTCTTCCAAAAGACAGCATAAGGGTGGCAAAACTTTTGTGTCCTTCACCCACTTTCTCAGACTTTCACTCAGGAATTAAATGCAGCCTAGCCCTGGCCAGTTTTGCTCAGTGGGGAGAGTGCCTGCCTGTGGACTGAAGGGTTACGGGATCAATTCTGGTCAGGGGCACTTACTCAGGCTGCAGGCTCGATCCCCAGCCCCAGTAGGGAGGCAACCAATCGATTGATCTGTCTCACACCCTTGTTTATCTCTCTCTCCCCTCCCTTCCATTCTCTCTAAAAATTAATGGAAAAATATCCTCAGGTGAGGATTCTAAAAAATGCAGCCTAATTGATGCACAACAGCATCAACAGTGGAAACTGTAGGAGCTTGGTCAGCAATCCTTGGCGCTCTGAGTATTTTGGTGGTGGTGGTAGTGGAAGTCATGGTTGTTTCCAAGAGAGATAGTTGGTCAGTGTGTGCTTTCTGTTAATTCCTTGCTTTCTGTTAATTCCCTACCACAGACCACTTAGGAAAGTGTAGGGAAACTTCTACCTCAAGAAAACATGCTTTTTGAGGTTTAAGCCAACTAAATGCTCTTGTTTCCTATCAAGAAGATATGAGGGAGGCAAAGCAGACAGACAGCTCTGAACTTTTCTCCCTTAGCAGACAGGTTGCTTAAGCTGGTGTGAAGGGAGATAGAATGTTGGTTTTCAGAGGTCTTAAATGAGAGAACAAAATGTCTCCAAAAGATGGTGTCGACACATGAAACATCCACACCTGTGGAGAATTTTTATGAGTTTGAGTCAAACTGATAACATTTGCCAGGGAGCAAAATCTCAATGGGTTGAGAACATGCTCCACAGAATGGCAACTTTGCAACTTAATTTATATGTTAGAATCAAAAGAGGTGGTATAGGGAGGATCACATAAAATCTATTGGTGGTAGAATAAACTCAAAATGGATTAAAGACTTAAATGTTAGACTTGCAACCATAAAAATCACAGAAGAAAACATAGGCAATAAATTCTCAACATTTCTCATAGCGATATTTTTTCTGGTATATCTCCTTGGGCAGGGGAAACAAAAGAAAAACTAAACAAATGGGACCACATCAGATTAAAACATTATTTTTGCAAAGCAAAGGAAACCATCAACAAAATGAAAAGACAGCCCACTGAATGGAAGAACATATTTGCTGATACAGCTGATATGGGGTTAATATCCAAAATTTATAAAGAACTTATAAAATTCAACACCATAAACAACAACAAACAACCCAATTTAAAAATGGGCAAACGTCCTGAATAGACACTTCTCCAAAGAGGACATACACATGGCCAATAGATATATGAAAAGATTCACCATCAATGATCATCAGAGAAATGCAAATTAAAACCACAATGAGTTATCACCTCATACCTGTCACAATAGCTTTTATCAGCAAATCAACAAGTGTTGCTGAGGATGTGGAGAAAAGGGAACCCTTGTGCACTGGAGGTGGGAATGCAGATTGGTACAGCCACTGTAAAAAGCAGTATGGAGTTGCCTTAAAAAATTAAAAATGGAATTGCCTTATGACCCAGCAATTTTACTTCTGGGAATTTACCTGAAGAAACCCAAAATATTAATTTGAAAGGACATGTGCACCTCTTTGTTCATTGCAGCTTTTGTTATAATAGCTAAGATTAGAAGCAGCCCAAGTGTCCATCAGTAGGTGAGTGGATAAAACAGCTATAGTACATTTATGCAATGAAATACTAGTCAGCCATTAAAAGGAAGAAAATTTTACTCTTTACAACAGTATGGGTGGACCTGGAGAACATTATACTAAGTGAAATAAGCCAGTCAGATAAATACAAGTACCATATGATTTCATTCATGTGTGTAAATTAACAAACTGAACTAACCAGCAAAATAGAGACAGACTCATAGAGAGCAGGCAGGCAGCTCTGGTGGAGGGGGGTGTGTGTGGAAGTGTTGGGGAGGGTAATGAGATTGAGCAAAAAAAAAAAAAAAAAAAAAAGAACTCCTAGACAGGGACAACAGTGTAGTGATTGTGGGGGGTGAGGAGGTTGGTGGAGGAGGTAGAAGAGGGTATAGGGGGGATAAATGGTGATAGAAAAAAGTCAGTTGGCGGTAAATTAAGGGTGTAGGAGAAAGCAAAGAGGGAATTCTCTGGGATTGGATAAAAAACAAAACAGAGAGAGACATACTCCTTTTACATTGGTGGGTATAGGGTAGTTAACATTTACAGCATAGAGAGATGGTATGTGCAGGCAATATGATAACAGTGAGGGGTTCTGTGGTCTCATGCTCTGGTGCTAGTCATTGTACCTTTGAGGGAATAACTCTGACCTTTCAAAGGTGTGTTATCTTAGAGGCAAAAAGACAATCGACAGGCTCACATAAAGTAAAGATGGGCCTTTGTCAAGGAAGCTACAGGCTTAGCACATGACTACCCACCATGACCCCCTTTTAGTTGGGAAGTTTTATATGCAGATTATCCTATGTGGTTACTTTCAGGCTCTGAGTTTGTAAGGCCCACCATGCGGGCCTCCCCAGAGCTTGTCAGGTTGAGTACGTGGCCCCTTTTTCATTCATAATGGCTCACACATCATACAAGATGAACTCAGAATAGACCTCAGTTGGGAGTGCTGGTCTAATAATCAAATTAACATAAGACATTCATAGGAGAAAAACTAATTACATACGTATGCAGGCCCCAGAAGAATATGAGACCCAAGGACAAGTCAGGCAGTTGAGGTTGATATGCCATCCTGAGCTCAGGATGGGATAGGGGGCCTGGGGCTGCGGAGGGAAGGAGGGTAATTCACAGGGAGATAAGAACAGATGTTTAGTAATTAGATGTTTGCCCTGCCACAGATAGGTCATCCAGAGAAAAAAGTTATCTCTGGTAATAGCTTTTTTTTTTTTTTCTCCTGAGCTCTCTATCTAAATTCTTTTTGGTAGTTAAGGGAGTGGTAAAAGTTTTTCTTTAATCTTCTGAGTCTTGATTGCTTTTGACTGAAAATAGTTCACATGCCAAAGTGGCACATCTCGGGGAGGCTCACTCTTAATCCTTTCAACACATCGGTTCCTTCACAGTTACTCGGGTCCAGTTAAGAGTAGGATGTCCAAGTTTGGGGGCAGGAGGACAGAGAAACCAAGTCACTCACATAAGGCCCAGACCTACAGCCATGGTCACAGTTGTGAAAGTCTAGCTGAAGAGGCCTCAGGCTTATGTAAATAATCAACATTCTGCTATTGTCTTGATCACAGAGTTTTCACTTATTTTTTCAAGCCCTCCCATTGCTTGTAACTATTGATTCTAGATATATGTTGATGTTGGGATGGGGAGTAGAAGATTATGAGTTTTCTTTTACATCACAGAAATTCAGAGTATATTAATAAATTACCCAGCACATCATGGTATTATCTGCATCGGCCCAATGCCATCTTGCTGTATTGCCATCCAACACAATTTCTTTTTTAAAACAAGACCACTGGCATCTTTTTTTCTTTTTTGATGTTATCCAAAGTCTTCAGTCTCTATCATATATAGAGCAACATGTTGCCTCTTCTTAATCGTGGGAAAAACAAGAACATCGTATTCATGGATTCATTAAGTTGAGAACCTGTGTGCCAGGCACAGTAGTATAGGGAGAAATGAACTGGAAATAGAGCTTCTTCAGGAAGTTTACATTAAGAGAGATAAGCCAGGCACATCAATAACTATAAATACAGCAACCCAAGGACAGTGTGTTTATTCCCCCAGCAGTTCACTCATTCACTCACAGATCAGGATGAGTGCTCAATTCTGGGGCGGCAATGGTGAACAGCAACAAAATAATAGCAAGTGGAAGCTCCCTCTCTGTTACTTGCACCTTAATGTATGTGGTGGAGGAGCGGGGGTGGTATAAACAGACGGTTAAACAAGCTGTGAAAATACAGACTTTGGAGATCAAGCAAGATTTGCCAGAGTATTCTAACATATTTGTTCTATTCACCTTGAGGTCACAGTTTCTTATTTTAGCTTCTGTCACATTGCACTGCAGTTCCTGGTTTACAAGCCTGCTACTCGCTCCTTTTATTCTCTGTTTGGTTCTCAAAACATTGTAGTAGCTATAGTTGTAAAAAGAAACTTTTTTTTAACCACCACCGATTTTCATTTCCCAATTATCTTCATACTCTAGTTTCAAAATTGAGTAGTAAGTATAGCAGCAATGCATTCTCAGTAATTACTTCTTTTCGTTAACTTGTATTTGATCCTAAAATCTGTCTTAATTTCATTGTCTTCTATAAAGTTGTGATATTAAAGAACTAATTATATTGCAAATGATTAAAAATGTAGTGGAGTTAAATTTCTTATGGATTTTGCCAAGTGCTACGTTTTAAACAAATCTAAGAAATTTTTCCATGCTTGAGCGGTCCACATAAAAAAATAAGTTGAGTTAAAAAAAATGTGAAGGATCATAATTTGTGGTTTTTGAGTACATTGAATACTAGTACATTTTGAGTTTCTACAACATCCTATTTGAAATAACAGTAAATTGGGGTTACTTATAACAACATTGCTCTCCTTCCTCTTTCTCCCACACTTTTGAAAGCTCTCTGTTTGACCTCGGTCTGCCTTGAATTACTTGTTTTTCTATATTCCTCTCTAATGTTTCCTCTTCTTTGTGTTCATGTCTGTTTTTATCATTACAAAACTAAGATTTTTTTTTTTCCTAATGAGCCCTCCCAAGTTCTGGGTCCAAGATCTTGTGGTAAAGACACCAGAGGGGTCACACACGTAATTGTTCTGATTCATTACAATAGCCCAGGCTCAGAGTGGGCATCTCAGTGGAAGAAGTAGGAGAAGAAGTAGGAGAAGAGGCCCTGCTGGTGGAGGGTAGGCAGAGTCGGTGTCTGGCACAAATGTTACTCTTTCTTTGTCACAGAGCTCCCAATTGCAAATATGTGGTCTGGAGGTTCAGGGAGGAGCAAAGTGAGAATTTTGTGTGGCAAGAAGTCTTAGATGTCTAGAAGCTGCTCCCATATAATAATTTTAGATGATATATGTCATTTCCAATTCAAACAGATCTACTAAGACCATTTGGTGTGAAGGAGAACAAAGGAAACCTGGAATAAATCACAGGGCATGATTGGGGGTCCTGCTCTGCCTGTCCCATGTGACTTTGCTCAAGATGTCCAGTTTCAATGGGCATGACTTATTCATCCATAAAAATGAATTGAGCCTAAGAATCAATTCGAGATAGTGGGTATTAAAGTACTGTGTAAAACCTACCACACTTTACAAATACCATTTTTTGCTGAGTGAAAGTGGATTTAGTGGAATTGAGGAAAGTATGGTTCAGATACTATTAAATGAAGTGTAAATATTTGGATTATTTCAGAGCTTGGAAAATATTCTTGTTGGTTTATAGATTGCATTTACTCAAGCACAGTATTTTATTAATTTAATTTTTAAGTTAATATTTTATCAATTAAGAGCATAATAATTCAAGTTTGTCTTGCCCTGACCAGGTAGCTCAGTTGGTTGGAGTGTTGTCCCAATATGCCAAGGTTACGGGCTCAGTCCTCAGTCAGGGCACACACAAGATTCAAGTCTTTTATATATTACCAAATGAAACATTTAGTCTTATCTTTGGCTTTGAGTTATAGGAAAACCCAAAACTATCGTGATGTAAAAAAGATAAAAATTTATTTTATTCTCATGTAAATGTAGGCAGCTCCATGGTCATTAGGTACCAATTTCCTTCTAACAAAATTTTCTGCCTTACTAAATTTGCAATTTTCACTTCAGTGTCCAATAATTCTGCTCTAGTTCCAGCCGTCATGTAAACATTTCATCTGACAATGAAGAGGAAAAGGGAGAGAGAAGACTTTCCCAAGTTTCCGTACTAGTCTCTTATATTCCATTGACAAGGATCTAATTATTTGACCTTAAAAGGAAGGATGGGAAATTTATTCTGAAGCCCTATGTATCCAGGTGATATTTTTAAAGATTCTGTTATGAGGGCAAAGAGTGAACAAATATTGGGAGAAGCTAATCATCTCTACAATAATGATGATGGAAAACTCCTGGGATTTAATCACCACTAAGCAATAGCATGCATAATCAGACCAAAATCTCATTTGAAATGACTGATACCAGAGGTAATTTCTTACTTTTTTCAAAGAACAAATATTTCTTGGATAAAATCCATGTGCAGGTATTCTACTGGAATTAAAAAAGAAAACAAACTCCCAACCCTTAGAAGCTATAATCTATAAAATAGTCATAAAAATAAAAGTTTCCATCACATAATGTGATAATTACAGGAGAAAGTGACTTTGACTTCATGGAAAGAAAAAAAATGGTTGCAATATTTGGAGATGCAGCCATCATTTGCTATAGTCGTGCATTAAATAGCATCCTAGAAACCCGAAAGAATGTGTATTCTTCTGAAAGTGCTTCATTTACTACAAGGGAAATATTTCATGCATTGAGAAACTGTCATTGAGTGTGCTCTATTGAATCATAGCTTGATGTCTCTTAGAAATATATACTTGGGATAGTCCAGTTGAATTGAAGAAGATAAGTAGATACTCAGGTAAGATAGACATTATTTATAAAGCTTGATTTGAAACGATCCTTAAAGCATTGGGTTCATTGGAATCTAGTCGATTCTGCAGCAGCTCTCTTCCTTGTGGAAGCCTGGCATGAAGACATTGTGGTCCAAGTAGGAGGACAGGCTGCTGGATGTAATTGGATTCTTGTTCTTCTCTCTTTCCTGCTCCAATACTAACTTTGACCACAGCCACGCCTCTCCTCAGAAGGCAAAAAATGTATGGTGAAGAATAAAAGGAGGCACGGTTGGAGGTGGGTTGAGAGGAGCAGTTTTAACCCTCTTAAAAAGAGGAGAATTGCCAAAACCGGTTTGGCTCAGTGGATAGAGCGTCGGCCTGCGGACTGAAGGGTCCCGGGTTCGATTCCAGTCAAGGGCATGTACCTGGGTTGTGGGCATATCCCCAGTGGGGGATGTGCAGGAGGCAGCTGATCGATGTTTCTCTCTCATCGATGTTTCTAACTCTCTATCTCTCTCCCTTCCTCTCTGTAAAAAATCCAATAAAATATATTTTAAAAAAAAAAAAAAAAAAAGAGGAGAATGAAATTATAGCTCTCTGGAGAAGACCGGGACACATTTCAACTCCTACTCCACCCTCTTCACCCTTTCCCTCTCAACCTCGGGCCCAGATTCTCCCTCTTTCTCTCCCTCTCTCCACTACCATTACGCTTGGGTTAAAAATGGAGGGAGTTTCCCAGTTCATCCCCATTATTTTCAACTGTATAATTTAGAGCCATGATATAAGAATAAAAGACTATTCTTAAAATATTTTGTAAGATCTATTTTTGACTTAATGGTCTTTTGAATTTTGCTTTTCTTTTCTTGTTGCTGTTTTGGTTTTAAATAAAAATGTTAAGTATAACAAGATGAAATGGTATAAAGCATGACATGTCATATTGAAACCAAACCAAAGAGACTAATGATAAAGCTTTGGCTCAGCCCAGAAACATTGTGACCCAGCTGTCACCATTTCTAGATGAAATTAGAGGCCATTATGTTATATATACTGCTAACTTTTTAACGCTCTGAAAATAATGTTTTATAGTTGACCCTTGAAAAACACAGGTTTGAACTGCACAGGTCCAGATTTTTTCTTCACTAAATATTGTAAATTTCATTTCTTTTTCTTAGGATTTTCTTGATATTTTCTTTTCTCTAGCTTACTTTATTATATGAATACAATATATAATACAGATAACATACAAAATATGTGTTAATTGACTGCTTATGTTATCAATAGGTTATTAATAATCAAGTTTTGGGGGGAGTCAAAAGTTATATGCAGATTTTCAGCTGCGTGATGCAGGGCAGGTTTGGGGGGCCAGTGCCCCAACCCCATTGTTCAGAGGTCAGCTGTGCTTCCTTCCTCTTTTCAGCTGATTTTTTGCTAGTCTCATTTGGGCTCCAGATTTTAAAGTGAATTATGATAGTAAATGCAGCTATATTCTGTATTGATAAAAGAAATTCAGTAATTTGAAGAAATAGACTTTTTTATACAAAAGAAAAAAATGTAAATTCAGAATTTGAAGTGTCCTTATCTTTTTTATCTTGCTTATTCCAATAATCATTCTAAATACATGCATATGTCATAATTACTTAGATGTGTTTTTATACTTATATATTTTAAGCTGTTTGAAACATTTCTAACTTACTTAATGCAGGATTTTTTGTACACTGAATACCCAATGAATGTTTTGTCCTTGAGGAGTCAAGGACAAAACCCATGAAGACATGGTAAAGAAAAAAAGATCACCTAGGGTGTATCTGGGCTGAGCTATTCTTTCCCAATAAATAAATGTCTTCCAAAAAGGTATTTATAGTCATTACTTATAAAAGTAATGGTACTAGAAATAGTTTATTTTGCTACATGTTATTTATGTCCAATCTGGGCTACAGTATTCTGACCATAGTTGTCTGTTCCACATGCTGAGAAACTGAGAACCTAGCTTGGTAGGGTTCCAAACTTTCAAAGGTAATTGTTTATTAAAAGATAAGAAGCCGTTTGAGACACCTTCAATCTTGCTTCAGAACAAGGGAATTGCTGCAATGTGATTTCAGCATTTCCCAGTGCTTGGACTGAAATTTTGATTTGTTCTTGGCAATAGTTTGAATTGTTTCCTAGAGCTGGTTTATGTCTTCTTATGGCACGCAGTGGCAAGGAGTGTGTCATAAGAAGTCCAAGGTTAAAGAACATGGCACCATGTACTGGGAAACCAATAAAAAAGAAATCCAGAGAAAACCCAAACAGGAAAACAGAAAAGCCAGTAGTTTTCTACTTTTGTTCGGCACTGGAATCCATGCTTTAGAGTTGGATGGGATGTGTGCAGTGGGCCTTTGGTTTCCCAGTGGTAATGAACTCATAAATGCGTGATCACACAGCTCAACAGAAGCTTCAGAGCTTCCTGGCAATTTCATGTTATCTGGCTTTCTAGTTCTCAACAAAGAGAATTTCCAATCTGTTCGTGTGTACTCAAACCTCTGATTTCCCTCCTACATCTTTAGCATTAGCATTTAACTCAGCTCCTACTCGCAAAAGAATTTGGTAACTTTTCGTCAGACGGGAAAATTTTACCTTCCCACCAGGAAGTATGCTAACTTTTCTATATTTACACCAATTTTTCTTCTTTCCTACCTGTTTTTTTTTTTTAATTCTTTATTGTTTAAAGTCTTACACATGTCTCCTTTTTCCCCCATTGATCTCTCCCCGGCCACTCCCACCCCCCAGCACATGCCCTCACCCCCCTGCCCCAATGTCTGTGTCCATTGGTTATGCTTATATGCATGCATTTAAATCCTTTAGTTGATCTTTTACCTGCACCCCGCCCCCCACTTTCCCTCTGGAGTTTGATGCTTCTCTATTCTAGATTTATTTTTGTTCATCAGTTTATTTTGTTGATTATATTCCACAGATGAGTGAGATCATGTGGTATTTTTCTTTCTCCAACTGGCTTATTTTGCTTAGCATAATGCTCTCCTTGTCCATCCATGCTGTTGCAAATAGTAAGCGTTCTTTCTCTTTTACTGCAGCATAGTATTCTATTGTGTAGATCAGGGGTCCTCAAACTACGGCCCGCGGATCACATGCAAATACAAATATTGTATTTGTTCCCATTTTATTTTTTTACTTCAAAATAAGATATGTGCAGTGTGCATAGGAATTTGTTCATAGTTTTTTTAAAACTATAGTCTGGCCCTCCAATGGTCTGAGGGACAGTGAACTGGCCCCTGTTTAAAAAGTTTGAGGACCCCTGGTGTAGATGTACCACAGTTTTTTAATCCCACTCATCTGCTGATGGGCACTTAGGCTATTTCCAAATCTTAGCTATTGCAAATTGTGCTGCTATGATCATAGGGGTGAATATGTCCTTTCTGATTGGTATTTCTGATTTCTTGAAATATATTCCTATAAGTGGGATAATTGACCCAGCAATCCCACTTTCCTACCTGTTTTAAATCAAGAGGAGACTCTCTTCTTATCCAAGGCCTGTTCTTCTCATATACTTTAGAATTCATTTCTGTCACGCTTTTCCAGTAGTTGTAGCCCTCTCATTCCTGACTCACAATTTCTCTCTATTTGTTCCTTTCCTTAACATGTAAACATACTTTAATACCTCTCATTGTAAAAATATATTGCATATCCGCCTTACCTTCTAATAATTGTAGAAGTAATGATAACTACAATTCATATGTATATTTATCACTTAGTGTATGCCAGATGTATTCTAAGATCTTTCTGTTATTAACTTGTTCAGGGGAGGGGGCAGGGGAATCTTGCCATACCCAGCTCTGGAGCTGTTACTTTATTCCTGCCAAGAGCCAACAGAAGAGTGATCTCTCCCAGGAAATGTCACTCTCTCACCACTAGTTCAGGGTCATCTAGGGTCATGCAAACAGAGGTAAGAGATATTATTATTAATTATAGTCAAACAGGAATTGGCAATGGGTGAATGATAAGGACAATGTTTAGGTTCTTGGTTGTGGATGATGGTGTTCTTTCACAAAAGGAGGAACTGTCTTAAGAGGAAGTGTGACGAGTTCACTTTTAGACATGTTGGGCTTGAAATATCTGGGGTTGGATGGCTCAGATAGAAGCAGATAGGGGTTTGAAAGGTAGGCACAATCGGGAGTCTCTTATCTCAGGGTTAAAGTTGGTACTTTGGAGTACAAGTTCTTTGAGATCTCCACAAGTCATCATCCCCAGAGTTTCATAACTGGTCCAGTGATGGCATTTAGCACAATTCACCTGTGGTATGGTTCAACAGAAGGCATTTTCCTCAGGGTTCTGGAGAAGTTCAGAGGACCCAGTCAAATGATAGTTTGCCTCCCTCCTGCACACCAGCAATGACAGCATTACTCTATTTTTTGCCTTTTCTTTTTTTTTTTACACCTTTCATTATTAGCTATTTGATTTTGTTTTCAAAGCGGGCTTTATGAAAATGTCCATCAATTCGGATGGCATCCTAAATTAAAATATGAATGTATAGCAGAGACCTCCATTTTGTTCCTCTTTTTAGATTTTTAGGAACTGGCTAAATCTAGATAAGTTACTATAATAGGTTGAGAATTTGTGTACATAGTCATTATTGTTCATACTTCTTAAAACCTAGTGAGAGCTAAGCACTTACACTTATTATTTTTAATTTTAAGATGACCGTATGTGGTAATATTTTCACTCCCATCTGACAGATGAAAGATTAAGGCTGTGAGAAGCTGAATAATTGGTTCAAGGTCACTCGTTTGGTAAGCTTCAGTTGCCAAGAGTCAGTCATGACTGTCTAAGTTGCTGATTGTGAACCCTGGTGAACATTAGAATCATCTGAGGAGCCGTAACAGTTCTAACACTCAGGCTGCACCTGGACAATTACATCAGAAACTTAGGGGGTAATGTTGATACTCATTTTTTTAGAGCTCCCCAGGTTACACTGCTGTGCAACCAAAGTTGAGAAATACTAGCCTATCTCTCAGACCAAAGACCATTTCATCCAAAATTGGTTTCATTCCACATTTAAAAAGTCTTGTGACACAAAATAGACTGTTGATTACACTTGATAAGCAGAATAAATAAAGGTCCTGATAGGAAAGCATTATCTTCCTCTGCCTTCCAAGTCATCAAAGAAATATTTTCAAAGCTTAGACACTCCAGCAACAGGGTGACAGAGTTTTGTTTGCTCGCTTGTTACAAGTTGAAGGCAGCTTTATGTATGTGTTAGTATTATCCCTCTTTTTGAGTGACCCTTTATGGTGCTTGCTTACAGAGCTATAAACCCACTGATAAACTGTTCCTTCTACAGATATAGAACACAGTGTTAATTAATTCATAGAGGTATCTTTGAGCTTATAACACATTTTGAATTACTAGTAAAGCTTTCATTGAACTCTTGGCCTAATTTAGCAAATGATTTTAAGTATATTTCATTTTGAATAAAGTTGTTATCTCCTAAGCCTGGAGATAACAGTATATAATGAAACATCTGCCATGCATGGTGTACACATGTTTGGATTCCCAAAGGACACATTTCCAAGAATCAGATTTTCCTGTTATGTGTGAAAAACTTTCTAAGGTTTTCAAATTATGAACATGTTTTCTGCAAGACACATTTTTTCGACATCTGTGGAACCAATTTTTATCTCTATTGACATCTTTCTAGTATTTTTCTTTTTATTAGTGCCACTTTATTTTAATATTAAATTATAAAATCTAACCAATATGTTATTATTGTCTGAGGTACTCATATTTATAAACTGCTTGAATTGATTATTCATTAACTATTTAATATCATAAATGACTTCATATTAGCAATTTCTTTTACTTACAAGGGCCAGTGTTATGACAGAGACTTTGATAATGCAGAAAATAATTTCCAACATTTTTCACAAAAAGTGGATCATAGAATGTTTCTCATCATAGTTTTGTGCCATAGCTTTAAAATCAAGTATTGCAACTTCTGTTAAATAGTAAGCCAAGAGTTTTTAAGAAAGAACTAAAAGCCCATCATATATCTTCAATTGATAGTTTCCAGTACACACAAGAGAGAAAATGCTAAATATTTGGGTCTGTGAGACACATTTGTCAGTTGTCTACAAATGATATAGCTGTTGATGTAGCATTTCACAGCAGCTGTGGAATAAGGGAGGTTGAATAAAGTGGCATAACAAAAAGCTTCTGATTGAATCCTTAATACATAGAACATTTCATTTCATTTAATGAAATCTTGACCATAGGTCACAGTGCCCACTTGCCGGGGCTGACCAGTAGACCCTGAGCAATGAATGAATGATTACTCTGACACAACTGTTTGCTGTGAAAGAGAGGACTAAGGGACTGCCTGGCTAAAGGAACCAGACAGCCTCGATTGCCTGCCTTGTTAGGCTTTTATTGTAGCAACAGTTTGAGATAAAGTTTATCTTTTAGATACAATCAGTAGGGTAAGTAATATTGGGAGGACATATGTGTTTGTAGTGTCCTTTAAGCAAGGACACTCAAAGATTAAGCATATGATTCCAGTAAACACCTGGGGGTCTGCACATGCACAGACTTGTTTGGAAAGGTCAAGGAATAATCAGGGGCACCGTCTTCGGCACTCCCCTAAGTCCGAATTCCAATAAACATGGTGGGCAGATTTCCGCACACTTCCCTTTTCTCGGAATGTCCTTCTTACAAACTTTCCAACCAAGTCTCATGCCTCCCCACACCAACTAGTTTTAATAATTCCTCTCATTTGCACTGTGGTGATGTATCCTGATAATCTCAAAGTACATTTGCACATATGTTGATGGAGTCTACGTACCAAAACTCTACTTTTAAATGTTGGATTTTGTTGTTGTTGTTGTTTTTAGTTGGTGGTGATTTGAACAATGAGACTCCATCATGTAATATCATTTGTTTGTTTATTTACTAGCTACACACTATTTTATTTCAAAAAGTATTTGAGGTACATAGTATTCCATGGTGTAAATGTACCACAGCCTTTTTATCCATTTATCTACTGATGGGTACTTGGGCAGTTTCCAGATCTTAGCTATTGTACGTAATGGTGCTATGAACATAAGGGTGCATGTATCCTTTCTGATTGGTGTTTCTGGTTTCCTAGGATATATTCCCAGAAGTGGGATCACTGGGCCAAGTGGAAGTTCCATTTTTAATTTTTTTAGGAAACTCCACACTATTTACCATTGTGGTTGTACCAGCCTTCATTCTTGCCAGTAGTGTAGTAGGGTCCCCTTTTTTCAACATCCTTGCCATCTTGTCATTTGTTGATGGTAGGTATTCTGGAAGGTGTGAGATAAGTACCTCATTGTTGTTTTAATTTGCATCTATGATGATTTGCAACTTTGAGCATTTCTTTGTTTATTGTCCATCTGTATGTCCTCTTTGGAGCAGTGTCTGTTCAGATCCTCTGCCCATTTTTTAATTGGATTTTTTTGTCTTCCTTTTGTTGAGTTGTATGAGTACTTTATGTATTTTGGAAATTAAGAAGAGAAAGACAAATATCACCTGATCTCACTTTCACATGGAATGCAATGAACAAAATAAATTGATGAACAAAATAGATCCAGAGACATGGAAACATGCAACAGACTGACCAGTCTCAGAGGCAAGGGGGTGGGGTGGGAAGAGATTAACCAAACAACTTACATGTAAATGCATAACCCATGGACACAGCTAATATTGTGGTGAAGGCCTGGGGAGGGAGCGGGGAGGAGAGGGTGTCAGTAGGGGGAAGGAGGGAAAAGGCAATATCTGTAATACTTTCAACAATAACAATAAATTAAAAATAAAAATAATTTTTTAAAAAGTATTTGAGGTGCCTTAAGTAATGTAGTTAAACGATATTAAAATTAATATTACCACAATCAAGATACTTCACAGCACAAAGCAACATACCGTGGCGAAAAGAGCATAAGCTTTTTCATCTGCTACCTGTGTAACTTCACACAGGTTATTTAACCTGTCTAAGCTTTATTTTTTTGTTCATACAATATTTACTTTTCATCATTGTTGCAAAATTGATGTTTAAGGCAGAATAAGTGCTTGATAAGTTAGTTTTTCATCACTTCTTAGAATGCAGTCAAACACCTTCAAATATGTTTGTTTTGCCAAATACAAATCATTCACATATTTGATTAAGCTTTTAATTTTGGTATTATTAACAGCTGTCATTTTTGAGCACCTGTTATTTGTGATTATTATCTTTGTGCAAAGCCCTTTTTATCCATTATCATTTTCACTCTCAGAATAATTCATTTTTAGTCTGTAATAACTAGTGTTTTCTGAATAATGTAAATAAACAATTATAGTATAGCTTTTAAAGGGCCATCTTTGAAATAACTATGATGATGAACCAGAATTTTCCCCCAAAGTATCATTCATTGAAAACAGTTACAAATGTATCTCAGAATTATATGTGTCTTGTACATGTTTTTTCCATGTGAATAGCAAGATATACATATTTCTAATGTATTTATTACAGGCATATCAGTGTGAGTGGAGGAAATAATCTAAATGGATCAAATAAGAATTGCTTCATATGGAGGAATCATTTCAGTTTGTCTAAAATTGTTGAAATGTTGCAATAACTGCAAATAATTTCTGATTTATTCATAAATACATCAGTTAAAGTATACAGATATTGATACTATTAGAGAGTTTCAAAATATCCCCCTAACATGATTTACCTCAATTTCTAGTTATTATATTTCTAGCAAAAGCAAGCTTCTCTACATTGTGTATTCCATGGAGGATTTTTTTAATATCATGTGTCTCTCATCAAAAGCATTTTCTCTTTTGCTTTTTGAAATATTTATAAAGCAGGTGTCTAAAATTGCTTATTTTCAAAGGCTAACACCATTTTTCTGATTTATTTGAATGTTGGGAATAGGGTAAACATAGTATTTTGGTATTAGAATTTTTGGAACTCTGCCAGACAAAAAAAAAGTAAATTATTATAATTCGCACTTTAAGAAATTTATCACTATAATAGTGTAATAATAGTTTTCAAGTTGGAATTAAAGTATCATTAATATTTGAAATACGTAAAACAGATATCTTTTATCAGTCTAATAAGAAATAGGAACATGGGCCCTAACCGGTTTGGCTCAGTGGATAGAGCGTCGGCCTGCGGACTCAAGGGTCCCGGGTTCGATTCCGGTCAAGGGCATGTGCCTTGGTTGCAGGCACATCCCCAGCGGGGAGTGTGCAGGAGGCAGCTGATCAATGTTTCTGACTCTATCCCTCTCCCTTCCTCTCTGTAAAAAATCAATAAAATATACATAAAAAAAAGAAATAGGAACATGGATAAGCATCCTTAGAAATGTGAAAAATAGTATTTCTTAAAACTCATGAGATTATTATATACAATCGTTTACTTTGGAAAATATAAATGAAATGGATAATTTCCTGGGAAAACATAAATTGCTAAAATAAATTCAAGAAGTGAATAACCTGATGAAATCTTTAATTAGAGAATATTCATGATATAGTAGAATTTTAGAGCTAGGAAAGCCTTTAAAGATCATACAGTAGAAATCTCATAATTTATAAGTGAGAATGTTGAGGTCTGAAGTTTTTATGGCAAATTAAAAAAATAAACCATTCATTAGCTTTGGAAATTAGGAAGTCATGGGTAATTCCCCAGGAAGGGCAATTCAGAGGAGATGCTAGATTGCAGGAAGAAACTATGTGAGTGTATTAAAGGTGTTGATGTATATAGTTGAACCTTTCAAGAAATTTGACCACAGTTGGAAAGGGAGAGAACCATCTATTGAGAATCAGTGTGAATAAACCAATATAAAGGAGGTTGGTTGGTTGGTTGGTTGGTTGGTTGGTTGGTTGAAATCGAGATTTCAACAGATTTGTAGGCTAAAAGATTATGTATATAAGAATATAGGCACTAACTAAATGAGGAGAGTATACAGTTGTCCAAATATGGGATCAAGAGTCATCACTATGGATTACGCTCTTTATATCCATCATGCCATTTAATCTTTACAACAATCCTTTAAGGTAGGTGGTGTTATTCTCATTTTTTGCAATGAGGAAAGGGAAGCATGGAGATTTTAAGTAACAAACAGTAAATGAAGCACTCATTTTCTGTGAACTCTCAGTGTGACTCCAGGGACCTGCCTCTTAGCTCTATTACACCATCACCTGGAAGGGGAAGGGTCTTCTTTGGAAAGGAGGAACAGGAAATATGAAGGGCACAGGAAATATGATATGTCAAGAATATGAACGGTCTGTACCTCATCAGTAATGTAGAAGTTAAGGTCACATGGTATAAGAGAGTAAAATAGAAAGCTGGGGCTTGAGAAGGATAAAAATGATTGTAAAATTTAGACTATAAATGAAAAAAATCATATTGTGAAAAGGTAGTGTGAGGAGATTAAGAAATTGCACAAACTCTGGATCAGGGGCAATGCTTCTCAAAAATTAACCATGAATGTTGGCCAGTTTACTTCATCTCTTCAAACTGTCATGTGCAAACCAGGGATGGTGATCATCTGACTACATATTATTCTGTTTTATATCATTAGAACAACCCTCTCTCCCTTTATCCTTTTTTTTTTTGTTTGTTTGTTTGTTTTTTTACTTTCTGGATTATTCTTTGTATTTGGTTTTCTCTATGACTTAGAATTGTCTTGTCAAATTAAAAACAACAATTTATTAAACTTGGCCAGTGTTGCTCAGTGGTTGAGCATTGACCTATGAACCAGGAGGTCAAGGTTCAATTCCTGGTCAAGGCACATGCCCAGGTTGCAGCTTGATCCCCAGTTGGAGGTGTGCAGGAGGCAGCCCATCAGTGATTCTCTCTCATCATTGATGTTTCTATCTCTCCCTCTCCTTTCCTCTCTGAAATCAATAACAATTTTAAAATGTGATCAGGATTTGATGGGAATTACATTGAATATATTTGTCAGTTTGGGTAAGATTAACATTTATATGCTGTAAATGTCAAGTCTTCCAAATCATGTACATAATATATTTTCAATGGAATCATATCTTGTTTTGTGTCTTGCAATTAAAAGGTATAATTTTCTACGTGAAGCAATTACACGTTTTTGTTAAATGTATTTGAGTTATTTCATAGTTGTCTTTTTTGTTGTTGTTGTTTTCTTTTTAATGCTTACCAAAGGATATTTTTTTCCATTGATTTTTTTATTTTTAATAGAGTGGAAAGGAGATGGGGGAAGAGAGGGAGGAACATCTACTTGAGAGAGAGACGTATGGATTGGTTGCCTCCCACTTGGGTTCTCCAGGGCCAGGATGGAACCTGCAACTGAGGTATGCGCCTTGCCCAGGAATCAATCCCATGACTGTTCATGGGAAAAACTGTAACCACTGAGAAAAACTGGCTAGAGCTGTTTTATAGTTTTTGTTGTTGTTATTAATAGGACCTTTTCTTTTGCCTCATAACCTTTCCCTATGAATTTTGTTTATAGGTATAATTTTTTTCTGCGTTTCTAAAGAACTTAGTCTTTCTTTGAAGTTTTTTATTTTCTGTTACCTCTATTGTCTCTCCCCACTCCCCACATTTTATTTTTCTTTGCTTCTTTTTTTTTTTCATGTTGGAAGGTTTTCTCAATTATCTGACTATCCTTGGCTGTGTATTCATATATAAAAGCAAAGCTCTAAAAAATGACTTGAAGCTCTACATGGGTAGATAGACTTATTGAAAGGTAGATTTTTTTTTTAATTGATTTTTTTTCTAGCGAGAGAGAGGAAGAGAGAGAGAGAGACTTTGTTGCTCACTTATTTATGCATTCATTGGTTGCTTCTTGTATGTGCCCTGCCCAGAGATTGAACCCGTAACCTTGGTGTGTTGGGACGATGCTCTAACCAACTGAGCTACCTGGCCAGGGCTTGAAAGGTAGATTTGACAGTATTTTATTCAAGGATGAGCCAAAGTATGAAGATTTTTTCCCTCTCTAGGGAATAATTTTAATCTCTGATCTGCCGACATTCTGAGAGTAGGAGTGAGAGGAGGGCCCTATGGTTCAATACATACATGTGTGTCTGCTTGTACATCAACTCACTAATAAGACTGGTGCTTGAGTTTAGAGTCCAATTGATTCCATTTTCCAGAGATTAAACATCCCTGTTACAGTGTAGGGTTACATTTTAAGCTAAGTAAGAAGCACAGTTTCAGCTATTATGTATATACTTTTTCAAACCTTTCTCTTTTTCAGTCCCATGTACTAGACTAGTAATTTTATGTTCTCCTTTAGGCCTCTACTTTTCCCAACTATTAGACTCTTCTAACGGTCTGCAGAGTTATGGGTCTATTACAGTCAGTATTTTCAACATCATCCCCACACCCTACAAGCATTTGGGCTATACTTTCTCTGCTACTATGAGTCAGTTATACCCTCTTCCTTCAACATCTTCTGAATTTAACCACACTATTATGAGTTCACTGTTGTCTGCCACCTATATTCTTTTTCCTGTGGCTGAATAACTTGTTCATTTTAACATGGTTTTGGACGGAGAAGAGAGATAAATCTGTTATGATTAATTAGAAATTTTGTTTTACATTTTCCAGTAGGTATTTTGGTGTGCAGAAAAATTCGTTTTGTATATTGACCTATGTGCAGGAAATAGAATTTTTGCATGTTAATCTTATATCCAGCCACCTTATTGATTCTTCTTGTTATTTCTAATAGTTTACAAATTTATCTTCTTGGATTTTCTAATAAGGCTATATCTACAATGATGACAGTATTATCTCTGCTTTTCCAGTTGCTTTTTCTTGTATTGTTTGGTGAGGATCTTTTATATAATAGAAGTAGTGATGGACATACTTCTCTAATTCATGTTTGATGAAAATGCTTTGAATATTTCACTATTAGATATGATTTTCATCATAGGTTTTGAAGTGATAAACTTTATTAAGTAACATTGTTCTCTATTCATAATTTGCAAAGAAGATTTTTTAAAAATAATTGGGTTTTTGAATTTTATCAAATGTTTTCACATTTATTTATTTCTATAATCCAGCGGTTCTCAACCTGTGGGTCCTGACCCCTTTGGGGGTCGAACAACCCTTTCACAAGGGCCGCCTAAATACATCCTGCATATCAGATATTTACATTATGATTCATAAAAGCAGCAAAATTACAGTTATGAAGTAGCACCGAAAATAATTTTATGGTTGGGGGTCACCACAACATGAGGAACTGTTAAAAGGTCGCAGCATTAGGAAGGTTGAGAACCACTGCATCTGTTAATACAATAAGTTATATATTAAGATAATTTTTAATGTTGACTCATCCTACATTATTGGACACACTTATTTGATAGCAATTTATTATCCTTTTACTGTATTTCTGGCTTTGATCTTTTTTAATACTTTAACTTTTATGTAGATAAGTGAAGTGGCATATAGTTTTTTTGCTTATTTTGGTGTCAGTGTTATGCTAGCATTGTAAAATGAGTCAGATGTCGCTAACCTTTTCCTGTGGCCTGGAAATATTTTATAAAATGGGAATTATATATCCCTTAAATTTGTTAGAATTTGCTTATAAATTTTTCTAAAATTTTTATCATTTGATGGATTTTTTTCTTATTACCTTTCAATTTTTCTAAGATAACTTTTTATATCCATTTAACCCATTTTTTAAACTATATTTTATTGATTTTTTACATAGAGGAAGGGAGAGGGATGGAGAGTTAGAAACATCAATGAGAGAGAAACATCGATCAGCTGCCTCCTGCACACTCCCTACTGGGGATGTGCCCGCAACCAAGGTACATGCCCTTGACCAGAATCGAACCTGGGACCCTTGAGTCTGCAGGCTGACGCTCTATCCACTGAGCCAAACTGGTTAGGGCCATTTAAGCAATTTTGATTATTTATGTTTTTCTGGAAAAATGTTGTTATATGTAGGTTTTCAATTTTATGTATATAACATGCTCTTCTGTTATGATACCTTTAATAGCCTAACTTATTTACTTTTTAATTCTCACACAAGGATGTGTTTTCATTGATATTTTTGAGAGAGAGAGAGGGGGAGAGAGAGAGAGAGAGAGAGAGAGAGAGAGCGAGAAAGAGAGAGAGAGAGAGAGAGATAAAGAGACATCAAACAATTGCCTCCCATACACTGCAGCTGAGGATCTAATCCATAACCTAGGTATGTGGTCTGACCGGGAATGGAATCCACAACCTTTCAGTGTACAGGATGACACCCCAATCAACTGAGCCACCCGGCCAGGGCCCTTAATAACTTAATATTATTTATTTTGTCTTGTCTACCACCTTTTAAAAAAATCACACTTGCCAAAGGTTTAGGTTTTTATTGATCTATTATTTTCCAGATTCTCCAAGTTTATGAACAAAAGATAAACTATTCATCAGCAAATAGCAAAACTAGGTAAACATAATACAAAATTAATGGCATACATTTTAGAGTAAAGGAATTAATAAACTAATACTCACTACTGAGAATTCACCCCCCACCACTACCAAACAAAAAAGACCACCTGTTTGATGATCATATCATGTAATTTTGCTATCATGTCTTTATAAGCAGCTGTTGTTGCTAAAACCAGATTTTCTTTAGTTCATGCTGCCTTCATTTTTTTGAGGCCTGGAACTTTTTGAGGCCCTTTGGCTCAAGATGGGGGCATAGTTCTTACTACAAATAAAAAATGCTTTTTCCATTATGGATAAACTTTTTTTCACCCTAGTCCTGTTTCTTTTTTTCTGATTTGTCCTCAATTTTTTTAAAATGACATTTCAATGAAAACTGATACAGTGTCCCTGACAACAGGGCTAGTTATAAAATTCAATTAATATAGTGATTTTCAACCTTTGTTTATCTCATGGCACACATAAACTAATTACTAAAATTCTGTGGCACATTAAAAAAATATATTTTTTGCCAATCTGACAAACATTAGTTATAATTTTGATTGATTTACAAAATAATAACATTATTACCACCTACCTTTTTTACTCCAAAGTGACATTTATTTTTGGCTTTATATGGTATGAGTGTATTTCTTGCTCATGTCACAGTCTAATGTGTGGCAACTAGAGTTAATATGTGCATTCAGTGTCACAAATTTCTTTCATCTTGATGCTTTAATGTCTTCTGGGGCCTCAGAGCTCCTAACTGAAGCTTTGTGTTTGGATACTAATAAGGAAAGAGTAAAAGCATGGAGGACTTCATAGGTCATTTTATGGGAATAACCTGGAAGTGGTATACATCAATGATACCCATATACCTTTGGCCAGAACTCGGTGACATGCTTCCCTACCTGCACAGGGCTAAGAAATGAAATCTAGTAGGGTACTTGGGAGAAAGAGAACATAAAATAAAAATAAATCTCTTTTTTCAATTACAGTTTACATTTATTATTATTTTGTATTAATTTTATGTGGACAGCATAGTGGTAAGACAATCATACAATTCAAAAAGGGCTCCCCTTGGTATTATCAGTACCCACCTGGCATTTATTAGCCTTTGAAATCAGCTTGGATTTTGTAGATCAATTTTAAAGTTTTTAAAAATTTTCTATTTTGTTAATTTCCGCTTTTATCTTTATTACATTTCTTCTGATTTCTTTAAATAGCCTATTTTCATTTTCTATGTAAGGCTAATGTTATGGTAGGCAAAGGCAGGCAAACATTGTTAACATAAATGCGCAAACATTTCTTTCTAACATCTAGAGTTAACCAGGATCTCTAATATTCCTGAGAACAAAAAAAAGAGGTTCAGCTTACTTTCATTTTCCCCTGCTCCTTGGTAACTTTCATCTCTCCCACCTTCTAACCCTCATTAATATTATCTTAGTATTTATGCCCAACTGGTTATATTTTAAAATGTAAATACTAATATTTGCATATTTTTAAAATAGTGAACATTTATTTGTACTTATTGTATTTTATTCCTTTCTTTGCTATCCATTACTTCTTTTACTTTTTTTTTTATCTCATTCCTTCCTCCTGGATTTCTTCTGATTAATATTGGTTTATATTGTCCAGCAGTTCTTTCAGACAGAATCTTGAGATAGTAAACTTCAAAGTTCCTTTTGATTCTAAAAACGTCTTTATTTCTGCCTCTCAAATAATAGTTTGGCTGGGTATAGAATTCTATGTTCAAAGTTATTTTTTCTTTAGAATGTTGAAGATACTATTCTATTGTCTTGTATCCTGGGTTGCTCACATGGAGTCCAATGTCTTATTTCTTTTGACTCAGACAGCTTTTTAAGATTTTTCTCTTTATTCTTGATGTTCACAAATTTTGTCACAATATATCTAGAGGGGGTGTTTGTGTATGTGTGTGTTTCATCTTTAATTTAACCTCTAGCCAAGAGGATCTTTAAAGTCCTAAGAAAATTTCCCATAGTATTTCCTTAAATAGTGCCTCCTCCCCCCCCCCCCCCCCCAGTTTCCTCTCTTTCATACTTCTGGAAGTACTTTTAAACCAATTTTAGGACCTCTGTGTCATCTATGTATCTTAAATCTCCCACTTCCCATGTCTTAATCTGTGCTCCCAATATCTAGCTTTGTGTTGTGGTATCCTCCAATGGGAGCTCATCTGCGTTCTGTTTTTTAGGCATTTCTGACAGTGTCTAGTCTACCACAGGTTATACTTTTCTTTCCAGTTATCTTATGCAACCTTTCCTGTGGTCTCAGGATTTGGAGTGAAGGGTATACGCAAGGGTGAGAGGTATAAACAGTGCTCAGTTTTCCAATTTAGAAACCTTTTCAAGTTGTGCAATATTTGTTAATCACACTCGTCAGCTATAAAGCAGGACCAGATTGGGATTTGACAAAGCAGGTGGAGCAGAAGAATAGGGTGATGAGCTTGAGGTGTCCATGAATCTCATATTTGGTATGGTGAGCTGTGAAGACCCGGCTGTGGTGGGATTGAAGAACAGACACACGGAGACCGAGAAGCTGTTAACTCTGGAGGCCGTGACAGTAGGGCCAGTGGTAACAAGAACAGGACAGGTGACAATAGTTTAGCAAATATAAAATGTCAGTAGACAAATCAGTGTGCATTTCTTTATGTGGAGTAACTGATTTTATACTGATTCTTCACATGATGATGAAGCAAAATATAGCTTGTTTTCTTTCTTTCTCAGGATCTTAGATTTTGGTACACTCTTCATGTAAGATTAGTTTTGTCGTTTTTAAACCTTTATAATCCACACATGCCTTAGGTTGAAATAGTCTACCTGCATACTTGGAGCAATTTCAAGACATTTATGAATATTCATTTGACCATAGTAAAATGCTATTACCCATCGAAATGGGTTTTTCTCATCTAGTTACTATATATTTTCCCACACATGTTGTAGCCATTGTTGTCCAGAAACACATGAGTTTATTGAAATAAATGTCAGTATCCCCCAATTACATGTATTTCAATTTGTATTAGAATTAAAGTATCAGGAAACATCATATATAGAAAGCAAATTAGAAGTCTCTGTATTGAGACTTTGAGAATTTTGTTATCATAAAATTGCAGGGCTTCCAGCAATTATTAACATTTCAACATTTTACACTGTTTTTTATAACCCTATATTGATAGTTTAAAAATAGAGAAGGAATAGGTTTGTTAGCCCACACAATTTAGATAAATTGGTGGAAGGAAATGGCACGTGAATTAGAAAGTATAACTAGTCTTCAGATATTGAATGGAAGAGGTCTTTGAAATTCAAAATGAGATCAGCTACTGTAGATCAGGAATGAGCAAAGTAGTCATCCTGGAGATATTTAAACTTAAACCTCAATGTCTCACATATAGCGGGAATCTCAGTTGGTTAAAGCTACGACATTATGCCTGAAACAGGAGTAAAGGTGTGAGGAAGAGGGTTCTAGGAATCAATACTTCATCATACTGAGTTATCATCTTTGTAAGAATAAACATAAGTACTAAGTAGGTTTAAGTCCTGTGTGAAATAAGAAATTGCAAACTGAAAAAATGGTAACTCCTTTGTTAGTACTATTAAAAATGATGATAATTATAGCCATAGTCAGTTGAGTACTTGCTAAATGCCTACCGCAGCGCTACTCAGCTTCTATACATTATCCTTCATTATTAAAACAATCTGGCAAGATAAATATTATACATTTCTTTATATAGGATTAAAAGAATTGGAAAGCTAAATTAACATCTGGTGAATTTCACCAGAATAAGCAAATAATGTGAATAATTTGGACCTAAATTTTAAAAAGATAATTCTGCTTTAGCAGTGTGGAGTGAAAGTGGGAGGATGAAGGTTGTATTTTTATTGCTTTACTATGAGTTTTTATTTTTTTCTAGTTCTGGGTTTTACTCTCTTCATTTTTTAGAAATAGTAAGACTGAAACTGACAAAGGGAAAATTAGTTTGGTTACTAGTTCTGGTTTATAAAGACTTGCTTTATAACAAGATTTACACAAAGAAATTATACCAATAGTGAAATAAGTAGCCACCTTTACCAAAATGAAGTTGCTCATCTTTGCAGACAAGTCACAAATAACTAATGGTTGGCACATTCAGAGGGATTAAGTTGCATAAAATATCTGTGAAATCATGACTGTGTACTGCCAGAGACTAGATTAGCTTTTCAAAATGATTTGATTAAGACACACATTGTAATGTAAATGTAATAACATAGAGAATGTATTAAGTGCTTTAAAATACATGTTATTTTGTACTAGGCCATTAGCCAAACCATTTTATGCTTTGTTCTTATACCTTGAATATCACACTTGTATAAAAGCAAAGTAATTTTTCCTTTTCAAAGGCTGTTGCTATGTAATCTTAACTTCCACGCAGATAAAACAACAAAGAATTATCAGCCAAAAAAGAAGGATAAAGAATGTAGCCCAAAGAATTATGTGAGATGTCTGTAACTTAAATTAAACCAAAGAAAGGACCATTCCCATAATTATATTTCAAGAAAACATTCAAGTAAAGCAGTAATTTTAATTTCCCCTGAGTTTAAATTTACATTTAGGCTTCTTCTCATAAAAAATTGAACACACAAAGAGAATTTTTTTTAATCATACGTACTATGTACATAAAGACCACAGGGTTTCTAATTTCTGTAAATAATTACTCTGTCACAGAGGGGCGGTAGATATTTGAAATAAAAGTAATGCATTGGAATGATTAACAGTCCTCTGAAGGACACATGATTCCCTCCATAATCACCATGGGTCTTTTTTGTTTCCACAGAGCATCTGTACAACCACCACTGCATTTTTGCACTTTTTCTTCTTGGCTTCATTCTGTTGGGTTTTGACGGAGGCTTGGCAGTCATATATGGCTGTAACTGGAAAAATTAGAACACGGCTTATAAGGAAACGCTTTTTGTGCCTTGGATGGGGTAAGCATGATAATAAACCCTTCCGTGATCTTGTTAGATGACTTTGAATACTTATATAATAAAGCAATAGAGCATAATTACTCTAAGACTGCTTTAATTTGTATGTAATTTGATATATGGAAGTGGAAATATATGAAGTTGGCCATTTTTTAACATTCTTTAGGCATTTGGAACTTTAACAAGGAATACATATTGGATGACTACATAGACAGCTGGTAATCATCAGTGAGTAGTGTAAGATGAGGCCTGAGGTATCTACAGGCTGAGAAAAGCAGTGTTCTGATATGTTCTGAATGTGCAAAATCTTTTAAAATGTTCAGGGCTCAAGGTCATGTACACTAGGCAAGGACGTCCCACAAGAAAACTCTGAGGAATTCATTCCAAGAGCACTCAGAACTATTAAAGACTACAGCTATTCGCCTCATGGGGAAAAACCCACTTAGAGATTGAATGAAACCTCATGTATAGTCAGTTGGGGCCTCAAAGGAAAAGCAGAATTGTTGACAAACTGAGAATTAATTAATTCTTTGCCCATCTTTAATAGGATTTTTTTTTCTTAAATTGTTTTATGAATTAGACATCTTGAAAGTCTATGCATTTTATAGGGTCAATTTAAAAATATGGTGTGTCCCTTGAAGTGCTCTTCATAGTTCTTGTCATTAAATCTCATGAATGTTTAATTAAAATTTATTAATTTGTTTAGTTTAAGAAACTAGTTTTAGAAAAATCCCAAGATGTTTGCTTTGAGTTTCAAAAGACTTACACTAAAAACACTGAGAACTTGGGACCAAATATACAACAAATACTGAATATACCAGAGACTGGAGAATAGGATGCTTGAGGGAGCCTGGAAAACTACAAATAAGTGGATTTATTACAATACCAGAATAATTCATGCTGGGAAAAATAGGATCAAGAACACTTAAGGATTATTCATCAGGTTTCAGCAAGGGTCTGTCATGTCTGATAAATGTATTCAGGCTCTTTGTCCTAATAGAATAAATGAGAATGCCATTAAGAAATTAGAAAATGTATTCTACTTACACTTTCATAAAATTTTTGTCTGGATTTCATGTCATAGGCCTTTCAAAGTTGGACTGGTATTGAATTTTTTCATCAACTAGTACCATACATCCAAGACATATAGGTTGCAGTTAAGAAGACTTTCCTTGAAGTGGCGATTGTTAGGATTGGCAACTACCTTATTTAATAGCATTAAATAAGGGTAGGTTTTAGCTGGTCTCCAAGTTTACAGCTAGTATTAAATGACTCTGGGTAACAAAAGTGCTAAACTGATGGTGCTAAATTATCAGGAAGTCTGTGAATGGGCAGAATGGTGGCATACGAGTTTTATTAAGTCAAAGTCAATTTAGAAAAAACATTTAAAAATCTAAATTGTATAGGAGGAAGAATATTAATTCTTCAACTATGACCCAAGAGAATGTTTTTTCCTAATGAAATTTTTCCAGTTAATTAAAAAAGTCAACTAATGACATGGCATATCATGATTTAATTATTTATATACTAGAGCCCAATGCACGAAAATTCATGCAAGAGTAAGCCTTCCTTTCCCCAGCTGCCAGCACAGGCTTCCCTCCAGCACCCGGGACCCGGGCTGCTTCCCTCCTCCAGCTGCCGGCAGGCACCCAGGACCTGGACTGGCTTCCCTCAGGCCCGGCTTGGTCAGGAAGGACGTCTGGAAGATGTCCGGTCTAATTAGCATATAACCCATTACCCTTTTATTACATATATATATATATATATATATATATATATATATATATATATATAGAGAGAGAGAGAGAGAGAGAGAGAGAGAGAGAAGAGAGCGTGCAGTATTTGTTTAAAAATATGGTGTGTCCCTTGAAGTGCTCTTCATAGTTCTTGTCATTAAATCTCATGAAGGAATATGATGCCACTTGAAAAGACTCAGAAGACACTAGCAGGAATGAGGGAAAATGATAGGGAGAGAAAAAAGGTGGGTGGAGAGAATGCAAGAAGGTGGTTAGATGATAGATTTTACAATCATGGTCTTTCAGAAAAGAAGGCATGGCCAAAACTTAAAAAAAGAATATAAACAACATAGATTAGACTAAGCTCTCTTTACCAAAACATAGGGAGGTTCCACTGAACTTGAGTAAGGTAGATTCATATAGCCATAACTAAAAGATGTTAGGTCAAAATTGGTGCGGGTATGCAGGCAAGTGAATGCCAAGGGGGACTGAGCAATGCATGGAGCGATACCTATCCAGAGGTCTGTGAAACTGGCATATATTTTCTGATCTTCATGCAGGATTATTAAAGGGGAGTAATCAGAAAGCACAGAAATAATTAATTAGGGCCCTTAATCCTGTTCCTACATTCTTATTATAAGTAAAACATAAGGAAGTAAGTGATAAGATTCACTTTGGTTGTGGATCAATATGTGGTCAACTGAATGTTCTACTTCTGTGATATTCTATCACACCAGGATATCCTTTTTTTTTTTTTTTTTGCCTTTCTCATTTTATAACTATAATTTTTCTTTATAACAGTGTGAACCCCTAGGGGAAAAAATAACTTAAAAGATATACTAAATCTCTGTTATTAGTTTCTTTTAAACTCATGTCAAATGTGGTGGTAACCTAGCAACATCAGAGAAAGTGCACTGAGTTAAAAACCCAGCTGTCACTCTCATAGTTTTGTAGTTGAAAGAAATTTTGTAATGGAAACATACCTTATGAAGTGATTCATCTATAGCTATTCCTCCGATTTAAGTATTCAACTTTGTCCTACCTTTTCTCGAGCCAGTATGCACAGTGGTTGTGGCGTAGTGTGAAGTGTGACAATGTTTTTCTTACAGGTTTACCAGCATTAGTAGTGGCCACATCAGTAGGCTTCACCAGGACGAAAGGATATGGCACTGATCACTAGTAAGTCTATCCACAGTGATCAATCATGTTTGTAGTTAAATAAATCATCAGTGATGCCTTTGGTATGAATCTGGTCTTTGAAAGGCATTGTATTGGGGGTGGGGAAAGAAGTAGGATTATGGATGATATGATTCCAAATTTCAAGGAGCTTTTGATTAAAACCAAATACAGTACAATGAGTAATGTTATCAGCTTGAAGATTAATTTACGCAAAAACATAGAAATTTAGTGGCAATCTCAGAAACGGCAAACTGAAGTGTTCTATCAGATGAAGAATTTTTTTCTCCAGGTATTTCATTTTTAAAAATTAACATTAAATTGTCAGGTTCAAAGTGGGAAAGCAGAATTTTATCCATACACTATATGGTAAAGAACAGTAACTAAATGTAGACTTTGAATGCTCACATGAACATACATTTGTGTTATGAATAAATATATATATATATATAATTTCTAGATTAAAAATGTTAATTGGGGTATAATTTACATAGAGTAACATTTACCCTATTAGGTTTAGAGTTTCGTGAGTTTTAACAAATGCCAAACTCATGTAACCACCACCACAACCAATATAGAAGTTTATTGTGAGAACAAATATCGAACAAGTTATTATTAAATTGTTGTTAATTTTGAAGGCAGCATGTCAATTCTGTGGACTGAAATTAACATTGAAAAGGTGGGTGAAATGGTGGGCATGACCCTTTACATCAGCAGTGACTAGTAGGTCCCTCATGCTTTCCTCCTTTGACTCTCCTGGATTTTGCACGTGCAGCTGAAGAGAGGTTAGGGTGTCAATGCTGCAGCATTGTTCAGAATTCTTATTTCACTTTCCCATTTCTTCATGAAACCTCGCAAAACCTCCATTATGAGCCCCATGCCCTCCTCAGGTACCTATGTTGTGAGAGAATGAAATGTTTTTATATAAATGGGTTACCACGTTCCTATCAATGCAAACCTATATCTCTTGGTTAATTTAATAATCAAAGCTTATCTTTAGTGATTTTTCTCAGTAGTTTAGGGAAAAAGTAAAACTAGAAGAGAAAAAATCATGGAAACTGTAAATTACCTGTTTGCTGTAATGATGGCTTTTAAATCAGTTTCGCCCAGTATCTCAATGGCCTCAAGGAGGATTGGGTAAATGGCATGTCTGACTCTAAAAACACACTGTTCTTGCTTAAAAGTATATTGGGAAGATTCTATAATGGATAGAAAGCAGCATTTTACAAAACTTAATAGTCACCTTTGTACTGGAAGTCAATATAAAAATCTCACAGCAAGAGTAATTTCTCTAAAATGCTTTAACTGTCTGAAAGGCCTTATGATAAAAGTTTTTTTTCCATGAGAGGTATATATCATTTCTCACTCATGAATTGCTCTAATTTTAGCTTCTTCCACATCTTTGCTTTGTGTGTGTGTGTGTGTGTGTGTATTAGAAAGCTTTGAAACTTGCCAAAATTCCAAGGCTAAGTGTGTAATTCAAGTTATTTGCATAACACTCCATGGCTGACACTTATCACTAATGTTTGTTAGTTTCTATCTGATGTTATTTCCAGCTGCTGGCTCTCTCTTGAAGGAGGACTACTCTACGCGTTTGTAGGACCTGCAGCTGCCGTTGTCCTGGTAAACGTCAAAATCACCTTATGTTGTTTTCTTAGCCAAGGAAGACTAAAATTCATTGAATTTTAAAGTTCAATGAATTGTTATTGAAATTTGAATATCAACTGCCATTCAGTCCTTTATTACTCTAAAATATTCTTATCTTGAAGACTGAAGAATATAAAATGTGGGAGTGTGGGATTTCTCTCACAGTAATTTCTTATTTGTGAAGTGTTTGAGTAAGTTTTGACAGTCTTCTTTAATGTATAGAATTCCATCTATGATCTTTTCACCTTTATACTATTCTGTTTGATCTACATAGTTATTAAGATCTCTTAATCTTCATAACTGCTGCTGCTACCAAATATCAATGAGAAAATATATATATATTCCTGTACCAGAGTTTCCCAACCTTAGTCTGCAGACATTTCAGATCAGCTATTTTTTTGTTGTGGGGCTGTCTTGTGTGTTTTAGGATGTTCAGCAGCCTCCCTGGCCTCTACCTACTAGATACCAATAGTACCCGACCCCCAGTTTGAACAATCAGAAATATTCATTTAAACCAGACATTTCCCAATATTTCTGGGGTAAAAACCACCCCTACTTGAGAACCCCTGCCATATATTGTGCATGAGGATTTAAAATTTTTCTCTTTGGAATTACAAAATAATTCCTATACGTGTTTAATTATAGGAACATGAAAAATTCCTACCAATTTGCCTTTCTCTCTCTCTGAATTTATTGATTACAAATCTTTCTTGTCCAGTAAGTCTTTGGAAAATCTAAGAGAGTAAAGAAATGGTCTGAATTAAATACAAAGATTCATATGCTATGCATTTGGATCCCTTTGGTTTATTGAACAACTCATTCAATAAACTGGAAGCTAGCAACATCTTTCTTAATAACTCTATGTGACTTTTTCTTCCTTTAAATTTTTCTCTCCACTAAACTATAACAGAGAGCAGAAACTATTAATATTTCACAAGAGAAACAAAATCTAGGCATGGGTGTTAAAGAAGAGTATAGGGAAACTGGAACTGTTAGATACATTTTTGTCTGATGCATTGAATTTTTATTTAATCACTGGAATTATATCCCTAAATTACTAGGTTAATATATACATGACCTTAAAATGAAGAAACAAAGGGTATGTGTATACTGGAAAGACCAAATTGTGGGTTTTGGGGTGGTGATGAATCTCCCCATGATTAAACTAGAAATTAATAGAATCCATGAAATACACTTTTTCTCTTAGTTCAGATAATGAGAAGAAGATCAGACCCTTGATTAAATGGTATCTTGTCAGGAAGTTATGAGAGTGACACTTCCTAAGTCCTTCCTAACAGGTGCTTTGGATCTTTCCTACACCTGCGGTTGAACAAATTTCAACTTTATATTTCATTTGGCCAAAGTGTGTTGAAGGAAGTAGAATTTTTGTGTGTGTTTTTTTCTTAACTAGTCATCCTGCTTGTGAAAAACTAGTTTCAATATAGTCTTCACCTATTTGCACCAAGATTCTGTTGATGGTGGAGGGCAAGGGGTAGGAAGGCAAAAAGAAGAAGTGTTTTTCCTTGATTATCTTGGTTTCAGTGCGGAGCTGCATTCCTTGATCAGGAAGTGAGTAGGTTAGAGAACCTTGGGTGTGCCTCATGAAGAGCTGCTACAAATAGACCACAGCTGTCTCAGCAGCTTTTTACTATTTTGCTTAAGAGAGAAATGTGTGTGATTTCATTTCACCTGTATTTAAATCCCTTTAAGTGAGAGTCAGAGTCTTAGAAATGCTGAGACCTGTTGAATAAGGCACATTATGGGAAGTGGTATTAGCATCCATCTTTTAAAGGATCCTGGTGAGTTGAACAGGCTTTCTCCTTTGTCTTGAAAAGCACTGTGCACCAAAATGCTGCCCACCCCACAGGAGAAGGAGGAATTAGGCATTCTGTTCTCCCTGCTGGGGGCAATGACAAGTCCTTAGCACCTTTGGCAGCCTCACACTGTGAGACTCAAAATCTTTTGACTCTCAGGCATAGGGTAAAACTCATTTAGCCAATTGACTTTATTCAGGGGTGACTGAGAAAGAAGAACGCCAGATTGGCATAGTATGGCACCAATGAAAAGTTAGGCAATTGAATTTTCATGTACTCAGTGTTAACTACAAAACAGGGAAATAAAATGTACCTACTGTACTTTAAAACTTGAGAGTAACACACCACTGTTATATTGTTCCATATTCCTTTATACACTTATGCATATTGGAGAAGGGCTTCCTAGGGTGAGTCTTTAAAGGAGGGTTTCAGGAGAAACAGGGACCTGATTCCCTTCATTATCATTGAAAGGTCAACCTTTGTTTCTGTTTGACAGGTCAACATGGTGATTGGCATTTTGGTATTTAATAAACTTGTTTCCAGAGATGGGATCCTAGATAAAAAGCTCAAACACAGAGCCGGGTAAGCTGCAATTGGTGGATTTTGAAAGTTCTTTACCAGTGAATCCCATACCCCGATTCCAGATCATAAACTGCATTTGACTGTGCCTTGAACTTTGTTCTTGATGAACAAATCTGTCTTGGTAGATCCTGCCATGCAAGTTTCCAATGTGCTATTCTTAAGTAATGTAGCCAAAATCTAAAAATTAAAAAGACCATTAAGAAAATCTGGGTTTGTGTACATAGCCTGTGTGTAAGATAAGATTATCTAGACTTAAAATACTTGTCCTTACGTGAGGACAAGCCACCTGGTTTTGGTCACCAGGGACAGGAGGGTAGACTGAACATAATGTCAGTATGAGACACAATGCAATTGGGACAAGCAAACCTCAGCAGGGTGAAATAGTGCATTTTCTTTGATTAATTATATGTATCAGAAAATTTTTTGAAATAACCATTTATGAAACATTGTTCTCATTCTATATGACATTTTGATGATAACTTCCTGGAAAGAGATTTGTAATTTTCACTTGCACATTTTAACCATTTATTGTTATTGTATTATCATGATATCTAATAACAACGACATTTTATAAACAGATTGATAGAAGCTTTTTAAGGTTATAGTATAAATGCATCATAAAAATTTGTAAAAGCCTAAATGAAATATGAATGACTTTAAATTTCCTTTTGTATCTTTTATAGTTTATAGCTTTCTCCTTGCTGTTTATACCTTTATTCAAAATTTACCCTACAATTGTTCTGATTTCTTTAATAATTCATGATATTATTTAATAGTCATAGTATTTGATGAACAACTGGTGAGAATTTTAGGTCCTTTGTGTTTTTACAATCTGTGTAATGATTTATAAGACAGTTCAGGCATTTTCCCTCTAGTAAAAGAATAGGTTTAATGGTTTTCAGTATAAAAATTTGATATCAGAACTTCAGTGGTGTAATAAAATCACCATTAGAGATTCCTTTCTGAGGGGGAATCACTTCCCTCTTAGAGACGTTTTGTTCACTTCAGATGAGTCTCCATGGCATCTTTAAATAGGCAGACTTGAACTTGTACAGACACTGAGCTTTCTATACCATTTGAACTTGGAGCTTTCACATTATTACTCTTGTTTGTCTGCCACAGTTGGAATTGGAGCAATTGCATCTCCAGTTATTTCTGTCTAGATTAATGATGTAAGAATAAATCAATCATACTGAGTACTGGGTATAGGAATTCAGTTCTGCCACTACTGGTATAAACTTGTATAATTTTTTTTCAATTGTGGGGGTAGGGAAGTTAGTGATTAAGATAAAGCTTTGAAGTAAAAACAACCATGTTCAGTACCTAGCTCTAGCTCTGCAATCTACTAGTTGTGTGTCTTTGGGCATGTTACTTACTACTCTTTCTGCCACAGTCTTCTCACCTGTAAAGTGGCTCTTGCCTCATAATAGAGCATATGAATGTAATGTGTATAAAGCATTCATTAGAGTATCTAGCAAGTAGGAAGCTCTCTCTCAACAAATGGTAGCTATTGCTATGACGAATGACATGAGGAGGCCAAGCTGGACAGGTTGTTTTCAAAAATCTGAGTTATATCAGTCACACTTCCATGATTCCACCATTCATGACATTGAGGCCAGAAAAAGAGAGAAAGGTGGAAGAGGACATACAGGGATAAATAGTGATGGAAAAAATAAAATAATAAACCAAACAAACAAAAGAAAAAGATGAGATCATTAGGATGAGTATAATGGTAAGAGGATATTAAATTTCAGTCAGTATTTTCCTCATTTAATTACTTTATATGCAATATCTGGTTTGATTCACATAGCTCTTTGTAAGGGATAACATAAGTTTAGGAGAAATGACAACATTGTCACATCACGAACTTAGAAATTAGCCATTTCGATCTATATATTAACCATCTCAAATTTCCATCTCAAAACATATGATAAGAAGTTACATCTGTTTCCCTGATAAAACTGAGTCAAGCAGTGTTTTTCTGGTGCAAAGGCCACTGCTGGAGAAATAGAAACGGTATTAAAAGCAGAATACTACTTACTGTCCACAGCAGAAAAAACTATTCACAAATTAATGACTCCAAGTTTAAAATTTTTTTCATCTGTAATATGAAATGCTGTTTTAGTTAAGTATACATAGATTGACAGTTGTTCTCTATTCCAAAGTGTGATTGAAAGAACTGTTTAGAACATAGGCGTATTTGGAAGCTAATTTTACTTCACAGAGAAAGCTCTGAGGGCAATAATAAAGACTTCAATGAAGAACAAATAATCAGAATTAACTAAAGAAACATTGAGCAGGCAGCTAATTGATTAACTTAACAATTGATCTTCCTAATTGTAAATATTGACCATTTTGGGTTGTTTGAATATACATATATATTAAGCATTTATTTTGAATCAATTTCTCCTCCCATTTTTTTCTATTTCTTTGTCCCCTTCTTTTTATGATCAGTTATTAGAAACCACCAAGAATATAGTTTATGTTCAGTAAGTATTTAAAACAGTCCTAGCTGGTTTTGCTCAGTGGATAGAGCATCAGCCTGCAGACTGAAGGGTCCCAGGTTTGATTCTGGTCAAGGGCACATGCCTGAATTGTGGGCTCAATCCCCAGTAGGGGGTGTGCAGGAGGCAGCTGATTGATGATTCTCATCATTGATGTTTCTATCTCTCCCTCTCCCTTACTCTCTGAAATTAATAAAAATATATTTTAAAAAAGTAAAAATAAATAAAACATGAGTGAATGACTATGTAATAAATAATACAATAGCTTACAAGTTTTATAATATCCAAATTATATTAAATGTTTCTAATACATAAAATATATTTACCAAGGGTATTTATTTCAAATATCAACACATCTTGTATAAAATAATAAATAGAAATAATGAAAGCAAGATAAAATGTAAAATTACAGGTGTCTTTTCAGAACTCCTCAAACAGAATACTTTTTTTTCTTTTTCTTTTTTTTTTCTTTTCTTTTCTTTTTTTCTTTTTGCTGCAGTGTGACTTCCTTATCTACTATGTACTTTAAACTGCATTACTTGCCTACCTGAAATTAAGGGGACTACTGTACCAGGACCTCATACAAATCTCATAAGACTTTTCCAAAGAGCAGAAGCATATTTTCTTCCAGGGAATTTTTTTATAGTCTTAATAAACCAATCAGATAAAAATGTTTTCTAAGGTAAAGAAATTTGCATAAGGAACTAGAACTTGTAGACGTCAAGATGCCCCTGGACTAGACAGAACAACCCGAGAGAGCAGTGCAATGATTGTGTTCAGACTCTGGTGCTTGAGTAGATACTGGTTTTACCTGAACTTACGGGAAATTCAGTTGTTCTTTTAATTGTTTGCACTTTTGTTTGATAAATGCATAATTTCCCTTATAACAAAGAAATGAGATTTTATTTTTCATTGCAGCAACTCAATTTAGCATCTAGAATATGTGTTCTTCATAACACATTAATCTCCATAGCGGCTATGCAAACTAGGAAAAAACATTAGATCTCTCTAGAAATCTATCTGTCTTCATCTCCATTCATATCTAATAATAGTGTTCTAAAGGTGTCCAACCAGTTAATGTCAAGCATAGTTTCAACGGTTAGCTGTGACTAAGGAAAGTATGTGGAGACCTTTTAGCCAGTCTCAAATAAAGAGAAATGAGTATTTTAAATACTTGTCTTAAAATACATTTTTAGAAAAGACCATACTTATTCAAATTCCCTTTTTATCAGGGCTAAAATACTTATATTGTTTACTGAAATTATTTTTAGTAATCTTAAATTTTCAATCTTGGTTCAGAGTGTAGAGGCATGGCATCCTTAAAGTTGAGAACGATAGCCATGATCATGTTTGAAGCACAAACACCAAATAGCCTATCTCCTGTGATAAAGAAAACAATAAATGACTAAGGCATGCCTTTTAATATTAATCTAGTGGGATGTAACAAGATTGAAGACCCTCAGATAAATAGGGCAGTGGTTTTTATCCTCTTTTATATTTTGCTTTTTTATTTTTATTTTATTTTTAATTCTTTATTGTTTAAAGTATTACATATGTCCCCTTTCCCCCGCCATTGTCTTCTCCCAGCCTGCCCCCACCCCCTAGCCCATATCTTCACCCCTGCATTGTCTGTGTCCATTGGTTATACTTATATGCATACAAGTTCTTTGGTTGATCTCTTACCCCCAGCCATCCCCCACCCAATCTCCCCTGCTTTCCTTCTGAAGTGTAAGGTTTTTATTCTTATTTGTTCATTATAATAATCTGTGCAACTTTAAAAAATGCTGATGCTGCCCTGGCCAGGTGACTCAGTTGGAGCATCATCCTGTACACCAAAAAGGTTGCAGGTTTGATTCCCGGTTAGGGTAAATACCTAGGTTGCAGGTTCACTGATCGATGTTTCTCTCCTTCCTTCCCTCCCCCCCTCCTTCTCCCTCTCCTTCAAATCAATAAACATATCCTGGGGTGGGTGATGATTAAGAAAAAAAAAATATTTTTAATTTAAAAAAAGACTGATGCCTGGGTCCCATTAGAGTTTTGGAGTTGGATACATACATATAATATTCAGCTGCTTTGGAGAATACTGATGTAGGTACTCATTTGGGAGTAATTTCAAACATATTGGCATACCCATTGAGACATTCATGAACCACAGTGGAAAGACTATTGGTTACCTATTATTTTGAAAACTTTAAAGAGATGTGGCTAATACGGATGTTCTGGGTTGGATCAGTAAAGGGAATGATTTAGTATTATATTCCCCACCCCCACATCTAACTCTGAAAGCTTTGATTTTTCTCATGAGGTCTAAAGATCAATCTACTTACTTAATAGCTTTCAGATTTATTATCCCATGTAAGCACTATTCACAAATGAATGCACTTCTTTAAAAGATACCAGACATTCTGAATTATGAGCCTCTTAGGATTTTTCTCTGTTCTGCCTTTATTATACACATAGTAATGTAAGTCCACTATAAAATTATTAAGAAGAAAAACCTACTGGGCAAACTTATATTTTAGACATAAACACCACATGGGAATGGATAAGAGAAATATACCACAGAAAATTATTTCAAGGTATTTTGAATTTTGATTCAAGAAATATCTTTTTGTTTTTTTTTCCTGAGAGGAATATGTTCTAATAAACCAGTCATTTTTCAAGGACTCTTTTCTAAAGCAAAATACGTATAAAGTTTTTCTATGTAGTGACTTTCTCTGTGACATAGTAGATTGCACTTGAATTATCTGAATCCAAATTTACCTGCAAAATTTTCTAGACTAGAAGAGACCACACAAATGCTATTAGATGGTGCCTATGACAAAATGCTCAGAAAGGGTATTTTGAACTTAATAAAAGAATATTTTTAATCTAATGATTATGTTCAATGTGTGTTATTAGAGCAGAACGCTATCACCCTTTTTATGATCAACTAATATGTCATCAAATTTCATCAGCCCCTATATTCAGCCCCTATATCCTAAAGTATAGACAATACATTGATGCTATAAGACATTTCAAAATATAAATATTTTGAGACAAAGGCTATGATCTCCACACATGACTAAAGACCTAAAATAAATATCTTCCTATATTGGACTTCTGAGATACATATTTATATATCAAAAGCTTTTCATTGATATTATGTGCCTTTTGCAAATGACAGTGAAAATATTTGAAGCTGAGAGTCCTTACTTGTTTACTAGGGGTCTGAATAAAGGGTTCTCACTGTATGTCTATACGAACATATACTTATGTTTAACTCAATGTATTGGGCAACTTTGGTCTGTAGACACAAGAGCCATTTATGGTGTAAATGATGGAAATGTGCTTCGCATGCAACAAAGGCCCAAAATATTAAAAGGTAAATGTTACAAAAATAATGTGTAGTATAAATGCACCTTTAAAACAACCTAGAACATTCATTCTTGATAAATATACTTTTCTGCATGAAATCGTATTTAAAAGCTAACTTACAGCAGCAACAATTTTTTGGTGACAATTCAATATTTTGTTCTTTTTGTGGGTGTTCTGTTTGTTTGCAGTCAGATGAGTGAGCCTCATAGCGGTTTGACGCTCAAATGTGCCAAGTGTGGAGTAGTTTCAACAACAGCTTTGTCAGCCACCACCGCCAGTAACGCCATGTTAGTCCCAATCATTTACATCTTCTTGTTACAAATCTTTTACAGTGCATGTGAGAAAATGCTATGATGGAAAAAAAAAATATTTGCTAATATTAGTGCTAAGAGCATACTTAAATATTTATAATTGGCAACTGTCTTTATAACTATTGTGGGATTGTCTATAAAAAATAAAGAAAACTATCAAATGTTTATCTGCTTTGTGGTTTCCAAGTTAATGGTCTTGGTGCCACATAAAAGAATGCTTTGTGGGATGGGGGTTTGATTATTGCCTGGCATGTGACCTGCAGCTGTGTGATGCGGCTTTCTCTGTCTCAACAGGGCATCTCTTTGGAGCTCCTGTGTGGTGCTGCCCCTGCTGGCTCTGACGTGGATGTCTGCAGTTCTGGCCATGACGGACAAACGCTCCATATTGTTCCAAATACTTTTTGCCGTATTTGATTCATTGCAAGGCTTTGTGATCGTCATGGTCCACTGTATTCTTCGGAGAGAGGTGAGAAATGTAATTCTTGTGAGAGAGATAAATGATGCTTAAAAGAGTATTTTCCTTGTTGACAAACATCTTTTATTTACATACTTATTTTAAGATATATTTTTATTGATTTCAGAGAGGAACGGAGAGGGAGAGAGAGATGGAAACATTAGTGATGAGAGAGAATCATTAATCAGCTGCCTCCTACATGCCCCACACTGGGGACTGAACCCGCAACCCAGGCATGTGCCCTGACCAGGAATGGAACCATGACCTCGTAGTTCATAGGTCGATGCTCAACCACTGACCCATGCTGGCTGGGCAACATCTTTTATTTTAGTATCTTGATCTTCAGATTAAAGCTCGTCTTCTCTAAAGACAGTCATTTGGGAGTCAAAGCCAAAAGTGAAGTTTTGAGGCAAAGTTCACGAGGGCTCCTTGGACTCTGAGAATGATGGGTTGACACAGATGTGACTATGCAAGGGAAACACAGCCAGAGCTGCCAAGAACCAGGGAGGGTAGATGCCAGAGAAGCTATGATGGAGTCATAGGTATAGATAATTCTATTAGAAAAACTGGTGGATATGAGAGTAAGGTGTCCTATTTGTAAAAGGTATAGTTTGTAAACACAATGCATTAATATTTCTCCAACCCATTCCCTAACTTGTGCATCTATATACAGCATATCCCCAGTCCTCATACTTAACTAGTTTATTTTTAGATGGAAATGTTAAATATTAATGAACAGTTCTTCGGTTTCTATACTAAGTTGAGGATAAGGTTACTAAAGATGAATGATTTTGATGTGGATGCTTATACTCAGAAAATACAAAAAAAGTGCACAGTAGAGCCTAGTAGGCAGTTATTGTTCCCAAGAACTGTAGATCAATAATTATAGCATTCTCCAAGATCTGATTGAGATTATTGTGAGGGAAAGAAGTGGTCCTTCAAAGTTGAGACACTAACTTGCACCAAAACCATCCAGAACAGTGATAGATTTCAGCCTTGAGTTGTTGAGGGATAAAATATTATTTTCCAACCAGTGCAAAAATTATCCCAAGTGCTTACAAGCATTGACACAGTATTTACAAGGTTTATGAGTCAGTGTAGCATCTACTCTGGGGATTGTGGCAGCTAACACACACAATGACACAGTGCCATGCTAATAATTTTGAGAAAATAGCCTACACTGTCATTTTGCATTATCTGTCTTGTTTGAAAATTTTATTATGATGTGCACATCGCCCAAAGGCACATGTGTATATGAGTGTACACCATGCAGTTTTTACAGTGATGTGTGACGATAATCAAAGGCTTTTACCTCATTTACCAGATGGAGAGAACAATATCTGAACTACTTTTAGTACGATATAGATGTCAGCAATAAACCCAAATGTGTAGTATAAGAACATTATATGATGAAAAACAACGAAAACAGAAAAACGGTGACTTCACATGGCAAAAGGAAGGTATTTCATCATTTTAAAAAAGTTGATTTAGTTCAGTTGACAAGCTTTCCTATTCCCTCACCACAAATTTCTACCTAGAATATCAGCATTAAAAATCTTCCAAGTATCAACTTCTTTATGGACCAAAGTTAAGTAAAATTTAAAAGGAAATTGAGCCTGGCCAGTGTGGTAAGTGGTTGAGCGTTAACCCATGCAACAAGAGGTCACCAGTTTCTATTCTGGGTCAGGGCACATGCCCAGGTTTCAGACCCCATAGAGGGCATGCAGGAGGCAGCAGATTGATGTTGATGTTTCTCTCTCATCGATGTTCCTTTCTCTCCCTCTCCCTTCCTCTCTCTCTAAAAAAATCATTGAAAACATATTTTTTAAAGTTTTAAAATATAAAAGGAAATTGAATAATTTAGGGCTCTGTTGTTCTCCAATTGTAACTGGCATACGGGTCCTTTGTATTAATATAATCTCTAATATGTTTATATAACAAAATTGTTCTGAGTAGACACATGATATGCATGTTTGATGATTAAGGATGAACAATATGGGTTTTAAGTAGGATACATGATATTTCTACATGCAATTTTCAGAAGATATTGATACTTTAGGTGTTAAGGAGGATAAAAGTGTCCCATCTCTCAGTCTCTCTTTTTCTTCAGAAATAAGCTTTCTAGATAGCCTTAGGCTATTATCAATATATTAGGTTTTAAAGTGACAGATATTTTAATGGCTTATTAACAATTTTTTGCTGCTTACATGAAGAAAAGTATTTGGCACAAAAATTCATTTTCATCAACTTTTTTATACTTGCTAATTGGACTAATAACTGTGAAAACATGATTTAAGGATAATTAAATTAAGCCATATAAAAATGCTTCTGCTAAAGTAGGTGTCTGTAAATACGTTTTCCATATTAATGGGGAATAAAAATATGGCTATTGGCCCCGTTGTTGTCACATATACAATAATTAGTTCAAACTGAATAATTTCATAGCTGCTAAATTAATAGCAGAGTGTCATAACTTGCTTTCATTCCAACATGAAATAAATAATTGCATATCCAATAATCTCACATTGACCCTAAAAGTACCCTGTAACATTCCTGTAAATACACAGGGTAGATGTCAGTGATAGGGCAAGTCTCTTTCAGAATTCCTCAGAGGAAGTAGTTACTGAAAAACCAAATGGATCTCACTCTTTAGATTCTGTCAGTTCCAAGGACCTCATTATGACGAGGCCTCCTTCGGTTCACAGAAATCTTATGACCTTCTGAGGGTATTTGGCCTGACACTAGCAATGGGTCTATCTCATATCACCCGTGATTACACTGCCCTAACACTAACTTCAGCCTAGGAGAATCAAAGCATCTTCCCACATCCTCAATGTTGCCTGTGAACAAAGCAGTCCACAAAAATACACCAAAGCAAGTGGACCAAATACATACCTTCCTGTAACATATTGAGTAATAACTCCTATCTATTAATATACCTCATAATCCTGTAGTAGACCCTGGACATATAGAACTGTCTCTACTGCTTTTTTTACTTTAAATTTTTTTTCTTCATAGTAATTCAAGATAATTTGTATGGCTTTTTCTTTCTTAAAAGTGTATAAGCAATATAAAAAATATTTTCTCAACTTGGAGAGTGAGTAACATATATGCACATTTCTATGTAGCTTTGACACACACTAACATAATTTGGTTGTTGTTAGTCTTTAATGGTTGTTCCAATAAGAATTCAAAAGGTTTTACCCTATTTACTTTTGCAATCTTCCTATGAAGGAGGTGGGTATACACAGGGGAGGAATATAGTCTTGCAGTTTAAGAAGGAGAAAAGAAATGAAATACTATAACTGTGCCATTTCAAATGTGATGTGGATGGGTCTTAATTTATTTTAAAAGTGCCTTTGCTTTTAGTGGGCCCAATTTTATAATCAAAATTATTTCAAGTCGGGAGGGAAGGCAGGAATCACTCTGGTACTGTGAACTCAATTATATTTCACTTTTTTAAAAAAAGCAAATTGAGTATTTGCATAACAACTTGTGTGACCTCCAGAGCTGACATCTTAATAATTACATTTCATAAAATTTGTATACTTGAAAATACAGTTTCTTCTTCTGGAGCACCTTTCTCTTTTATTTTATGTATTCGTTTGTTTTTAATCCTCACCCAAGGGTATGCTGTACTGATTTCAGAGAGGGGAGAAGGGGGGGGGGGGAGGAAAAAGAAACATTGATGTGAAAGAGAGATCCATCCATCTATTGTACCCTGACCAGAAACTGAATGCTCCAACCAACTGAGCCACGCCAGCCAAGGCAGCACCTTTCCTTTTCAATTGCTTTGGTAGATGCCTCTGACAAAAAGAGAAAACAAAGAGGCAATAAGAATTTTTTTTAAAAAATTAAACCATCTGATTTATCACAACACATTACTTTCAGTAACGAAGCCTAGACCTCAGGCTGATTCTTATGCTACCTAATGAGACAGAATCTAATAGAACAAATACAGATGCTTTCCTTTATTGATCAGTCATTTCTTGATTAGAGTTCATTTGCATTAAGGACATAAGGACACTTACTATTTACTATTCTCCACATTGCTATGGAAATGCAAACTACACAAGAGTTAGGAAATCTTTGAACTAGTTACTGTTGCTAGGAAACCACTTTCTAGGCGCCTGCACATTCTTCTCATCTATCCTGTCTCTGGCTGCACCTGGCTTTAAGACAATCTTACAGCTCAGTGCATGTGTGTGTGTGGGGGGGAGGTGGGGGGGGATATAACAGGACTGTGATACAAAATAAACTACATTAAACCCTTTCCCTAAATGGAAGGGAAAAGACAAAGTGCTTAAGTGGATAATTTTGTTGCATCAGTCTTTGGGGATCCTGTGGCTGTTGTGTAGCATCAGTAGCAGGACCAAGCTCCTGTTGCTCCTCCCTCAGCACTGGCAAGAGGTCCAGGCTGCACAAGGTGAGGCCCCGTCTTCATCCAAACCCATGAAACAGCTTGTAGCAAATGCTTAAAATAAACATGAACAGATCTTCCTTCTTTCTCTCTTTCTCCCACTTGCCTCTACCTTTTTCCCCAAAAAATTCTCATGTGGCCTTTTATTTCCCTACAGATAAATAAAATAATTTACAAATACATGACAAGTGAATTATAAAACAGACGAGCATCCTTGCCTGTCTTATTTAAAATCAATATTTTCCCCAAATAAAACATTTTTTTTAAAAAAAGTAAATGAAGCCAATAGTGGTGAAATAACTAGATAGCAATTTTAAAAGAGGTCGTATTGCAAAAAACTGTAGTTCAGTTGGAGAAACTGTAGGAATGCCCAAGCCTGACTATTTATTTACATAGGGATGACTGCAATGGGAGGGTTTACCCTTTAATGAGGGGTAGGCAGGGCTTTCAGTGGGTCTTTGAAGATGAGGGCATAATTGATAGGAGACTTCAAAATATAATGGGTCCTGAGGGGATTTGGGGGGGGGGTGATTGGGGATGTTGTTGGAAGATTAAGGAAGTGGACGTTTCAACTAGAGGAAGATGAAGAGTGGTTATTGGACATATGGTTTCCATAGAATGGAGTTTATGGTGAATAGTAGAGAGTTGATTCTTTTCTGGGACTACCTGGACCACCTAAAGGCATAAACCAGGAGATTTATATGATTCTGGACACAGAGTGATTTTTTTAAGTGGCTCTGCCTGCAGCACTAAGAGAAAGACAATACTGATGACATTTGAGTATTGATTAAGTGATGTTTTAGAGCTTTCGTGTTTGGGGTGTTTAGTTGCCATGGTTAAGAGGCCACTGTGAGTGATGTCATGAAGAAAGTTCAATCTATTCTAAAGAGTGAGAGATGGGAGGGTTATGGCCTCCATCCTAACCTTTTTAGCTTGCTCAGAAGAAAGCTGTGTATGGACAAGGATTTAAAGGGAATGGGCTGGGTTGCTAGGAGCAATATCTTTTCCAGGCTGAATTCAGGAGTCAAAAAGAAATACAAGTTTAAAGATTTGTTTTGTTTTATTTTTAATAAAATAGGATGTGCATCTGGAAATGGGAGAATGGCTAAAGTTACCACAATAAAGCTGGATTTTATCAGAACAGAGTGCAGGGAGCACAAAGACTGTCTTTAATTAGGAACACAGATTTGACATACACAAGACTGCTATGCTTATGCTCCTGTATACTTTCCCAAGAAATCACCAAGCTCCCTTGGGGCAATAGTCATCCCATGTCTTAGGCAGGGGAATATAAATTCTTATTCTCCTTCCAGATTGGGTTTTCCTGATTTGAGCATGTGGCAATTGTATCGTGAAAATTTGGATCCGTCTTAATCTGCAGGTTTGGTTTCTCTAAATCTATACAGAGATTTAGGAGCTCAACAAGAGCATATAATCAGATGAGTAAAGGGGCATCTGTGAACAAACTGAGACACAGAGTTCATGGCAGAGATTGGCAGACTGGCATGTCTGCCAGGTAGCATCCAACCGTGGCTTGCTCTGAGTACCTGGCCATAGGGGCGGGCAAATCCCACCTCCCTTTCCTTTCAGACCCCTAGGTCCTGCCTTGCAACATTGTTAAACTAATGATGGGAAGTTTTGTATGTCTGGAATAAAGGCTTGAAATAAATATAAGAAATGAGAGGTTATCAATTAAGTGTTTATTTTTTGCTCAAAGTGAATGCCATGAGGCTAAAATGAGACATCTTCTGTGAAGGCAAGGGCGGTAGTGTCTGGCGGATAACATCTCTTTTCCTCTTTCCTCACTTGCATGCTACCCAAATGCTGTTATATCTCCCAAAAGTGATACAAAAAGTAAAGAGCTACAATTTTGAGATTAAGTGAAAGATCCTCTAGGTGTTAAAGGATTCCAATATTTCTATTAGACTGAAATTTGGGACTGAAGTCCATATTGTTCCCTCAATCTATAGCTAATGGATCTATAGCAATCTACATGAAATTTAATGTGATGACAAAGAATCAAGTCATTGGTTCAAATATGAATCCAGAGAAACAATCGTCAACATTAGATTCAGGGGGGGGAATTACACAACACATAAGAAACTCCGTTTCCCTCCACTAACAATCTCAAATTATTTCAAGAACGTAACTTTCTTTCTTTCCTTGGCTTAAAATGGTCCTCAAAATAACTGGAGGCAAAACTGTCTTGTTAAAAGGTGAAGATTTGGGGTCTGAGCTACTCCGTGCTAAATATGGAGCCATTTCAAACCGTGCAGCTCTTTCGTGTGATGTTTCTCTAAACGGCAAGGCTGCCAAACAGCACTCCATGCTCTTCCCACCACCTCTAAATCTGGCACCGACTGTCACAGTGACATTCTGCCAAGCTGCCTCAGAGCGAGGACAGCCGAGAAGCCCTGGGCTTGCTGCTGCGGAGCTGAACCGAATAGCTCACCCCGTGGCGGGAGAGAGGAGCGAGACACGCCCTGCAAACCTCGTTGAACTCCTGCCCCATCCCGGAGTCCATCCCCTCTACAGGGGTTGGTAGCTTTTTCAGGAATTTGTAGGACAGCCCCCAGCAGGTAGTAGTCCAGATAACTTCGGTGGTGCTCCGGTTAGATACTTGCACAAGGCAGCTTTGATAGCTTACTCTTCTCACCTCACCTTATTTTTGAGGGTGTTTCAGGCCTTTGTTTTGTTTTCATTTCACAACATCAGTTCCTTAAAGTCCCCTAAATATGTTAAGGCTATTTACATGTTTGTTCTTTACTACTCCCCTGAGACTTTTTAATCCTCTGCCTGGCTGGCAATTAAGGTGAAAGACCTAGGGCGGAGTTTTATAAAGAGGGGAAATTTTGAACTCTGGATTTTAACTGTGCCATGATTTATGTTAAATAATTCTTCGAGACAGGTCTATTTAAAAATTGTATTTACTAGCCTAACGTAAGTTTTAAGAAAAATGCTGTTGCAAGAACTCTGAGTTATAATGAGTTTAATATCTAAAAATAAATTTTAAAATAAATTGTTACCTGAAATAAGTGACTTGCTCTCCACAGATACTTGCAGCTTAAATAATAAATATTTGAATCTTCTAATGATTATTTTTCTTTAATGTTAGTGACAAGGCAAGGAAGACATCAAGACTATTACTGTCTAGCATTGTAAATATGAGTCTTGGTCCTGAAGATTTTAATTTTAGGATGGAAAAGTCAGATCTAGATGCTGTCTTTGCTTGCTTTCTGTGCTTTCTTTTTGTCTGGACAAAAGGTTCTAGTAGACTTGCTTTTTAAAAAATTTCAGTTGTTCTCCATTAGTACAACTCACATTGACTCACCGAAGATGTCTCTCTGTTTACCTAAGAGGAAAGTCAATTAATAATCAAAATGCTCCCAAATAGCTGCAGACGCACTTCCCAGGTGTCTTGCCTGAAACGCCCTTTCTGTAGTAAGGAAATAGCAGTGGGAAACCTAGTCTAATCATTCTTCCCTGACTGTGTTGGACAAATATTTAAGGCCAATACATCTAGATTACCTGAATGTAGTTTTAAGATTTAAAAAAAATAAAAAGGAGTCTTTGGAATAAGTGGAATTTTTCCTGCAAATATTTCTGAATTAGAAGTAATAGAGGCACTAAAAATGCCAGAAAATCTAACACTTAAATGTTGGCATTTATATGACCACTAGAAGCCCGGTACATGAAATTTGTGCACTCGAGGGGGGTTGGGGGGAGTCCCTCAGCCTGGACTGTGCCCTCTCGCAGTCTGGGAGTCCTTGGGGGATGTCTGAATGACGGCTTAGGCCCTCTCCTAGCCTTCCTTAGTGCTACCGCAGAGGTGGGAGAGGCTCCCGCCACCACTGCTGCACTCGCCAGCCATGAGCCCAGCTCAGGGCTTCTGGCTGAGCGGTGCTCCCACTGTGGGAGCACACTGACCACCAGGGGGCAGCTTCTGTGTTGAGCATCTACTGCCTGGTGGTCAGTGCACATCATAGCAACAGTTGATTTGCATATTAGCCTTTTATTATATAGGATTAAAATGACCTTGAATTTACTAGAGGGTTTTTATGCATTTGTTTTAAATTTCTTCTGAATAACATTGACTGATTCATGGAGTTAACATCATTCTCCCATGTAGAAATGCCCTTAATCCATTGTCATTTTGGGGAGTTTTAGGAACTGATTTAGTGTTTATTATGAAAAAATTGGATTTTTTAAAATTTTATATTTCCTTCAAGCTATCAGAAAATTGATTTTAGAGAGAAACTTGTAGAGGTTGCTTTTGCATATTTCATTGTGAGACAGAAATATTCTGACAGCTACACTCTGAAGGTCTGAAAATACAGTGGTTAGTGAGCACCAGTTAAAGTAACGTTTGGTATGACCGAGTGCCACCTTTATATTTTATATATGCAAGTTGTCAGAAATAGATCTGAAAAAAAAAATCTTCATGTAGCAGCTCTTAAAAGGCAACATTTTCTTCCTTTATATATTTGCTTTAACAGTGTCTCAGAGCACAAACAAAAAATTAGCAGGGACCTATTTTTTGACATTGGTTCTTAGAATTTTTTTCTGAAAACATATATACTCTCTTAGTGGTTTCCCTAATGCAAATTTCTGCATAAGAGAAACAGTAATCATCGGATAAACACTAGACTCATTACCAATTTTTGATTTTAATATGTCTCATATCAGGCAACCACCCCCAAGAAATCCCAGATTTAGAAATATTAGAATCAAAGATCAGAAAGAGGTCAGAGAGCACTGAGTCCATACCCCACTCCCTTAATACACCCTATTGTGGTCTCATCGCCAGGGCGAGAGCCTGAGGTGGAGAAATACTAGTGGACGAAGGTCTCATGGTGACCTGGTTATCCAAGACTCTATGCTGGTGACTAAACTCCATGTCACTTTTCGAAATCTTGCAGTTTAGGAAAGAGACTGCCAGTGATTTATGATACAGGTGAGAGGAGCTGAAAACAACAGGCTCCAATTTTTCCTGCCCAACACATACACTATGCACATCTCGCAGCACAACAGTGGCATGATGTTTTATATGAGGGCTTTCCACAAGTAAAGATCATTGTGTGTTTTACCTTGGCAGTCTCTACAGCGGTGCTCTAGCAAAACAGGGAACATGCCACCGCATCCATGCTTTGTTTTTTAATACAATAAAACAGATTATAATAATAAGCTAGAGGAATGTCAATTATGTGAAGTCAGGAAAATAAAATATTAATAAACTGACTGCCATTGACTGGGATGAGAAGCTACTTGTGATAATGTCTATCAATAGCTTGTTAGGAGCCTAATGAGCCACAGGAAGTGGAAAGGTCACGCTGATGTAGAGGCATCATGTGATCAGAATAAATATGGGTCCTGTGTTTCTTATTCATCTATTCATGTTTATTCATGTGTTTAATGAAACGTGTGTTCTTCAAATTTCCTTGTAATATGTTTGTTCTTTACTCAGAATCCAATTATGAATGGCTATTATGAAAGTTTGGCTTCACCAAATACCTGCCCCCCTCCCCCCCTCCTGCCCTCTAAAGATAACCAGAAACAGATCTGTTTTTGTTATCTCTTTGTCTTACTGTGTTTTGTTTCAGGGCATATAGTACTTGAAGGGAGACAAGAAATAGTCTCACCAATAGGATCCCTTACATGAGACATAAAAGGAAAATCCAAAATCAATTTGTCAGAAGATCATTGAGTGATCTTATTTTTCACATTATAGATTATGCCATACCAAATAGTAAATCCCCCTTGAAAACCACACATATTGCTTGTAACAGTGGAAATAAATCTACCCTCGGGTGAGAATTACACAGCCATTTTGATAGCTGTGGAGTTCCCAACACTTCCCTCTATAGATTATGGCAAGTGGTAAATTTCCTTGGCAGAGAGCAAAGTCGAGGTACATCAGTATTTGTATTAGGAATTAAACAAATTGGGTAACATAAAAACAGTGATAACTGTTTTCTCAGTTGATTGCCAATGTAGACATTATCTGCTCATTTCTAAGAGAGAAGAAAATTAATGTCTGTCATTTCTGGCTCCCACAGGTTCAGGATGCATTTAGATGCCGACTGAGAAACTGTCAGGATCCAATCAATGCTGATTCTTCAAGTTCTTTTCCTAATGGGCATGCGCAAATCATGGTGAGATTTTATTTTCCCTTCTGATTGTTGTCTGAGTTATGATTTCTAGGAAATGAACAAATACCAGTATACTTATTAGTAAAATAGCATCAACGTCCCATTTTGAGTGACTTTGGCTTTAGTGCATTATCAGACGTAGAACTCTGATACTAGATAACTATTCTGTCTGGATAGCCGGGGAGTCCAGCATCTGTTACTGACCCAGTAGTGTACTGAGCGTAGGGCTTCTGTGAAACAGAGAGTGTTTTCATCCTTGCACGGAATTAGGGATAACAATTTGTCCAAAGAGTCTTCTTTGTTTCAGGTCAGAACTATGGTTCTGCACTTCTAGTCTTAAAGTTGTGGCTTTCAGCCTTGGTTGCACATTAGAATCCGTTAGAATCCACACTCCAGACCAATGAGGTCAGAATCTCTGGGTTTGGACCCAGGCGCTGGTGGTTCCAATGTGCAAGCTCATGTGAGAACTACTGCCTAAACTAAAGGGTAGCCATGCTTCTAGTAACAGTTAGTTACTGGACACGAGCTCTATTGTTGGGATTAAGGGTACTTTAGATATAACCATTTTGGTATACTTTAGAAATGAGATAACTTTTAAACTATGTCATTAAAATCAAAAGAGTTATTTTACAATATGTATTTTTACAATATATAAATTACACTTACTGGAGCAACATTGGTTAATAGCATTATAGAAGTTTTAGGTGTACAACGTTATAATACAACATGTATATTCCGTTGTGTGTTCACCACCCAAAATCTAGTCTTTTTCCATCACCATATACTTGTCCCCCTCTGCATCCTCTCCTCACTCCCCAGCCCCCTCTGGTAACCACCAGAATGTTGTCTGTATCTATGAGCTTGTTGTTTTTTGTTTTATATCCCACATATGAATGAAATCATATAGTTCTTTGATTTATTAATCTTTTTTATTAGGCAACATAAAAATAGTCAAAAATATACTAGTAACATTTAAGTAAAGCTTGAGAAGGAATAATTAATTCCTTATTAAAAATAAAATACTAATATCTTGAATTTAAAATATTGGATAAGAAGGTCTAATTTATTTTTACTATTACAAAAATGAACATTATCTATATATATATAAAAGCCTAAGTGACCGTTACTATCAGATGACTAGATGACCAGCCGGTAGCTATGACGTGCACTGACCACCAGGGGTCAGACGTTCAATTCAGGAACTGCCCCCTGGTGGTCAGTGTGCTCCCACAGCCAGCCTCCCATGGCCAGCCAACCTCCTGCAGTCCCTCCCCCTGGCCGGCTGCCCCTATGGCCCCAATCGGGACTGGGCCAGCAGGCCCTGATTGGCCCCAATTGCTGGCCAAGCTGAGGGACCCCACCCATGCACGAATTCGTGCACTGGGCCTCTAGTCTATATATATATATCAGTGGTTCTCAACCTTGGCTGCACATTAGAATCACCTGGGAATCTTTTTAAAATCCTGATTTCTGGACCTCATCCTCCGGAAATTCTGTTTCTTTGTTACTAATGTTGTGGCCTCACCCCATAACAAAGAAACAGAATTTCCGGAGGATGAGGCCCAGAAATCAGGATTTTAAAAAGATTCCCAGGTGATTCTAATGTGCAGCCAAGGTTGAGAACCACTGATATATATAAAAGCCTAAGTGACCATAATGACCAAATGACCAGTCGACTAGTCGCTATGATGCATAATGAGCACCAGGGGGCAGATGCTCAATGCAGGATCTGCCCCCTGGTGGTCAGTGTGCTCCCACAGCCAACCTCCCATGGTCCCTCCCCGCAAGGGACCCCACCCGTGCACGAATTCATGCACCAGGTCTCTAGTTTAAAAGTTTGGGGAAAATATGAAGATGGAAGTAACCTCTAGGACAGTGATGGCGAACCTATGATACGCGTGTCAGAAGTAACACGTGAACTCTTTTTTGGTTGATTTTTCTTTGTTAAATGGCATTTAAATATATAAAATAAATATAAAAAATATAAATCTTTTTTATACTATGGTTGCAAATATCAAAAAAATTCTATATGTGACATGGCACCAGAGTTAAGTTAGGGTTTTTCAAAATGCTGACACGCTGAGCTCAAAAGGTTCGCCATCACTGCTCTAGGAGCTTGTAGGCCAGATTAGTATTGCTTCCTCTTCAATTTTAATTACTAAGCCTAAAAGTCTTTTGCCACATTTGAGTGAAAATGGATCACTAGAAGAGACTGATTGGACTATTAAGGGTTTGACAGAGCTGTGCTATAAAATACAACACTTCAAACAATATATACAAAGTGAATGCTTAAAAATACAAATAACAAAGACATTTATCAAAGTGTATTCATAATAGTGCATATTTTAATCTTTTATTATAGTTTAAGGAATTGCCTTAGAATTCTGTCCTGGAAGATGACAATGGGTATTGTATTACTTTCTCAAAATTGTATGGCATGTTTCCATTGATTTTATTTAACATTTGGTCTCTAGGAAATACTCTTGAAAACAATTTGATTATTCCTTAAGAAAATTCCTTTGTACAAAACAATAACCTGGTACTGCCTAATCAGATATCTGTATACTTCCAGTAATCTGGTTAGTAGAAGTTATTTGAGGTCTTTATTAAATGATGATTCTATGCCTCATTATTTTTTGTTACAGACAGACTTTGAAAAGGATGTAGACATTGCTTGTCGGTCAGGTAAGAATATTTGGATTTTGAAACTATAATCATTAGAGATGTGAAATCATTTTCATGGCTTTTTAATTTTAAAGAAAATGCTGTGATTTGTGCATCACATGTTTGTGTGGTGAATAGGGCAGAATATTCAGAGTTCTATTCATAAATAAAATCCTTCAAATAGAAATATTGTATTGTAATAGCAGAATGGGGGTGGGAAGGGAATGAGAGAGAGAGGAGAGAGAAACTAGAAATGGTTAATTGGGAGCACCATGACAGCAGAAAAGCATCGACTTGAAGATGTAAGCCCTCCCATTCCATTACTGGTTGTCAGGCCAATCTAGTCTCTCTGTGTCTGTTTCATCACCTATGAAATGTGGGTGTTTGTTTTAAGGATCAAATGACCCTGTGTGTATGTGTATCGTAGCCATTGTTGTTCTACTTTTAGAGGGAACAAGAAAAACCATGCAGCATACTCTGCCCTATAGTACTGGTGTCTCATTGACACTGTCTGTGATGGTTGTCTCTGCCTGTGGCTAAACTCTCACCAAGAGTAGACAACTCAAGGGTTTTAAAGGAATCCACATTTCAATTTTTGGATGACTCCAGTTGTTGAAATGTTCCCTTATATTGGGACAAAAATATACCTGACTTTACCTTTTATTCGTTAGCTTTATTATTGCCTCTAGAACAAGAGTGGATAGCTACTTCACCAAAATATCCCAATATTTGAGAGCAAGTATCATTTAGCCCAATCTAAGTCATTTTTCTCTAGGCTAAGCAAACCATGGTTCCATATCCATTCCTCAGAGCATCTTCTCAGGCAGGCATGGTGTGCCTGGTAACCTCCAATTTGTTAATAATTTTAATTTATGGTTCCCAAATGTATACATATGTATCCAGAATTTATCAGTTGGCTTTTTACTTTTACTAATTCTATCTACATTTGCCTCTGATTACATAGCTGTAATATTATATTAGTATCACTACAGATTCAACTTATAACTTTCAACCATCTATGCAGAGTCTGAGATCACAGAGTTGTCATAATCACAAGAATTTGAGAGATTAATCTCATAGTCTCACTCCCGAGTATCGTCATAGCAAATCAGAGAATAACTGTCATTATTAGATAACCCATAGTGGACCTGTGTGGGCTATCAGGAATCACCCTATTCTGTCTAATAGCTAACAAAATATTCCTAAGACACAGTAGTTGATTTCCCAAGTTTACCATTTCCCTCTGGAAAGTTGAGAAAACATTTTTCCTTCATCCATTTTCCATAATGTCTCAAAGATCATGGTGCCAGGGTTCACATCTGTGTTCCAACGCGGAGTGTGATTTGTCTGGGTCTGGAAGCCTGAATTTATTTAATTCCTATTTACCTATCTTCAATTTAGTTTCCTTTGTACTACTTTTGGTGTATTCTTTATAGCCCTCCTTGTTAGAGAAGCCAAATAGGAGCAGTTTTGTCTTCCTTTAACAGCTATTAACATGAAACCAGTGGTTGTCAAAGTGTAATCCCCAGATGAAAAGTGTTAATGTTACCTGGGAACTTGTTAGAAATTGAAACTTTCAAGCCCTATCCTAGACCTACTGTGTAAAGTAATCAGTGTTTTTACTTGCCAGCCAGGAAATTCTGATGCATTAGAATTGACACAGAGAGCATATTTTAACTCATCCTAACTCAAGCTTTGGTCTCATTTCTTAAGTATTCATTTGTTCTCTTTTGTTAAATTACCTATTTTTCCCCAGAATTCACTGCATTCTGAGGTTTAGTATTCCCAATACCATCATTTTATTTGAAAATACTGTTTTGAATGTTTCCATTTTCTGCCTGTGTCCATTTTATATGAGCTCATCAGGAATTTTCCTTTGAGTTTTTCTATCCATGTTGGGGTATATTTGATTTTAAAGTCTCAATGCAGACTCTCAATAATCTTCCGCTAAGTTTATTTGAAATTCACTTTCCCAAACGTTGGATTATATATCTGATTGTGTAAGATATTCAGGTGTGTTTTGTTTTGTTTGCCTTTTACACCTTGAATAATTTAAAAAGTCCATCACTTCAAAATCATGTTTGTAGATAGTATGGATTTTTTATGTTGTACAATCAAATTTTGGATATCCATTTTAAACAATCTAAGAGGCTGACATTTATTTTATATGGAGTAGACACTACTTCATGAGAAGAGTTGTCTTTCCTCAAATATTTAAGATACATACATTTTCAATAAAGATGGCTATGCCACTTAATAAAAGTGTGCTGACTATAACTTTAAATCATTATTACATTTCTACAAAACTAAATAAATGAATCTTATATATATATATGTACATTATAAAATCAATATTCAATACTAAGATTTCCTTTATAATATATTCATAAAAGTATAACATTGTATGTCCTTAATGCAACATGATAGGTTCTTATAACTAGCCTTTAACTTTTACTGCTATAAATTTTGGATTAAATAGTATTCTTCCATGAATGTGAAGACTTTTAAAAGTATTTTATTTAAAATATCATTAGTCTATTAATTTAATGTACTTCGCCCTTTAGTATTTTCATGTAAGTTGTTTCTGGCAACCACAATTTATTACCAATCTATTATTTTAAGAGGTTTGGAAAAAATTCCTTTAAACTAAATTATTCTAATACAAAATTCACAACCAGATTCTAGGTTTAATAAAAAAAAAAATGGAAATGTCACGATTTTTTGTGCCTAAAATAAAGAGATCTAATGCAATAATTAAATACAGTATCTTTAAAGATAAAAAACATTACATGAATGATGCATGTTTTGAAATAATTTTGAAGGCTTCTCTTCTTTGTAATAGAGAAACTATTAATAGTCTATTTTTCAACCTCTGCTTTAGTGCACAATTAGGTGCTATTTGATAACAATATACCTGAAACCTCTTAAGCAGAGACAATAAGCCAAATACTTTACAGTTATCTCCGCCTAATGACATTTTCAGTGGCGATGCTCTGCTTTGTAGATAGGGCAGCATTAGGTGTACACACTGAGCCAACTTGCACATGGTGCTGTTCTGTGCACTTTCAAGACCCAAATTACCAAGAATATTTCTTCAGAACTGAAAGTTTTTCACAACTAAGCATGCTTTGAGTCATTCTGCCTCTAGTGTGCATAAAATATGGCTTTCTTTTTATAGAGGCAGGAGACATGAAAATATAGTTTAATAAAGAATTCTGAACTCTTTCATTGAGTGTTTGGTTTATGTATTCATTTTCTTCCCTCTCTTACTGTAAGTTATGCATTTTTAATTCTTTTCTAGGTCATTATTTTACAGGTTTAAAATGAAATGGAGGTTTTGGAAGGTCTGACAGTTTGCTTGCTTGGTTAAATTCAGCAATTTTAGTACCCCCTGAAGGGCATTCTAGCATATGGATTGATCTTGTAAAAGGAATTCCTTTTCCTACATGGAACTGAAGATGATAAATACTTTTGAACCCTGCATCTACCTTGACCACAATGCTCATTAACTTTCAACATGAATAATTGTTGGAGGGATTTCTGATGCTGTAGGATGAATTCTTATTGATTACTACCTCTTTAAAGAAGTATTTTAATGATCACAACTTTAAAAACCTTTACAAAAATAGCCATATTTATGTGAAATATATCCATAATGTCATAAAATCCTATGCAGCAGAGTTGTTAAAGGACTGAGATTTTTGAAAGTCCATTAATCAACTTTGGGATATGCTTTAGCTATGGGCTACCTGAGACCTATGAGAGTGTATCAAAAGCAATAATATGAGTAATTGCGTGTGAGTAAAATGGACCATGTACAAACAGTAGATATGTTATTTTTAAATATTAGCTTTTCATTTTATTAAGGAAATAGTTTAGTAGAAAGAGGACAAAGTACAATAAAGTAGACATGCATAACTTTCATATTTGAATTTCACAGTTCTTCATAAGGATATTGGTCCTTGCCGAGCAGCAACAATAACAGGGACACTCTCTAGGATTTCTTTAAATGATGATGAAGAAGAAAAGGGAACAAACCCCGAAGAGCTAAGCTATTCAACATTGCCTGGAAATGTCATTTCTAAAGTCATTATCCAGCAGCCCACGGGCTTGCACATGCCCATGAGTATGAATGAGCTGGGCAATCAATGTTTGAAAAAGGAGAACAGTGAATTGCGGAGAACTGTGTACTTATGTACGGATGATAATTTGAGAGGGGCTGATATGGACATAGTCCATCCTCAAGAAAGAATGATGGAAAGTGACTACATTGTGATGCCCAGAAGTTCTGTAAATACCCAGCCATCAATGAAAGAGGAAAGCAAAATGAATATTGGCATGGAAACCCTGCCACATGAAAGGCTGTTGCACTACAAAGTAAATCCTGAGTTCAACATGAATCCCCCTGTTATGGACCAGTTCAGTATGAACTTAGATCAGCATCTCGCACCCCAGGAACATATGCAGAATTTACCCTTTGAGCCCCGCACAGCTGTGAAGAATTTCATGGCCACTGAGTTGGATGATAATGCAGGACTATCGAGAAGTGAAACTGGATCGACCATATCAATGAGTTCTTTAGAGGTAAGCAATAAACTTTTTCTTGGCATTTGAAACAAGAGATTGGTGTGGTCCTGGACAGAGAGAGAAGAGTCACATTACCTTTTGCAGTTATGTATCCATAAGAATTTTTGGCATGTTGGGATTAAAATAGTGTGAATGTATGTTTTTTTTCCAGTAGTGCATCAGAATCCTCTTTCTCAAGATCTTGTTTTTAAAAAGGAACCCTCTATATCAGTGGTTCTCAACCTGTGGGTCGCGACCCCTTTGGGGGTCGAACGACCCTTTCACAGGGGTCGCCTAAGACCATCGGGAAACACATATGTAATTACATATTGTTTTGTGATTAATCACTATGTTTTAATTATGTTCAATTTGTAACAATGAAATTGGGGGTCGCCACAACATGAGGAACTGTATTAAAGGGTTGCGGCATTAGGAAGGTTGAGAACCACTGCTCTGTATTAAAAAAAGATACCTAGAAGTCATAATTCTTCATAAACCAAGTAGAGCACTTATAAGGAAAAAACCCAGAAGACCCTCCTGACATTTCCCAGGTACTAAAGGTCTTTTGGTGGTTAAGGAAGTTTCTGGTTAGCACTACAAACTTAAACCAATTCTGGATTTTCTGTGTGAGGGCAGCTGTTAAAAATTGGAATGTGATTACCATTACACTGATGATAAACTATTACTATGTTAGATCAGTGTCTCTCAAAGTAAATGTTTTGCTCTTCACTCTTACAGAATGATGACCACTAAAATTTTTGGTCTTTAATTGTGACCTCTCAGGAGGGATATAAATTGAACAGGCTAAGAGTCAGGACTCAGGGGTCCAACAACATGGCTTTTGTAAAAAAGCAAGCTCCTCTCAGTTTCTTTTCTACCCGTAAAGTAAGTAGACAATAGTCAACAATGATCAAAATCATTCATATTGTATAATAGTCAATCAAGTAAGATCTAAGGAATATAATGTCTTCTGTTTTATGTGTGACTTTTTTATCCTTTATCTTGAAGTTTTGTTGTAAAGTCACTGCTGATATATTTACATGTGTTCAGTATACAATGTGATATATGCACTCTTTTATATGTATTACTCACTTTTTTAATCTGAGGTTATTTCATAAGACACTATAATTCGTTACCTACCCTTTCCCTCAGAAGTGTGCTGATAATCGTATGTTCTGGTGTTCCAAAGTGCCCAGGGGCAACTGTCTCTTCCTTCACCCCACAAAGTCATGTCTTCTAGGTTGAAACAAAGAGAGATCCTGAAAGACCAGAGTAACTTGGTGAGTGGTATTATTTTGAGGTTTTTCCAAACTGAATCAAGGAAATTTTAGAACAAAATGAGAATATACACAGGATTTCAAATAAACTCCTAAATTCTAGATCAATCTTAAATGGAATGGGATTTCTGAGGAGAATCATCCTTCAGAACCAAAGGCATACATAGGGCACTGAGGCCAAGTTCATTGCAGAGTGGTTGGCTGGAGCAGCCTCTAACAAAAGCATTCCCTCACTCTGAATTAGCAGAATAATGACTGTTTCTATAGTGCTAACTTGATATAATAACCTAACATAAATAAGCATAATTCAGATGCACTACTGGAAAAATCATGACCATATGTAGTCTTCTATTTAGAATGGTTCTTTTGATGTACTAAAGGGGTAAGAATGAAATTACATTAAATATTTTACTTGTTATAAAAACACTTTACATTTAAAAGCCTAAAAATATTTCTGTGTTTGATATTGTACAGGTTCTGTGTACTTGAACAATAGACTGTTCAATTTGTAATTTGTCATTTTTCTAAGTCTCCATATCCTTATTATTAAGTACAGCTATGATTCAGCCAAAAGATCTGCATTTAAATGACTTGGAGATCACAAGGTTTGTATCTTGAGAAGGAAGAAAATTCAGGTTTCAGAATGAAAAGTCAATTCCTCATTTTCATTCTTTAGAAGAGTTTCATAGTTAGTCTAATAGTTAGGAATTGCTTACAGTAACCATTTTAGGAGACAGCTAGCTGAAAGAAAATATATAGATGTGGGAATGGATAATAAAAATTAGCATTTATATAGCATCTTTCATTAGCAGAGCCTCAAATCACCTTAAAAACATGAATTAATCTTCACAACACTTCTGTGGAATGGATAAGTTGTTATAATCCTTAAAGTCATTTGTTCAAGGCTACAGAGCAAGTGTATAGCAAACCCTGGAATAGAATCTTTCTGTCCTAATCAATTTTACAACTTTCTAAAGAGACAGCAATGTGCCTGAACATTAGCCTGCGAGTAACTATAAAGTTCACTTAACCCTGACTGACACTTGCTCTTAGAGTGGATAAAGACATGAAGTGGATCAAGTATAGGTGTATATAACGTCAGATTTTGGAGATAGGCAAGTCTCCAATGACAAACCATGATGATAAAGTCAGTGGTATGGCTTTCTTTATGAGCAGAGAGATGCATTGTAAGAGTTGTCAACTCTGCTAGGCTATATCCATAGGACCAACCAATGGGGAAGATGATATTCTGACAGCAGAGAAAAATCAGAAAGATAACTAGAGTACCTGCGTGGAGAGTGGGGGTTAACAATAGCCAGGAGGAGACAAGTCTTAGTGGGTAGATATGTGGATGACATGAGGCATAGGCCATAGAACAATTTGAGTCTTGTCCCCCTCTGAGTGAGAAGGGAGACTGCAGCCACAGGGATGGTCAGATAGTTTCAAGGCTAAAAAGATGTTATTATTAATTCAGGACATTTCCTCTAGAGGAGTAGGTGTTCACAAATTTCCTAGGTGGGAAGCAATGAGAGAAAGAAAGAGCAGGGTAAAAGCTACCAAATGTAGCATAGAATGCAGTGTTAGAGAGGAAAAGAGAGGGAGAAAAGAGGAAAGCCAAAGAGTGGGTGAAAGTATTTATTCAAATAAGCAGGAGGCAACATAAAAAGAGGGAGGCTTCCCAATCCCAAAGGCAGTGCCAGCAGAAAAGGCTCCAACCTCCCGGGGAGTTTGTTCAGCTAACCCTTAATTATTGAGCGTAGAAAGCATTATATTTTCATGAAGTTTCTTGGCATAAAAAATATAGTCTCCCTGCCTGATAGTACCTTGTTTTTCCTCATCTTCTTCTTCCAAACTGTATCCATTCCCAGAATGGACTTGTTAAACAATTCTGAAAAATTTAGATTTGGTTTCAACAATTATGGATTAATTAAAATATTACTATGGTAGAATTTCTCACAATGGCTCTAATTTCTTTGCTTAAGAAAAATGAAATTATCGCCAGCATTTAAATTATTCACCTTCAATTAATTAACAAAATTTGTTGAGTGTATAGTATGTACATAAATAAAGCAAAAAGATACCAGTTGCTATGGAAAAGTGGGGAGAAAAAGAGGTATCATAGTTCTCAAACCACTGAGGACTATGAAATATAGTTTAAATTTTATATTGTGGTTCTGTTTATTTTTTGAAAAAATATAGGTGTATCATTGTTAAGAAGATAGGCCAGTAGTTGTTTTGAATCAATGGAACACTGGTATATTTTTTCAACAGCTTGTAGTTGTTAGATCTAGATAGTAAACATTTCTTCACCCAGCTGTCTTCCCAACTTGCCTGCATGTCCTGAGCCTGGTTGGCACATGATCTATTCTTCATCCTTTTCTCCTGTATCACTCAGAGTTGATACAGGCTTCTGTGTCACTGGCTTCTGGCCAGTGAGAAGACTGCCAATAGGAAAGACAAGAGAGAGATAGGAGGTGGGGGAGAAGAGAGAATCCCAGGATATTTCTCCCTGCTTTTGGCAGTACCCTGTGTCTCTTTAGCTGCAGTTCCAGAGTGCTTGTACCTGGTCCCTGGGCTCAGGTCATTATGCCATCTCCCTTTGTCTATCCAGCCTGGCTGGGCACAGTGGCTTCTTCTCTTGCTAATATCTAGGTTACCTCATGGTCCCTTATATGGCTCATCACTTGAATTCTTATGAAACACATTAAGTGGATTCTGCTATTCCTGTGACAAATCTTGCCTTAAGTTATATTATTAATAAAGAAACCCTTAATAGTTAATCAGAGGTAGCTAGGTTACAAAATGATTTTTATCAAAAACAAAGCTCCAGTTTTGTCCATCCTGGAAACTGACCATCACACTGTCACAAAGATGGCGATGCCCAATCCCCTTAGCCCTGCTGGAGTCCCCCAGTCCTTTCAGCCCCACCGCTGAGAGCAAACAGAGGGTGTGGGGGCTTCGTTGCTGCGATAGTGGCGAAGCCCCCAGGCCCGGCAGACAGCAGAGAACCACGGGGAGTGGGCCTAAGAAGGAGCCCTGATGGCTCCTGGATTGGAGAGGGTGCAGGTCGGGCTGAGGGACACCCCTTTCCCCTGTGCACGAATTTTGTGCACTGGGCCTCTAGTTTATATATAAACTTAGCTATATATCTGAAAACATGTCAAATAATCTCAATTTAAGTAGGTGAAAAGGGCCACCATTCTTAAACTAAATTTTTGTTTCCCCATTTTCCTCTAGACATGAATTGTAGGGCTCTCAGCATAATGATTTTCAGAGATAAAACATTTTAGGTATAATGTCACACCACAGGTGCCTCCCTTATGGCTAGTGTGAGGATCAAATTAGATAATGTATGTGCAAACCCTTTGAAAATTGTAAGGAGTGCTTCAGATGGGAGGTTGTGTTATTATTTTACTACCATTACACCTTTAATGTCTGTGAAGAGGCTTGAATGCTGGTCTAAATCGATATTCAGGGTATTAGACAAAATGTTATGGCCTCACTTGAGAAGTAGGAGACAGTCATATAGGAGACTGTCATGAATAGAAACCATCAGAACTGACATTTGCCAAAGCAAGTTTTTGGTGTTTTTTTAAATTATTTTCTCATATGGCTGTGAGAAAAAGAAGCCTTGGCCTTCTTTAGTGTTTTGGTTTTACTCCTGAATTAGGAAATTTTATCTTTTGTGCTGGCACACAAACAAAATTAGCTTAAATAAAAGTCATTTTTTAAAATTAATTACTCAGGTTTTATATTCACAGACATATTATTAAAGCTTTCTGAGTGAAAAACTTTGTAAGAGAATCTTTTAATGGCAATCACATTGCATTTATTAGTCAGTGGAATATATTCCTCACTGAATCTCCTAATGTCCTGTCCAGCTTAATATGCAGTGACACAAACAATGAAGTATTCCCTTTGAGAGAGTATTCATTATTCTATAAGAACTACATATGGAGCGATGCCTCTATGCATATACTCACCAAATATTGCTCAGAGTAGCCTCGTACCATCCTGCATTTTTTTCTTCTATTAGTCATAAGCCTGGTTTCCTAAAAATTGTCTTGATTCTCTTGGCTGTCAATTGATTTATTCATAATGGGTTTGTGTCATCCACCTACTTCTCCAAATTCTCCCAGAGTATTCCTGAGGGGGGCAGCGGGGACCCAAAGAAGTCTCATTCCTTTGGATTTGTTCACCTGCCACAGTGCGGTGCCTTCAATCATTCATCAATAATTTTGTGAATCTGTGCTTTTGTGCCAGGCCCTCTGCTAGATGTTGAGGATATAAAAGTAATCAAAAGAGATGGGGATCCTGCCCGTGTGGTAGAGATAATTAACCTTTAACAAATGAATCATCTGAAACTAGGTAGTGTTCTGAGAAATAACTGTGGAATATGAAGGAGAGACTTCTTTATCTAAGGTGGTCTGGGGAGCCTTCTGAAGTATAAAGGGATTCAGATAAAAAACAACAACAGTGCAGAGGTACTGAGCTAAGAGAGAGCTTGGAATATTCTCATAGGATTAGAAGACCTTTGTAGCAGGGGGTGAGCTCTTTAAGATGAAGTTGGAATAGGAAAAGAGCAGATTGTGCAGGGCCTCTAAAACAATGGAAGCAAGTGAGGATTGTGTTTATCATTTCTCTATCCATCGACCCCTTTGATGGATTGGAAGAGGAAGAATTAGGATCCCGTGGTTGGAGAAAAGGAACTGGGACAGAGAGCTGGAGGATAGTTAGGAGTCTACTGAAGTAATCCATAAAAGTGATGCAAGTAGAGATAGAGGGAGTGGGTGGATCAAGAAGTATTTTGGAGGTAGAACAGATGGCTCTTGCTGATGGATTTGACATGCAGGATGAGGAACAGAAGGAAGAAAAGGGTGATTCCTCAGTTTCTAACTTGACCAATTAGATATACAACTTTTTCAGTGATTGGGGGGCGGGGGGGGAGAGATAAAAAGAAGAAAGAGTGTTTGAAATTGAAAGGATGGTATTTAAAACCATGAAATAGATTCTATTTTCTGGGAGAGAACTCCACAATAAGAAGGCAGGGAGATGAGAAATAGCCAGCAAAGGAGACTTGAGATTGATCCACAGCAAATAAGAGGGAGGAAAAAAAGGAAAAGCTGACCGATGTTGAGTGTTTTAATGAGGAAACGATTAACTTTCCAAACCTTCTGAAAGTCTAGTGAGATGAGGACAGAAAACTGACCTGGAAAATTGACCAGACTGAACATTCCGATTTTCCCATCACACCACCACTCTTCCAGTGCCAGATATTTCTTTAAGGTAAAGTAGATTTTGCAATAGGAGATGGAGAAGTCAGCTACTCTTTGTCAGGGTATCATTGCTCATAAACTATCCTATATTAGAATAGTTGTTATTTTACTCAACACTAATACGTATATTGCATCAGATTTTCTCTTTAAAGTATCATATTGCTATGTTTTCCCTTAAAAAATAATTGGCAAGTTAATCTGGTTACCTTGCTTTATGCTTAGAGAGCATCTCTGTCCACTGTTGTCAGTCTTGGATTAACAGGGTCCTCTAATGTTATTCTTGATGAGTTTTAGTAACAATCTGCAAAATATAACAGGCATCTTTGCTACAAAAATATTATCACTTGTACCACTGAGCAGTTAGTGAGAGGGTGGAGAAAACGCAAGGTTTGGAGTTAGAAGACCTGAGTGTGAATCCCAACTCATTTGCTCACTATCCAGGTGAAGTGGACAAGCTACTTTAACTTCTCTAGCCATCAGTTCTCTCATTCATAAAATGGGGATGGTAAATAATACTTTCCCACCCATCTCATAAGATAGTCAATATGTTCATATGTGAAAACACTTTATAAGATATAGAAAGTTGGGATACTTGGTCAGTATTGTGGGGATATGAATATTACACAAAGTTTTACCTCTCTTGGGCTCTGAAAATTTGCCACATTTCCCCACGCTCTCATTTTTAAGTCTTCACTGCTTTATTTCCCATCTTTAGGCTCTTTTGATAGAAATCTGCTTCATTTGTTTATTTCTTCATTAATCCCTCAAGGCTGCCTGTTCTGTTACATACCTTTATGTTAGAATTTAATTTTAGTAAATGTAAATGGAAGACAGGGTAATCTATTTGTAGGAGTATATCTATTTTATTTTCCTTATTTCACATTGACATAGGTGACATCTGCTCTAGGAAGCAGAATCTCTGGTGTTTTTCTAGGTTCCCATCTTTTGTTCTTGCTCGTAAGACATGGAGCCTTTAGCAAGACAGCTTTGCATTCAAAGAGGCAACAGAGAATTCCTCAATGTGTACTGCAGAAGGGCCTCTTACTCTCTAGCTAGCTGAACCTTTTTCATGAGATTTCACTATTCAATTTTCAAACAGAACACAAAGCTCGTGGCTAATGTCCCATAATAATTGCTTAAAGCTAAGTGTTTCCCTACTTCGATCTGCTGTATTAGGAAATAATTTTGCTTAATGTATACTTACAAAAAGCATCCTGCTGAATCACAGTGCTAAGAAGGCAACGCATCCAAAAGCCAAATGGGAACACTGACATTGAGTCTAGCATAGTGCAGTTAGATAACAGCAGTGGCAGGGAGATGACAACGGAGGTCTAGGTTAATGCCTGCCCACTCCCCTCCTTCCAGGATGTCACCAGGGCTGGGCTAGGCTGGGGACATGGAGCAAAGGGACATCAACGTGCTGAGTTTCCATTTAATTTGACGGTATATGGAGACAGGCTTCTCAATCCAGCTCCACCAAAATCAAATTATTTCAGAACTTTTCAACTTCTTTTTAACAGCAAAATTATTGTTTGGCATATTACCTTCTGTCTACTGTAATAAGCTTTGGGGAGTTGGTTACATAGGGAGGGTCTGGTTTTACAGTGACCATTTTAACACTAGTAGCAGAAGTTTAGTCAGGTTTCTCAATAAACTATGAGTGCCTTTCTGTCTCTACTAATGTTCACAGTTACAAGAGTCTCCCACCTAACTTGGATGTGATTCCTTGTTAAGTGTCTGTACTTAAGACTGTATATATTGGGAGAGGAGAAGAGGAAAAAAATAAAACAGAAGTTTGTCCAAAGGTTTAAATATTTTTAACAATTGCCTGAAGATTACTTGTTTTGATTATTTAATTTTTCCTGTTTCATCCCCATTCCCTCCCCCACAAAAACACCCTATATTGGAAACTTGCTTTGTACTAGAAAATTTGGAGGACCTTTCCTATATTTATCAGCCATCTCCTTTTATACGCAGTCATCGTATGAATCCAGCGACTTCTTGGAGCAGATGCTAAGAATACCCTTTCCTATGCTAATAAAATATCATCACATTAATTTCATTTTAATTATGTTTACCGATTTTTATCAGGCCTGCTGCCTAATTACTTTATTTTATTTATGCATATTTATCTCTATTATAGGAACTGTTTAACAGAGCTGGAGCCATAGAGTAGCTCTGTGAGCTATTATATCTATGTTTTGCTGAGGTGTGGACTATTTATTTGTTTTAGTAAATTATGATTAAAAACTTGACATCGTAAGGAAGGACCAGCAATTAGAAGGACTTCCTCCCTCCTGTGGAGGAGTATAAAAAAATAAAACATAAGACATTTGTTGGTGAGATCTACATAGAACTTTAGAGTTTAGTTGGTATGAGGTCTTAAGATGCCTAGATGTTTTCTCCTGCACAGCTTTTAATCTCTTTTGTCTCCAAAGTAGTTTTACTATACTAGACCTCAAGTCTCCTTCAATATTGAAATTTGTGTGACTTTTAAAAGAAAATTTTCACCTTACTAAAAAATTAGAGTTAAGAGATAAAGATGAGAAATATTTTTATACTCTTTTATATGATACATAATGTTACATTTTATATAATGTGTATAGAATAGTTTGAAATCATAAACCTTTTCACATTATTTTTATGAGAAGGCAATACTTATAAAAAAGCAGAATTATTTTACTGAAAATAATTTTCATTTCAATGACTAAAAACAACTTTATTGGTTTTTCTTCTTTTAAAAAAATATCTAACAGAGAAGAAAATCACGATATTCAGACCTTGACTTTGAGGTAAGTTTCTAAGATTTTTTAAAAATAATTTTAATTACTTGAATTTAAAATTGATATATAATTACTTAAACACATTACTCTGTGCAACTATATCGAGGTTCTTTTCTAAATTAAATGAGAAGTGAAAAAATTTTTAATTTTTAATTAAAACCTATATTAGTTATAGAAAAAAATTTTAAGGCTCTAATTACTTAAATATATGCTAAACAGAGATTTTCCAGACAAGTGAGGAGTGAGGAATCATTTTATAAATGGCAACATATGTGGGTAACTTATGGTAAGGCCTGAACTTGGTCAGTTCAGTTTGCGGGGAGGTGGGAATGTTCGATCTTTAATCTTTCATATTTAAAACAATTATAACTGTTTTACTTAGTGACAGCTGTAAGAGAGACCATGGGGATGCCTTGGCTGGCTAGCTAGGCTTTCTCTGGGATTTACTTGCCTGTGTTTTGACTCCTATGATTTAGGTTCTCTCAGGTACATTCCAGATTCTTTTTTCCAATAGCAAGTGTAGGTTCAATCTGCTCCTGTGTTTAGTAAATGCCTTTTCACAGATATAAAGATGAAGATCTTCATTTTCCAATTTACATTGAATTTATATTGATGCTGCAATATCGGTGCTAGAAATTACTGAAATCATGCCATTTGAACAGTTTATGCTAAGCACTAAATTAATGGTGTTTGAGCATCACATAAAATGCACTTATGCATCTTGATAATTGGAGATGATTCATAGCCTGCTGATATAATTGGATAGACTACATCATAAATTGCTCCAACATATTTGTGCTGTTGTGATGCTTACATAAAACAATATTCTTAGCTGATATTCCTAAAATTACGGGAGCCTCCTAGAACATGGCAAGTCATAATTTAATCATTTCATTTACGTAAATGAATGCTGTTGCTCAGTAACATACATGAGGTATCAAAAATGAGATTTAATTGTTTTTATTTATTGCAATAGTAAACAAGGTCTGGTTTTACCCTGAATAGAGTAAAAAATATAAGTCTTTTTTAGAAATATTTCAGTAGTATTTGTATAGGATACTAAATGAAGATAAAGAATATAGCAGTTAGTACTGACATGGCTCAATTGTAGCAATCTGACATGGGATGAATATTTTATTATATCCTAAGTTTTTATGGCAAAAAGATAAGGACTATAAATTCAAAGAGAATAAATTCAGCAATCTTCTACTTTTAAGTTCTTTAGTACTTTCTTGTTGTTGTTAATTCTCACCTGAGGATATTTTTTCCATTGAAACAGAATGAAAGGGTGGGGGAGAGACAGACACATTGATTGGTTGCCCCCTACATGTGCCCAAGCCAGGGATAGAGCCTGCAACCAAGATATGTGCCCTTGACTGGAATTGAACTCAGAACCCTTCAGTCCTTTGGTTGACCCTTCAACCACTGAGCCCACCGGCTAGGGCTCTTAAGTACTTTTAAAGGGATAGATACCCCTCCCCATTCTTCAGTTAGTAAAAAACAGAAGATCATATTGTGTGTGTGTTGTATTGGCCTAAAAGCAGTAAGTTGTAAGGGTAGAACAAAGACAAGGAGGTGGGAATTAACCCACTGGCATCGGGGACACAAACTATGAAAACCTACATCAAAAATTAAGCCTCAGTGCAACCAGCCAAAATTATGTAATCTCAAGCACTGAAAAGAAATCTAATCATACCGTGTCACTTAGAGCATTAGAAAAACTTTCTTTTTTTAAAAATATATTCTCTATGGCAACTGGTTGCAGATTCCTTAAGCTGATACTTCTTTCGCTGCTTTAGTATTCTATTCTTACATATAACATGGTATTTTCAAAACATATTGATGAAGAGATGTTGTAGCATGACAACCGTGGATATTTTTTAGCTCATTAATTGCTATAGTTATTGCATGATTGCAAAAGGCATTAAAACGTGGGGGGAAATAACTTTGAGCTATTGGTTTTTCTTTACAAATCATGTAATAGTACTATTTCCCTTAGTCAATATACAACTTTAGTTCTGTGGCAGATATCTCAAATTATAATCAGAAAAAAATTTAAATGCTGATGAGTTTGAATACAATCTATTTTTACTTTGGATGGCCCTCGAAGAAGTCTAAGTTATCTTCTTCCCCTTTTAATTTAGTGTGCATGAATCTAACTTGTTTATGTCAAGCTTCCTGATAGCTCTCCAGCCCATAAGCTTTACCACACAATGGCTAAATTAGGCATTTTGCCACTGACAAACAAACTGCCTTCTGGACTCCTGAAAGCATTTCTCCTTCAGACTTTAAGCCTTACACATGCCAGAGAATTTACACAGGATAATACAACTCATACACCCATAAAACTCTGTGGCTAGTAAGCACTATAGCTGAGAAAAAGTCCTTCCATGTAACCATCCCTAAAACAACACTGTATTCTTGGAATAAACAGAACTAAGTGTTGACTAGTCATAAAATGGTAGAACACTGGTTCTTGGAAAATATACAAAAAATACTACACTGATATTCTGTGACCAAACCTCTTATTGGATCTGTATTCCTAGCTCCAAGCAGAGATTTGTAATATAGTGAACATTCAGTAACTTTTTGCTTTAATAAAAAGTTAACCACCCTAGGCAGTTTGGCTCAATGAATAGAGCATTGGCCTGAGGACCAAAAGGTCCCGGGTTCAATTCTGGTCAAGGGCATGTACCTTGATTGCAGGCTGGGTCCTGGTTGGGGTGCATGCAGGAGGTAACCAATGGATGTGTCTCTCTCACATTGATGTTTCTGTCTTTCCCTCCTTCTTCCACTCTCCCTAAAAATCCAATGGAAAAATATCCTCAGGTGATCATTAACAAAAACAAACAAAAAGTTAACCAACACTGTATCTAAACTGAGGCAGAGACCAGTATATGGATTGACAGCTATGGAGGTGACACCACAAAGATATCCACATCATATGTAACTCAAGGAGGTGAATGGCAGGTAGAAGTTGGCTAAGGTGTGATGACATGCTCAAGAAACAAGAAGCAAGTTGTATGTCACTGAAACATGGAACCTATGAAAAAAAAAAGAATAGACAGGGGAGGTAATTTAGAAACCATACTGCAAAGAACTTATACCCTAAGAGAGGAAATTTTACCTGATTTGTTACTAAAAGCTGCTAGGGCTTCTCTGTTGTATTTTGTTTTGTTTTTTAGTGAGGAATGATTTGCTATGATCTGTGCTTGGAAAGATTAATATGGCAGTAATAGGAAGGATAGGTTGGAATAGGGTGAATGTGAATGTTGAAAGTTACTTTCTACAAATTAGAAAGTAACTAGTCCAGGTAAGAAATAATAAGGTCCATTTCCTAGAAGTGATAGGGTAAGAAGGGGATGGGTAGATGGGTAGAGTCAAGATCTATGGAATTTGTCCTTGACTTTGCAGGCCTGAGCCTGGGTTTCTAGTACTATCAACAGATCCAGGGAAATTAAGACACCTTGTTAGGATGAGTTGCATTTAATACTATAGGAATTAAGATGTCTAACAGTGTTAAATCAGAAATATTAGGCAAGTAGTTTAAACTTTCTGTATGGGTTGATGATGAAGCTCAGGTAATTCTTAGTAATGTAAGTATAAACATCCATTCTGAAACTATAATAGGCATTGTTTTCCATTCCATGCTAATTATTTATTTTCTCTTCCAAAAATATGGAAATAAACCTTGTCATATTCTTCTATGGGAACCATGCAGGCTCTTATAAACACCTTAGAAGTTCCTAGTGAGCATCACACATCACATACCCTTTTCGCTTTTCAAACTGGAGAGAGGTAAAGGTGAGCAGAGGGCACAAGGAAGCACAGATCTATATTAATCTATATTAACCATGGCCTAAAAGATCTTGGGAAACATAGTTAAGATAAAATATTACTTTGTCATTTTAGATCACTATGAAGACAGGGAAACTATGGCATAGAACAGAGGTTTTCAATTTTTTTTCCATCTCATGACACATAAACTAAATACTAAAATTATGCGGCATACCAAAAAATATATTTTTTACTGATTGGATTTGTTCATGCTATTCGGCTATTGTGTTGGCTGTTATTTTTTTATTTGACAATATAAGGGAAAAGAGGTTAGTGCTCCTGACTTAATAGTCAGGTATTGCATAATGTTTTAAAAGTTCTTTTGGCACACTGATTGAAAATCGCTGACATAGAAGATACATTTTATGTTAATTTCTAAATTAAAGCATATGAATCCTAAGAAACATCTAGGCCCCTCCCTGCTTTGTCCCTGACCTGACCCCCAGCAGTAAATGCACTTGCTGGGCAATCAGTGCACATCCCCAAGGAAAAGCTTGAGCAGTGCAGTACTAGTTACATCTCTCTCTTCTATATTACTAAATTTACACTGCTGCGAAGTTATTTGTAGCCAAGTGTACTGTTGACAGTGACAAAATATGTATATGTATTATGTATGTATATATATATTCAGTTTATCAGACCCTTTTGTCTAGTTTCTTTTAAGCCCTGGGTGCTATTTATTCAAATAGAAACATACTTGAAACCAAGGATACTATGTCAGGCAGTTCAAGTGGCTACATTGGGACTCCGGCTAAGGAAAGGTACATAAAACATTCTGTTCCCACCCAGCTTTACAAATCAAGCTAAGACCCTGCTACCTTAGTGGTTGAGTGTTGACTCATGAACCCAGAGGTCATTGGTTAGATTCCAGGTGAGGGCACATGCCCAGGTTGCAGGCTCCATCCCTAGTAGGGGGTGTACAGGAGGCATTTGATCGATATTTCTATCTATCCCTCTCCCTTCCTGTTTCACTAAAATCAAGCTAAATTTCTGCAATGTGTGTTGTTTCCATAACAAGAGTTTTGACATTCATTTCAGACTAGTATTAACAGCCACTCTGGATGTAAGCCTTCTATGCAAAGCAGTAAAGAATAAAAATAGCCATAGGTTTAGAACAGTAAATATGGACAGTAGCAATAGAAGTATATAAACTTCTAAGGCTGGTAAAGTTAATTCAGGCAAAGTGGTTTCTAATTCCTATCAGCAGATGATTTCCAGGCCCCATAATCTAAAGTTTATAGTCAGAAAATTCTCCAACTTTTTCTAGCACCTTTTCTGTTGGTAAAAGTCTGAATATAGTAATGCCTATCTTATCCTGTGTAATTCAGACTTAAAGAAATCCCAACTCTATAATCCAATTTTTGAATTTAAAAGGGAGAACCTCTAAACTATTTTTATCAAACCTTCCTACAGGCCCTTTATGAGCTACTGATAAGGAAAATATGGGAGAACAATAGGATGAGAAGGGGGAGAAGGCAGGGTTCCTGCCTGGGGCCAAGGAAAAGAGCCTTCCTTCCAGTGGGGAAACCTCTTCAATAGGAGAGAAGGCCAGATTTATGACGGCCCTCCCTGTACAGGCATCTTCCCTGGTCAATATGCCCATGCCATCTCATTCATTCAATTTATTCCATGCACACTTACCCAACACCTGCTGAATGCCAAACACTGTGCTAAGTGGCAGGGATACTAAGTCACTGTCCAAAAGGTGTTCAGAGAGAGATATGAAGACCAACCTTTCAAAAGATTAATGCAGACCTGTGGGATAGTTGCAGGTGATCAATATCCAGTTTATGGGCTCATGACAAAAGGCAGCTAACCCACCCTAGATTGTTTCATCTCCTTTTCCACCTGAATAGCATAATCACAGACTTGAACAGTCCAGAGGAGGACGTTCCCTGCATCTCTGGGATACATCTAAGATAGCAGCATGCACTGAAAATCAACTGTGGAATAGAATGAATTTCAGCTCTCTCACCACCTGTGTGAGCCAGAGAGCTTGACTGATCCTCTTGAGCTTCAGTCTCCTAATGAGACGATGACTGCTACCTCCCAGGGTCATTGTGAGGATTAAGAAAGATAATAATGGCTACATTTCTTAAGCGCCATGTCAATCACTGGTGACTGACACTATACTTTCAGTCCGGAAGACGAAACAGGCTGGGCACTTAACCTGTTAAGTGGCTCTTATCTGGGTCTCCACTGATAAGTGACTTACATCCCTTTTTAAATCTTCAAAACAACCCTGCAAGGTTATTCAGGCTACTAAAACTGGGGCGAAAGGATGATTGGATTTCGTGCCTCAGACCACACAACTTGAAAGTGATAGAATGAGATCTAAATCCAAGTTTGTCCAGACCTAGAGTTCTTAGATTTGACATAACCCAGGTATTTCATCGAGGAAATCACCTGGGATATCGTAGATGCTCAAGATAGACAGACAGATTGTTTACATCCTGATGTTTTTTAAAATAACAAATTCCAAGAAAGTGCTTTACAGTTTATCATTTTTTTTCTCTAATATCAACAATTAAAAGGCTGCAAAGAAACACAAACCTTTCATGAGACATTATTTTTTTGTGCAGTTAGGGTACAGGTTCATACACAGCTTCAAAAAATGTTGAGTGATAATAATTTGAGTGAAAGGGCGCATTACCAAGCCTTTATCTTTATTACAAAAGATGCCTTTAATAGCTGACAGGTATTGTAACCGAAGGAGTAGAAAATCCATGAGTTAAAATTTCATCATTACAAAGTTTTAGAAAACTGAGTTCTAAATTGAGTTTTTCACACAGAAGTCAATTATTTTGGGACACAGGATGAGTCACAGAAGAAAGAACAAGATAAATAAATAAACCCTAAGGTTAGTAAAAACCCCCAAATAACCATTAAAATGGACCAGTAAGATTTATAAACATGCAAAATTCTCATTGGGTGGTTAAACCTATCAAAAGCATGAGTGCTATAAAGAAATAATTATTCTGAGAGGTAAATAAGGGGAACACTTATTACTTGTTAAAAGTAAAACCACAGCTAAGTTTTTATCCTCAAACATTGCTGAATCAGAAACTCTCCAATATTTTCTGTGCTGCCAGCTCTCCTGTCATTGGAAACTTCCCCACTAAAAAGCTGAAAGAAACACTTGTTTGTGAACAGGAAGGAATCATGCCCATGACAGATCCATGAGTTGTCGATTAGCAGTTCTAATGTGGTACTTCTGTCAGAACTACCAGGCCATCATTGCTATGGTGATTTCTGGCAGCACCTAAGTGGGAATTTCAAATTAAAAAGATTATCTGACATGAAGATATATTTGCAATTAATGTTTTGTGTTTTTTTGGTAGGAAAGGCCCCAGATTGCAGCATCCATATTTTTTTTGTTTCCAAATTAATTTGAGTCCTTGAGCTTTAATATTCAGAGGAGCTCTCGTGAACCTATGTAGAACATTGCAAAATGCTTTTTGGTTATATAACATTGGTGTCTACCACATATATTTTGAGTATATTCTAAGAAATCCAGTTTCTCAAAATCTACTCAATTCAGAATCAGATGCTGCCCATTCAGTCCGAATATGATTATAAACATTCCAGGCAGCTAATGTATCCTCATTTCTATGAGGTATATTTGAGTCTTTGAGTCATTAAACTTGCTTTATCTAATAGAGGTATTTGGTTGCAAGAGACAGAGTGTCTTTAACAAACAAAAGAGAACTTTGTTGGAAGGGTATGGAAAGCATTTACCTCTTGGCCAGGGGACGGTAGGGGTCTTGATTCACATTTTCAATAGCATGGGGAAGTGCTGCTAGCTCCCCACTGCAAAGTGACAGTCCTCTCATGAGTTGAAAGATAAAAGGAGACTGCACAAAATCACATGCCCACCTTAAAACGGAGGAGCTGTGCTAATAATATCAACTATCTTAGAAGACAATGAGTTCCTTGTCTTTGGGAAAGGACAAGCTCATTGAGGGAAGGGAATTTAGGTATAAGATAAAAATTATACCAGCAATTCTCTGAATTTCAGCAAACAAAAAAGGGAACAGACAATATACAGGGAGAACTGATTTAAGAACTTTCCACTTAAATATGAATACATTAAAATGTAGGAATCATTTACTTACATTTCTTTTAGCAAATTCCCCTATCACTTACTCTTATAACACTGCCATTTGTTTTCCTTATCACAGCTCTAATTTAACATGTATTTGAGTTATGTGATTAATGCCTATGTCTTCATTGTATCTCAAGTTATAAGAAGGCAGGAACTATGCCAGGTTTTGCACACCATTGTTACTGCAGCATCTAGAACAACATGTGGTGTATTATCTAACAGAATGAAATACCTTTAAAGAAATGTCAATTGTGTGGCATCACTGCTACTACACCTTAGCAGAAAATAGCTACATAGTAAGATTCATGATCATTAAAAATACTATTTGTAAATTAGAACCAGTCATCAGTATACTGACTACTATACTTTTCAAAAAAGGTATTCCTTGTCCACAAATCCGTATTTTAATCAGTGTCTCAGGACCTGCTAATGAGTGGGGATATCTGCCTCCCCTAGGATAGAATGTACTGCAATATGTTTGCCAGCTGCGTGGTCCTCAGAATCCCTCTATGGAGTTGCTTATGCAAATCCTCCCTCTTATAAATCTCTATCAGCCATCACTAGTCAAATTATGTTTGCCTGGTGTTTCCCTGTAAATCCTGCAAATCTGTTTCCTGTACTCTCCCCAAAACTGATGGGAAGTTAATCGCTCTATAATTGCTTGCTATGTTTCATGTCCCCATAATGAGTAATGTTGCCATGTTCTCATCCTCAACCACTTGATTTGTCAACAACAGTTCTTAGAGCTAAGAGGAGTAGAGATGAAAATAATGTAGTTGTAGCAAGACTTGAAATAGCAGAATTATCTCAAATAAAAGTAGGCTAATAAAAAGAGAATTAGCTAAACAAAGTATTGCCTAAATACAGATCCATTAAATATGGAACATTAAAGTTGACATAAAAGAGAATAAGGTTTTTTTTTTAATCCTCACCCAAGGATATGTTTTTATTGATTTTAGAGAGAGACTAAGGGAGAGGAAGAGAGAAACATTAATCAGTTGTCCCAACCAGGATTGGAACCTGCCACCTTTTTGGTCTATGGGATGACACTCCAACTATGCATTATAGATCTTCCCCTAACAATATATTTCTTTTTCAAAACAAATCCTTACTTTTGAAAATATTTGGCAATTAAAACAACAGACCAAAAGTTCAAATTATAGGGTAGGCATAATATAATATACCTATGCAATACACATGAGGAAATGGTAAGTTATGAAACACATGCTTAAAAATACTGTAAAATCTTGCACAAACATGAAGACGTAACTTAGATAATCACAAGATACTATATTTTTAACTTGTAAAAATCAAAATTGAGAAAGGTATTTTCTCCTTTAAAATAACACTTTTAAATATAGGGAATTTATTATTTTATTCTTCTTTATGTGTGCTCTTTTAAATGCTCTGTGATAGAAGATTCAGTCCATGTTACTTAACCCAAGATCATTTTTATGTATGACTCTATTTGTTCAGTTAATGTGAAGTTGGGAGAAAAAACTATAACCAGAGATGAAGAGTATCAATATATATATTTGTGTCTGTGATTTTTAGGAACTCTTCAAACACACAATTTATGCTCTGAATCCTAATTGTTAAGATTCAGTACCATCTCATGAATAAATATATGAAACCTATGGGTCAGATTTTTCTTTGTGCGAAACTCTATCAGTATTCACATGGAAAGTATAAGATTTTAGATCTTACCTATTATTTCAGACACTTCAGTGCTTTGAGTCAGTCTTAAATGGCAGGGCCTGGGATTCAGTTCCCCCTTTAGTGCAGTCAGCTAGGATTTTAGTGTTTATAGAAATAAAACATTAAAAAGTAATATTTCCCATAGCAAACATTGAGAGACTCAGGTGCTTTACAAGTCCAAGTTTTGGTGTGTGTTTTCTTACAATGTAACAATTTTTGTAAAACAGTTTTAACTCTAAATGATGAAAATCCTACACAGGAATGACTGCTACATTTTTAATGCACCCACAAGAGAAACCTATTTTTTGGTAATCTTGTAAGTAGAAGAAAAAGCCAATTTTTCATGTTCAAGCAGTGCTGACTATAAGACAAGGATTTGGTGGAAGTCATTTGCATCTATAGCACCTTTTGGGACCTCCTGGTTCCTGCCAAACTTAATTTCCCTTATTAATAAGGCAAATCTATTAAATTTCTTTTCCTAATGCATTAATCAAATTAGAAATGAGAACTATCCTGGTGTCTTTTGCAGAAGGTCATGCATACAAGGAAGAGGCATATGGAACTGTTTCAGGAACTAAATCAGAAATTTCAAACTTTGGACAGATTTCGGGATATACCAAATACAAGCAGTATGGTGAGTATTTTTTTGCTTCATCAGTACTTGATGCCATGCTAATAATGTGTCCCATTAGCTATTATCCCTGCCCTCCAGGAGCTCCTATTTGTCTTGGGAACAAGACTTGGATCTGTAGAAAAAAATAACCCCCCCAAAATGTACTTTGGAATGAGCTAAGAGGCAAATTAGGAATGACAGAATCTTAAAGCATTTTTATTCAGATTTCAGATGCTCTCATTTATAAGTTTTAATTGAAATTAGTTATATATCAAAAATATGTTAGCTTCACGTGGCATTTTTATCAGAGTTAAAAATTAACTCAATATACAGATAATTAATTTTTTCCATTTTTTTGAAGGCCTGCATTTTTTTTTAATATATTTTATTGATTTTTTACAGAGAGGAAGGGAGAGAGATAGAGAGTCAGAAACATTGATGAGAGAGAAACATCGATCAGCTGTCTCCTGCACATCTCCCACTGGGGATATGCCCGCAACCCAGGTACATGCCCTTGACCAGAATCGAACCTGGGACCCTTCAGTCCGCAGGCCGACACTCTATCCACTGAGCCAAACCAGTTTCGGCAGGCCTGCATTTTAAGGTTATAAAATGTTACCTGAAACCAGAGTGGTCGGTTTTATTTCCAGGAGATTTGGGATACACATCAACACTGAGGGCTTTGACTGCTGATGTGACCATTCTCTTCTCATTCATTCCCACTACTACAATCCTAACATCTGACTTCATCAAATAAAATGATATTTTGTGGTTACTACATGCATGGCGCAGTCAGAGCTCTACAGAAGCTGCATAATTATTTGTGAGTCTAGAAATCAGTGTACTAGTAGGAAGCTCACCAAGAACTATCTGATCCTGAGGAAGTTGCATTCTCAGGTCCCTAAAGTTCTATTTTCTCTTAAATCGAGCATAGAACATAGTAATATGTGTTTCCTTCGTGTCTCACAGCACGTTCCAAAGCAGGTAGGGCACTTGAGAGGGTCAGAAGCTAAGACTCAGCTGTAAGAAAGAGAGCTGGGTTGCTACTTGACACTACTCTTCACTCCACTATGGTGTTCTTCCTTTTCCTGAACCTCTGCAGTCCATCATCTGGGGTTTTGAGTATCTATATCTATCTATCTATCTATCTATCTATCATCTATCTATCACGCTAAGGTACATGGTGTTTGATCACCTCAAACTTTAGTGACTATTTTATATGTGTCATGAGTCTTAGTCCCAGCTTCCCAATCAATAACATTAACTTTTGAAGCATAATAATTTATGTATCTTTATGTTTATGTTTTTCTTGTGTTCCTCTCAGTACTAGTATAGTCCTGGTCATGGTAAGTTACCAAAAAAGGGCTTTTCTTGATTTATTGCATGTCTATAATAGTTCAATCTGTGTTTATTAAATGATGGATATAATAAATACTATACACTTTGGCTCTGTTCAGTAAATAGGTATATATCACCTATTTTCCTCCTTATAGGAGGAATCGTGCATTATGTGAGATCACCATCACAAAGCTAGACATGTAGAAGACACTTCAATGTAATGAGTGGTTCTCTCATCTCCAAATATTAAGCTGTCAATTTTTAGTTAGCAGACAAATGAGAATTGCATCATTGAGATTAGACCCAAACACATTAGCTACTCATTTTGGAATACTGAAAGCTAACATTGAAATAAACTGAAGAAACTTTATTTGTTTAAACTAAAAAGAGAGGGTTATGTTTATAAATCTGAAAGGGTTATGCAACAGATACAGCTGGCTAGCTGCTATAATATGATTGTAATTTCCCCTTGTGGAATGCTCTGGCTATTAAATCATTAATGGCACAAATATCTGTATCTCAGTTTCCTGACAACCAAAACAGTCTACTAATTACACCACATTTCTATAGTAACATGTCTTTTCTAAAAAAGATTTATAAATATTTATCATCTGGGAGGTAGGAGTAGGGAGAATAGCATTGTCATTGCTGGTTAACTATTATCCTAAATATCTGAGAGCAGAAAAAATGTTTCTCATTCAGTTTTAATAATGAGCATGTATGTGAATGGGTCCATTATCATTAATTCAGTTATATAATTCATAATGGCATATTGCTAATGATAATCTGCACAATTGGGTAGAGAAAGACATTTTCAAAACAATCTCGATCAAGTCTTATTATTTATTTATTTTTTTTTGGCGACTACCTCAAAACACCTGCCTAGCTCTGCAAATAATGGTAATTATATTATGTAGAATTTTGGAAATCAAGGCAAAGCAAAAGACCATTTAGTTCCTTTCCCTGCTTCCAGGCAGGACAAAATTTAAATCACACTACAAAGAAAAGGTGTTGTTAAAAGAACTCTTTTACTTTGAATGTCTACCCCAAACTAGTCTCATCAAGATCTCTTTTCCACCAAGGAGCTTCTCTAAATTTTTGCTTTTAGAATATAGAATAAACATACCCCTTTTCACTTTGTCTCCAATATTGGTAGAAGGAAGGGACTTAACTGCAAGTGACAGCTAGCCTGCCCCTGGACCCATGAGTTACGGGAAACAGACAGCTCTGCTGTGTTTGGGGTCACTCTGGATTCTCATGTCCAGCTAACAATCTATTTCTGTTTATACAACCCTAAGACCAAATTAGCATTTTTGGAAGCTTCCATGCATGTTGGCTTATATTGAGTATATAATTGATTAGGCCTTTTTCACCCATGTTGCATTTTGACTATATCTTCTGTTTTGTACTTTAGCTAAAAAAATAAAAATAAAAAACTGCTGCATAAATTCAAGAAGTTATACTAACTCTGATTGAATCTTATAAGATTGAGGCCTCCTCTAAAGCCTGCCCTGGCCCTTAGCTCTGTCAAATTCAATGATCTCTTTGGGCTGTTCCACAATTTATCACTCATCACTTGAACCACTGAAAATGGTACACCTTTCCATATGAGTGTGGGCTCCGCTCTTCTCACACTTAACCATACAGGAAGATCAGTAGCTTGTAGGCGCCTTCCCTTGACTACCAGACCTCCTCCCTCTCTGCAGAGCCTGTCCCTCTCTGATTGCTGGGTGCAGTAACTCTTCAGCACTAAAGAAGCACGGGGCCTCTCACCTAAAGGTTGTCTACACCTTTGTGATCAATGGTGAGGACCACACTGCAGCTGGGATGCCAGAGGAGATGAACATGAAAGCCAACCTTAATTTATTACCCACTAATACAGTGGTTCTCAACCTGTGGGTCGCGACCCCTTTGGCGGTCGAACGACCCTTTCACAGGGGTCGCCTAAGACCATACTGCATATCAGATATTTACATTACGATTCATAACAGTACAACATTACAGTTATGAAGTAGCAACGAAAATAATTTTATGGTTGGGTCACAACATGAGGAACTGTATTTAAAGGGCCAGAAGGTTGAGAACCACTGCACTAATAGAACCTCTCAGAAAGTTAATCACTCATATACTGGCAATAATACTCTTTAAAATTAGAATCTAGACATTCTGACAAAGTTTAAAATTGGCCATTTTAGTTCATGTATCCATGGTGCTTGATCTTCAAAATATAAAGGGAAAATCATACCTGTTCCAAACATAATAAAACTCCTTGTTTCAAAGCAAACAAACTCACACTTTACGTACCAGGAATTCTTTTAAGATTGAACTTTCTGTCAAACTAGCTTCTCAGAAAGCTTGTTTAGACACAGCGCTTGCCTAAGAGAGATAAATCCACCCTGTGGCTTGATTTGGCATAATTCACACCAGTGAACATCTCAATTGATGACTGATGATTCAGGTCGCTGTACTGCCCCCAAACATTTAACCATTCCCCATCGCCTACAACGTAAATTACAAATTTACTAGCCCTGCATACAAAGCCTTTATTCACCTCTTCCTGTTTTGGGTTTTTTTTGTGTTTGTTTTTTTCCTGCTATTCATTTTAATCCAACTAAAATAAATTGCTCCTTGTTCTCAGAGTTGTCCCATCTCCATGCTCTCTGGATTTTTACTTCATAGTATGCGTAACTGTTCAACCACCCAACCTCCAGCTCCACATGTGTCTTCATGACCAAACCTATCCTTCTTAGCCAACCCTAATGTCACTCTCCTCAGAAAAGGTTATGTGCTTTCCACAAAAAAAGCCATCTCTCCACACTCTCCTCTGAACTCCCACAGCACATTTCCTGGATTGTAGATATATATAAATATCTCCATTTAACTGTAAGTATCTTCATGATAAGTATGATTACTATAGTGGGAGCATTTCTGAAATACCAGATGTTATACTAGGCGGCTCCACTTTTCATTTTTGCAACCCCACAAAGTAGGTAATGAGCTGCACATTTTGCTAACTCCTTTCGCCCACAATACAAAGCTTATCTCTGTTTTACAAATGTTCAAGTTTTGAGGTTCAGAGAAATTGAGTAAATTGCTCAAGGTCACATTCATTTGAAATGAAGCAAGTGGAATTTGGACCTGCGTGTATCATGCTGCTTTTCCATATTTGATTTATCACCTTATTCTCCCTAATGCCTAATATGATGCCCAGCACAGAGCAGCTGATAAATATTGGTTGGAAGGAGAGAGGGAAAAAAGGAGGGAGAAAAAAGGGGTGATTTACAAAATTTCAGACTATTAGACTAAATCAGAATTAATCCCTTGCACAGCTCCTACAGGTGAACTTTTTATTCAATCTTTGCTATTAGCTTTTTTTTTCTTATCTGTCATAATTATGAAGGCTAATAAGTGCTGAAAATATCTATTGTATTTAGGATTTTTAATAATTTATTTTCTAGTTATGATAAATATTTCTACAGTTTGTCTTTTTTCTTTAGAATGATTTTTAATATACTGAATGCAGTTAATAATTCAAGTACTTGTTTTATGCCCTCCCTCCCCCACTAATTTGATTATATTTAGTAAAAGGCCAGAATTTGGGGGTGGGGAGGGGGATAAAGGACACACTCAGTGTCTATAGTTGTTTTTGTTTAATTTTCTCTAAGGAGCTTTCAGTCATGATTGCCTTCTTGTTCTTTGATGTTACTCAGCTTAGTCTATCCCATTCCAGTTAGTAACATGTTAGGCTATAGAAACCTCAACTGATGTGTCTACTCATATTTATTGAGCATCTATAACATATAACGTGGAAGGTTTAGGTGGAGTCATAATTAGGCAGGACTTAAATCATAGGTAGCAAGAGGTTGTATACTATGAAACATAAGAAGGAAGGGCACCTGGTAGAGAGGTTTAAAAAAGAAACAAAACCTTATATTGCTGGATATATTTTCTAAAAAGCTGTGCTCTTTGAACAGAAAAATCATTTTTATAAAATTACTGTGCCACCCAAATATATAAAAAAAATTGTGGGAAATGCATAACAGCATTTTAAATATTCTAAAAACGATAATTTTTTGAAGGAAAACTAAGCAACAATACTAATAAAAATTCATTTTATGAAATATGGCCAGTTTGGGTAACTGTTTTTGTTATTACACTAGTGGCCT